>NC_142711.1:19900893-20216120 GCF_055471065.1 Atractosteus spatula | reverse complement strand
ACTTTTTCACTTAGAAGAATTTTGTAACAGCAAAAATCTTCTCACCTTATTCTGTTATTTTTATTCACTTTATTTTTAAAATGCTATTTTGGCAGCCTGTTCTACATATGTTCAAGGGCATCCTTAAATGGTAATACTTCAAATAAGTTCAAAATGGTAACAAATCACCATTGGTTGTTTTATTTATATGCTAACCAACTAAAAGCAAGTCACGCAATTCATGAAATGCTGCAAAACAGAAAAATACCATAATGTACTTACAGTTTTAAAAGAGAATCCACATTATTCTGTATCTTTCCTTCACATCTCAGGTTGAAGTCATGACAGACTAGGCTCACATTGGGACAAGCAAATAGTGTGGGCTGAACTTCTTAAATTATGTATTATTAAAGACTAAAAGTAACATAATATCACAGAAATTGTTAAAATATTTACACTGTCAATTAGTTTAATGGTCAAAGAGGTGCTGTGCGGGGTACTGGCTAACATCCAGACAAAACAGGTGGCACAAAACATGGGATTAAGAATACAAAAATTAAGATACTGTATACACACTGAGGCTACTCAAGCAGACAAAGGCCCTGTCCTATGTATAGCCAAGGAAAATGGAAAGATCACAGGATGTTATGCCATAGGAAATGTCAGCATAGGGAAATCTGGTTTAAAACAGGGTCAAGGACAAAGATCCATTTTTTTTCTGAAATGTTTTTGGCAAGCACAATTAGTTTTCCAGATTGTCTATCACATACAGCATTGCACACGACTCACCACAAAATGTTAACAGATGGTGTTTAAATGATTATACCCAAGCAGTCAACACTGTAACATGTACTGTACTATACTATACCAGCACTTAACCCTCTTAGAGGGCCATCTTTAAAGAAACACCACCATCCTCTTCTGGCCCCTTGTATAAGCTTTTATGTCTAAAATAAATTCCTCTTTTTTCCTCACTTTCCTCTGTTAGTTTGAATCTAATGAGGAAGCTGTTTATAGAGTGTACAGTAAGTATTGGGACTCGACGTACTTATTGTATCTACTGTAAGTGTTATGTGGCCAAATATTAACTTCAAAATAGCTTATTTTAGTTTGAGTAAATTTGTCCTAATACTTGAAATTGAGACATTATATTTGGGGTTGAACATAAAAAGTTTTTTTTTGTTGTTTTAACATGGCTAAACATTTGCAGTATGTGCAGCACTAGCCAGAAACAAAAACTGAAATACCTTTGCCTCATTTTAACCTTTGCTTTGATATACTGTACAATTTCCATTAGTACAGAGCACAAATGACAATTCTCACTTAATATTTACACTCTTTTACTGTATACTGTATATGAAAACAATTGTATATGACCTCTTAAACTCATCACTTACTGCTAAAATCCTGTTGGTCCTGTTAATCCTGTTTCTGTTAGAGTCCTAAAGTAAAACATTTAACAATTTCTTTAATTTTCATTAACATCTTTATACAACCAATTTTTTCTTTAAAACAATAAATGAATTTGGTATTGAACAAATTAATTTCACATTTAAATGTTGATATGTCTGTTTTATATATTACAAAATTATTAACTCAGACACTTTAGATAGCTGTATAGCAGCTACTGTATTAGTATATCACATGGCAAGAACATTAAGATGTCTCATCATGCTGCCTCCCATTAGATGATGAAAGCAGTGACTTGAAAGTAGATAGAAAACCAAGGAAAAGTAGCAAAAAGATTTCACAGCCTTAGAAATAGCAATTATTTAACAGCTTAACCGTGAGTCTATGTGACATGCGTTAGTTAACTGTATTTCTTTTGCACAGGGACGATTTCACTAATGCAGCAGCTTGTTTTTGGTAAGAAGCAGCATAATCAAGATTAATCCAAAAACATACAGTAACCTTTTCATTCTCGATTCACATTTTGCAAATTAAGCGTTATAACCGGTTGATGGATGGCGGCAATTTTGCCTGATTGGATTAGCTGAAGATCAGCATTGTTAGGTGACCCAGTGATCATGTTTTTAAAATGTCAAACTGATCTGGCAGTTGTTGTGAAAATGAAAATAAAACACGAGATACAATATGGCCATTAAACTTACAAATCATCCTCATTTCCCCGTGAAGAACACTAACATTAGTTTTCTACTGCTTTGTGAAGTTTGAATAGTTTATTGTACATAAAATGCAATTGTAAGCTGTAGTCAGGATTGTAATTACAGCTGACCTGTCACTGGAGACTGTTAAGGAGGATTTGGACACTTGAGACAGGTTTAATAATTATTATTTAATTAATAAGATAATTGGTAAGGGCTTAGTGAATCCATTCTGGGCGGAATCATGTTTGCTTGGGATATACAGTACACTGTATAGGGAGAGGTTGGGGTCCGTTGGTGTTTGGGTGGCGACAGTTGATTTTGGATGTGGAAAAAAAGGTTTTACAGCAGGAGTCTTTGCGGTCCATGGTTTAGTGAATTGAGGTTTTTGATTTATCCAAGTACCATATACAGTACAATGGGATTTAATATTCCTTTCTTTACTCAGTCACCTCAGTAGCGTTGAACTCCACCTTTCTACCTAGGGACCCTTAAGTAGAAAATATCTCACAGCTTTACTGTGTGTCTATGTTGACCAGCTGGAAGCAAGGGTCTGACTGTCCGAGCCTTCGGCATGACCCCACTACCCAAATGGAACATACTGTAACAGCCGAAAGTTATGTATGAAAAGTATTGGGCAACGCCAGGATTCAATGAATCCAGTACTTACTTTTCACAAGAAGATGGGTTTTCCACAAATCATGCAATTAAAATGAAAGAGTATTTCCACATGTTGAACAACAATTAATTTGTCTTAATATTAGGCTGGGAGTGCTGTTTTGTAGGATGCAGATAATGCTTTCTTAGTAACCTCACTGTATGTCAGTGTCTTTAAGTTCTCTTACTACCTCAAAATTAATAAAATGTCTTAAAGATAATGTGTACTGTTTGTGATGCCTGTTTAATCAAAGCCTGATCTTATGGTCACCACATCTCAAAGTGGAAAGTTAATTCTTGAGTAGAAAGTTCCACACATGCCTGAGCTGCTCCATTTTCTGTGAGCAGAATACAGTAGTTCCTCCACTCGTGTTGGTAAAGAAAGTTATTTTTATTTTTCAAAGTTTATTGTGTTGTGTTGTTTAATATATTTATTTCATTTCATGTTAGCTGATTTGTAGAGGAAAATTTCACTTCAACGTGGCTTGTACTCAGCCTCATGCAAAAAAATAAAAACCAATGAATTAAACGGTAATAAACACATTCAGTAGGTACTGTAATCATATCTCTAATTACCAGCTGAATCTTTTCTGTTAGAGATCTAAATCTCCCAGAAATGTGTACAAAGGCACTTCTTTAAAAAAACGTCAGGAGTTTCAGAGTATTTCAGAAATACTTTAGAAATGTACCCGAACGTTCACATAATTTTCTACTGACTTTATTAAAGTATATGTCAAACCCTGTCAAGCACTCTCATTCAGTTCCCATTTTAAACCCGTGGTAAGATCCAATTTAAGTTTTTCTAATAATCCCATACTTGAAAGAAAGACATTTTAAAAGGTTAACCATACAAACAGATTATCCTCCTATTTTAAATAGGAAATCAATCCAAGAACCCACAAATTATTTTTTAAAAAGACATTAGTAAACCTGTACTCACAGCTTGGTTTTGCAATGTGCTCCCCACACCTACAGTACATACTGTACATCTTTTAGTGACAGGAAGTGTCACTAACCTCAAGTGTTTCATTTGCAGGTGTTCTCTCTGGTACTTTTAAGTTTCATTAATGGGGTAAACATGCGCTTTTTATTGGTTAAAGAGGCGCAAACCAGAAAAAAACAACCGAAAGAGTCTGGCTGGCTTCTGTCTGTATCCTGAAATGACCCATGCTGCCGATCTCTTATAAATATTGCAAGCTGCTATGGGATTGCCTTTCTCACATTCTATTTCTAAAAGAGGGAGTATCACTAATTAAAGAACGTGGATGGCGGCAGGGCTGAAAGAAACGTCTTTTAAATGCTAGCGGTAAGTGCACAATAGCTTCTGGAACGGAGCACTGTTCTTGTCACAAGTCTAATCCATAATGACTCGATGAAGAGCCAAGAGGCTATAAAGTGTCACTGAACCATGACGCTGTGTTTTGATCATCTGAGTTTCCTCCATTATTAATTAATTAGAGGTTTATTTAGGAAGGCAGCTGCATTACCTTACCACACAAAACGAGTTACATTTGGATGTTATGCAAAGTAATTATACTTGCAATATTAGTATAGAGTGTTCTTATTAAAAGGTTCTTTCTTCTGCCCTACTACAGTAGCCCTCATAATGTGAATAAACATGTACTGTCGTTGCAATTGATGGAAATGATACTAAATCTCCACGTGAATGGCGGGAATCTTCTGGGGGAGAGAACTTTTTCCAAATATATGACATCAATGATTTTTAAAATGCGTTTTTTACTCAACTATATTTAAACGCAATGTGCTGAAATGGTGTGTCTTACCCAATACCAATAAACATCCACACAGAATAGAACATCAGCATGTTATCACAGGTGGACAAATTAACAAGAAGGAATATCCATCCATTTTCAATAACCCCTTAGTCAAAAAGCCCTGTTTTTTGTGAACTGGAACCTAGCCCAGCATATAAGGGGCTCAAGACCAGAAAGACCCTGGAAGGGACACTAGTACACTATAGGCACACAAATGCTCAACCGTATGGGGGAGAACTCTAGATATGCCTCACCAGGACAAAATGTCTTTTGATTGAACAAGAAAACAGGAGCATTTAATGAAAATACAAGAGACCATGGCCTGAATAGGCAAACTCCACACAGACGTTTTTCTTCGGAAGGCACCCCAGGCCCCAATAGAACCCAAGACCTTAGGACCTTGAGTCTGTAGTCATAATCCGCCACAAGAAAGGACATATTTTAATAAGTTAAACAATGAGATCAAATAAAGCAGTTAACATAAAAATGACAGAAATCTCTATAACCCTCCACATCGTGTACAGTATTACCTAACAGCAAGTACTCCCTGGGTTTAACAGAGGTCTCATCTTGCTCTTGGTGCCGTTACCACCCAGGCGGTTCGCAGTGTCTGCCTGAGGCCCCTGTGACATATCCGATTTCTTACATGTACCTGTACAAGACGTGTGTACAGTACGTCTTTCATTTTAAGGGCTAATGTAAGACAAAACAAATGACCTATAAAATATTCTTATTGAATATTCCATTTCTTACCGCAAACAGCCAAACCATGAATTTCTTCTCTCATGGTTCTTTCAAGACAGCTGAGCTGGTTAGCAGCTCTTCAAGCTTATGTTACTTAACAACTATGTAATTTCCTGCTCCACTGATTTATAAATGGCGAAAGTCACTCTTAGTAGAGAGCACACCAACAAAGTACCATTCAGGTCCTAATGATTAAATGGTTAGTCCGGTAGCAGTCCAGCAAACATTTTCATTCTAAGCATAGCAGCAAAGAATGAGCTACAGATAAAACAGATAAAACTCCAAAAGCTCAAGGTGACAGCCATTTAAGCCATTTAAGCCAGCTGGCTTGAAGGTTAGATTCTTCTCTTTTTATCATGTTTGCGATAACACTGAAACACTTCTGGAGAAACTGATATTCTGCTTTCAGGCACCTTCAATGAGTGCTAGAGCTAGCTTTTTATCCCAGAAGGCTGAATGTACTCTAGGAGCCCATGGAGGAACACTTACCATATGTTTTACAGCCTTCATGTTCAGAATGCCATGTATAAAATGTTTTAATTGTCCAATTACAGTACAATTGTGCTTTAGTAGAAACTGAATACTGAATATTTTGTTTTTAAGGATGATTAAAAAAAATTAAACTAATGCTGGCAAACAAACAAAAAAAATGTGCATGACTTTAGATGGATATTTTTCTATTTAAATCCATGGATATTAAAATTTTACTTCTCTCTCATAGCAAATAAAAACATACATCTTGATGCTATGGGTTTACTGGAATATGCTGGTCCTTATTTTCTGTGCAAATAGTTAGGGTTCTTCAGAATATTTGTTGCCAGTATACCTTCTAGCTGTAATTATGCAATCTTCATTCTGTATGTTTCACAGTGAAAGATTTTGCGATATAACTTGTCTGTGTCGCCCAGTGTGGTAAACTGAAAAAAGTAAACAGCCAAAAAGAAACATTAGAATTCATTGGGAATTTTATAGGTGGCTTGGTTAAAAAAAAACACAGTTGCCTGTCTTGTCCGTGTGTATGTATATTAAATGCCTTGTTCCTGTTAGAAAATGAAAAAAAATCCATTATGGTTTTATTTACGATTCAGAGTACAAACAATAGAAATTGACTAAGATTAATAGCTTTCTGCTGTTTTAATGAAGAAAATCCGTTAGCTCAAAATATGTTACTATGCAGGTAGCGAACAAAAACCAAAGTATAGATTGATCGTACAGTATAGATTGACCAAATTCATACCATGTTTTCACAAAAATGGATGGAAAACGCATTGCTAAACTAAGACAAACTGTGTATGTTATTAATTATGGGATACCACTGGGGAAATATTCCCATTGTTTTTTCAAATTAATTCAAACATGATGTTAAAACTTACGCTTGACTGTCACATGTAAAGAACATTGAATCTTAAAAACAAATTCTTGGTCTTATCTGGAGAATCTTCAGAGTTTCTTCTGAAACATGCTTCTGAGACTCATACTGTATGCGGATAAATGAAGGGAACTTCTCAACAGCAGTCCTGTTCCCCTTTTTAAGAGAAGCACTACTCAAAGATACTGCCTTCTCAATGATAGTTCTACTGTTTGGGAAGTCTTAATTCTCACACGTTTTTACACTTCATTTTCTAGATTATGGGCAGGATATGGAAATTGCTCCCTAAATGTGTGAATATATTCAGGTACAGTATATGCATGAGGCCCAACAACTTGGAATGACTGTGCTCCTGCCTTCACCATACACTGTGTAAACCTGACAGTATGGTGTTACAATGCGTGTCATTCTTTCCAGTCAGAAAATAAAGAAAACGGAGTGCCCTGTGCAGTATTCTCACATTCTTTTGAATCCCATATTTTATTCAAAGGTCTTGATAGTAAAATAGCAAAGTTGTGCATTAAGTTTTGCCAAAATGAGTGCCCTTTTCTGAAGATTCCCAATTATCGATTAGCAATATGGCCTCAGCTCTGCATTCAGGCCTATTGGTCACCGATAAGGCCTGGATGTAAAACTGCCAAGGAAATTCACTTTTCCAAATTGAACACGGAGAAATGATACAAATACGCTTGTTAAATTTTTGGAATAGTTGACTGCATTGTTAGATTAAATACAGTAGGATGTGGTGTTAGGACCTATTTGAGCATCTGACTTTCACTCTTCTTCAAAGTACCAAAAATATATCCCATATGCATTGCCACAGCTTTGGGTCATTACTTCACAATGACATTGAATGTACTAAATATTTTAATCTACAATTGCTAAAATTGCACAGTTCCTGGGTAGCTACAGTATATTGTAACATAAAGTACTGTAGATTTCAGCAGCCTGTCACCCTCTAGCATGCTTTTATGTCAAAGATAATTGAAAAAAAAAGAAGCCAAACAGTGTTGTATAATAAAAAACATTGCATTATGATGACATAACATTGCATTGTTTCACAATAATTTTTCATTTTAACTATATAATATGGTGTTGTTTCACAATATTGTATTATTATGAAATAATGTCACAGAATGCCAACAGATGAAGAAGGAAAAGGTTTATGGGGTTTGATTAATTGAGTTTGCATGTACAGTAATTGCCAGTGATTTTGTCATGATCGGTATTTTTGTCCTTTTCTTGTGTGATGGTTTCCTTCCTCTCTAGTGACAAGACATATTATTTCACTTAGAATTAAGATTTATTAAAGATTTCTAATAACGTTTGTATTGCTTGTAAGTGCACAGGAGGCCCCTCTGATTTCCTTGCAGCCAGACACTAAGAAGACAGCTGTGCACAGACTGTTTTAAATACTATATTTAAAGACAGAAATCAATGTGGCACTACTATCTTGCAGAGATAACTGAGGGCCAGTGCTAGCTGCCCCCAGCAACGCTAGACAAGGCTCTCCTCTCATTTTTGTACCCGGGACACTTCCAGACAGAGTGAGCACCTGTTAAGTCGGATCATGGACCAATCCTGCCCAGCTCCATCTTCTCAGCAGGAAGTTTGAACTCATCAAGCATGCAAGGCCAATGGATCTTTGAGTATAAAACTTGTTTATTCACATTAGAATTCTCGAGAGTTGAACTATTATACCAACAACTTTTGATGTTTAGTTCATGGTAGTAAATGCGTATTTACTTGTATCTGAGAATATGAATGTGATGTAATTATGAGATTGATAAAACCTGCAAGGTAGACCATAACACATTATCATCTAAGTATTTTAACTCTGAAGTTATTAGCTCTTGTCCTTGTAATTTCTGAGTGAAAGGTCAGCTTTCGTTTCACAGAGGATCACTTTACAGATACTGTATATTCTATTGCATTTGTTGTCATTATGCATGATTTGATTTTATATTAATTAATTGTACATTTTATGTTTAGAATTAATCTGAGATTGTAATTTATTATGTTTGATTCCTAAAGGTTGTCAAGTACTCTTGTAACCCACACATTACTACACACCTAATCAAAAGTAATCAAACACAGACAGTGGGGCAGAAAACAATTAACAAAGACTGCTGAACACCCTGGTGGCGCAGACATAATGTAATTACCACACCTTAGGTATTGGGATATGGAGGTCTGTGGGGGTACTGAGCAAGTTTGGACCACACCTTGAGCTGAGGGGAGACAGTAAAGGAAGCAAAGAAGAAAGAAGCATGACACATGGATATCTGCATACTGATTGTTCTCAAACAACCCGAGCTTGAGAACTGGACACACTTGACCCTGAGTGAGACAGTGGCAAACCCCCTCTGCATGTGATTGGCTAACTGAAAAGGAGAAAATACCTGAACTGGAAATGATGGGGTACACCCTCTTCCGTTCACAAGCCCCTCAAGGCAAGATGGACAAAAAAGGGAAGCCAATTTCTGCGAGACCTGAGGAAATGGGAAAAATTGGTCCAGAAACTGCAGACCAAAGGAGACCTTAGCCACAGAATCAAAGTACTGTGCTGGGACTTCCTTGGAGACAAGGAATAAAGGCACAAGCTTGAAGAGCTGGTGCTGAGGCAACAGACAGAGTGGACACGGAGCAGGGCGTGTAGGAGATTTTACAATACAGCCAGGCATTGCAGTGAGTGAGGAGTTTGGACTGCACAATTTTTTTTTTGTTGTTGTTCTTTCTTCCTCATCAAAACAGAGACTACAGTGGACAAATGGTTTCTTTTAATGAACAGATGCACCTGTCCAGTACAGGGAAAAAGAACTTTCAAGTCCCGTAACCTTTCCTGAATGGATAATTGAGTGTGTCTCTTGGAGACACTTTGTGTATTGTGGGTTCTATGTTTTCAGTTACAACAGTTAAGGGAGGTGTACGAACTAGAGAATAAAAAGGGCATTTACTGTACTGTATGCAATACTAATGTCTGGAGCTGGTCTATGGGATCAGTCTGATTCTGGGAGATATAAAGAACCTGTTATGGGTGTAAAGGGGTCCACACTTAAAGTTGCTAGGTGGCGTCGTATGCTACAAAGCTAACTTTTCAAAAGCATTTCCAGCTTTGCCCCTGCAATTTTTCATGTACTGTATTCATACATATATGTAGAGGTTTCAAGTTAACATTTTTTTTAAGTGAAGCCCAGTGCAAAATCTGGAGGAAACATACCGTTTGCCTGTTGAACATCCCTTCTACTGTATGTATCATATAACTAAATTATTTTTATAGCTGTATAGCACCTAAATATCCAGCTTGTTAGCAAAGGTAAAGCCTGAGCTCACTATAGTGTTTATTCATTTTTTTACGATTCCTCTGGAGGTGTCTCATAATTTGCAATCAATATCAATTTCTTCTCACAGCTCTATTTGTTTTTTTCCATACTCTTTGTGAACTACTGACTAAATACTGAATCAATCACACAGATAAACAGGGCACATTACATGCATTTAGAGTAGGTATTTGGCAGTTGCAAAACAGACACAGATTAATAAACATGAGATAAACTACTTTAAAATTGTTTCATCCTTCAAAGGCATTTATTATTCTTTAATATACCACATTAGCATTCTTTAATATACTAATGTATTGTAGTAATGCCATGACTATTTTGATATACGTTCCAGACTGACTTCAACCAACTTGATATCTGGTTTACAGGACCCCATTATAACTGCAAAATATATGTGCCTGAAAAAAGGTGCAGACATACTGTATGGGATTGAAGTGTACTCTAATTAAAGCAATGAAGGTGTTCTCCTGTACCGAGCTGATATGAAAGAAGAAAAAAAAGAAAGCAAACCTTAAGTCAACTAGCTATCCCAAGGTCTGGCAGACGGCTCAAAATGCAGGCTCAAATGTGGTGCCAGGACAAAACTCAGTTGTGTTTGAGCAGTGTCCACATCAAATGTTTGTCCTAATGACTTGGTTAAAAAAGGGAAGCAATTGAGAAGGCCCAAATGGTATTCGAATGGGGAAAATGCCTCAGTAATATTTCAGCATATTACAAACCATCATTCTACCTGCATAATTTCAAATACCTAAATTCCATGTATACTACATTGTAAAAGAAAACTCAGCCATAGAAGAACATGGAGGTTTCCAAGCAACATAATACATTGCTGAGAAAATTTTGTACACCTCCAGGGCTGGTCTGTATTTTTGTAAAATCTGATTGTGTTATACGTTTAAAGACAAAATATGTGGATTAATTAATAACCATTAATGACCCTTATGAGAATCGGTACAGTATGTGAACCCCTAGTTTCAGCACCTGTTGGCGCCTCCATGAGCAGCAGTAACTTCAACTAGATGTTTCCAGTTACTCTTTATCAGTCTCTCACAGAAGCATTTAGGAATTTTTGCCCATTCTTCAATACACAACTGGTTAAAGTTGGTGCCATTTAAAGGTTTCCTTGTATGAACAGCTCGTTTCACTTCTTGTCATAACATTTCAATGGGGTTACAGTAGGTCTGGACTTGGCCAATTCAAAATGTAACATTTCTCCTTCGTCAGGCATTCTGTTTTAGATGGGCTTGTACTTTGTGGGTCATTCTCCTGCTGCATGACTCACATTCAGCTCTGCGTCAGCTGATGAATGGCTGACCTAACATTCTCCTCCAGAGTTTAAATACAATATATAATACTGAGTTCATGGATCAGTAAGTTCAATGTTGAAAAGCTCTCTGGTTCTTGAGGTAGCAAAGCTGTCCCAAACCATGATGCTCCCATCATAATGCAGTATTTCCTACACAAAATGTTTCATATTGTAACCACTCGACTTTTTGACTTGTCTGTCCAGAGAACATTTTTCCAGTAGTTTTCCAGGTGCTTCCAGGTGCTTTCTGATGAACCATGTGTCATGTGGCAACCATGTGGCAAGTTTCTTTTTAGAGAGCATTGGTTTCTTCTTGGTTGTCCTCCCACAAAAGAATATTTCTTGTTTAGTTTTTATCTGTTAGTTGAATCATGAGCACCAACATTGCGTACAGCAAGAGAGGCATGCAGATCCATTCATGTTACTCTGAGGTTCTTTATAGCATCCTTGATAAGGTTCTGGGTTTCTTTTGGAGAGATCTTGGCAGAACAACCACCATAGTTTTGAATAATTATGAGTTGTCTATGTAACAGTCAGTATGTGGATCCCCAAATGTCTAGAAATGGTTTTATAATCTCCTCCAATCCGGTGAGCATCACCTACTCACATGTTTCCACAAACCTGTATGTTGAAGACCAAACTCACAAAGTTGCTGACCCTTTAACAGGACATGACTGCCCAAACTCAGTCCTTTTTTACTTATTACTCAATTATTTAACCACCTGATTCAAATTGCTCCCCTTAATTTTCAGTAAACCGGGGTTTACTGAAAATCACTTACACTGAATTTTAAATTCTCAAACCACTGCATCTCACGAAAACATGGAACTGGCAGATACTGTATAAACCCTTTTCATAATTTAAGAATAGACAGGTAAAAAAATTAAACAGGGCTAAGAAATTGTAATTTCCCTTAATGATATTGGAGGTTCACAAACTGTTTCTCAACGTTGTATAGTATATAACAATGTGGAGCTATCCGAAAGAGTGCCTCTGCAGCCCCTCTGTGACAGGTGACTGCAAAGACGACATGTTTTTAAGAGTGTATTGATTTTGTGGTAGTCCCCCTTGCCCAAGCACTAAATCATACACCTGCCAGATCTACCCCGAGGTGAAAGAATGGTTTGAGTGAATGAAACAATTACTTCCATGTCATTACGCAGTACAAGATGAGCAGAATGAAAAAAAAACAGAACTCTAAAAATGATCACTCAGAACAGGGATACATCACATATTATTGCAGGCAGAGGATTTAGATACAGCAACATTTTATCTATCAAATAAATGAACACTGGAAACAGATCAATGACAAAAATCAGTTACCAGTATGTCTATCTTCCTAATGAGCAAATATGAAGAAATATGCACTGATTAAAAAAAAAACATATACTGTATTTCCTAAAGGAAGCAGTTGTATAAGATCTACAAAATATACCATGCTATTAATGTATAACTGAAATTGATGAATATGTAATTCACAATGTTCTGTAAATTCAAAACCCTATTATGCAACTGTTTGAAAGGTTTATCTTTGTGTTTATTATTATTATTATTATTATTATTATTATTATTATTATTATTACCCTGAAGGTACTGTACACATTCCTTATGTAATTACAATACACATTTTGATTTTAAAAATGTAGGTAGTAACGGCATGTTTCTTACCAGAACTCTGGTTCTCTTCAGCCTTATATAAAAAATTTCATGCAGCACACAGCAGTGCTCAGTGGTATGATTCACAGCTAGATTGCTGGCTTTTTAAACCAGGTGATTGTCCAATTAGTTTTCAAGTACATATGGTGGGTGAAGTCTGCAATCATATTGTGCAATTTCAAAAACCCACACGATGGACCGTGTTCTTTGTTTCTATTTTCATGATGGCTGTTCACATTGGCAGTATGTTAAAGAGGATGCACTGGCATTAATGGAATTGACAAAGGCAAGTTTGATGTGGAAAGTCATATACTATTGGAAGACTAAGAGATAAGCATATTTTTTGCAAGAAGTAGCACAAAAGTGTGATTGTACCCTAGCTGTTTAGGTACTGTAGCTGTATGCTGCCTTTCAGCACAGGTCCGGCTCCTGCTCTGATCATCCATCCAGGAGGCACCCCCTTTGTGTAACCTGTCCTCCTTTCCTCGAAGTGAAACCCTCCACATTAACCGTATAAATACCTGAGGGGAGCTCCACATTGCACTCAGAGGAGCAGCACGGTTTACACACTTCCTAAGCACAGGACTGTACAAATTGCATTACAGGCATCTTACAATGGCAGAGACATGGTGCCTCTGATGACCCACCACGTTGCCAGATAGATACATTCCGGCTCTGTGGCCTTCGTTGTGATTTAGGAGCCATGCTTTGCTGACATAATGACGTGACAGACCCCTGTGTACATTTCCCTGAGATGTGTTCTGTTGTGTATTGTAGCTAGTGGTGATGTTGTTGCTTAAAACGGCTTTGAATTATCTACAGATTTCTTCTGCACTGCTGTCTCAGGGAAAGGCGTCAAGGGGCGAGCACCTGACGCCTGACAATGGAGACTCTCTTAAAACCACCATCTCTTTTCAATTTAAAAAGCCCAATACTGTAATTATTTACCAGTAAATAACTACCCCCCCCCCCCCATCATTATCATGGTAACATTTTTCTGACCATAGTAATTTCAGTTTGCTTGATCCTAGAAATTTCCCTGTAAGACAAAACATTTTTTGCAATACAAAGGATGTTTTATATCGATTAATGCCTAAATAATAGTAATAATTCAGTTTTCTGGACACTCAACTAAGAGCACTTTACAGATACTGGGGATCCCCTCCACCACCCCCAGTGTGCAGCCCCACCTGGATGCTGCTTCAGTCTGCTCACACACACCAGCTCTCAGTGTGGAGGAGAGCAGAGTGATGAAGCCAGTTCAGAGATGGGGATTATTAGGAGGCCAGGGGGAAATATGGGCCAGGACACTGGGGTTACACCCCTACTCTTTTCAAGAAACACCTTGGGATTTTTAATGTCCACAGGGAGTCAGGACCTCGGTTTTATGTCTCAACTGAAGGACGGCGCCTTCTTACCGTATAGTGTCTCCGTCACTATACTGGGGCATGAGGACCCAGGGTGAGCGCCACCAACTCACTCCAGTAACACCTATTCCAGCGGCAGCTTTAGTTTTTCCCAGGAGGTCTCCCATCCAGGTACTGACCAGGCTCACACCTGCTTACAGTAGCTAAAGTGGGTTGCCAGTTGTGAGTTGCAGGGTGATATAACAGCTGGCTATTACATATTAAATATTGCAAATATCCACAAAAGTGAAGTGTAGCAACCAGCCACCATTGAGAAACTGCTGCCACAGATCAGAGGGAGTTAATTTTATATATAAAGAATGTGATCTATACAATTTTCTACAAGTCACTTTCTCCAGAATCCACTTGTCACTAAGCGTTCTTTCAGGACCCCATGCAGACAGCACAATCCGGGGAGGAGTGAGGAAAACACAAGGAAAAAGGCATGCAAGGAGCTGGAAGGAAAACAGGGGGCGTGTCCAAGGTGCGCTGGTGTTCAGGGGGGTGTGTCCAAGGCAAACAATCCAAAGGAGTCCGAGGCAAATCCGAATACGATGCAGTGTCCAAGACCGGGTGATCCATCCTGACAAAGACGAACAGAGTTAAAAGCCGGAGCGGGATCCGGCGGAGGGTCGGGGGGATAAAAAAGGGGGGTCACAGGACCAGACGCTCCTTAGTCCCGGACTCAGAAGGTCAGGACGCCATTGAAGCCGATGCTGCCGAGTCGCTCCTGGACTCGCGGATAGGCGGGCTTCAGGGCGTCCATCTTCCAGAGCTGAGCCTACTGTAGATTGGCAGGAACGGGGGGCAGGAACCGGAGGCGGGTGCAGGGGATCAGTACAAAACTAGGAAGGGCTGGAGCGTCCTTAAGAGGAGGGATTTACAAGTGTGACACTACTAAAGTGAACTAAAAATGAACAAAGAATTCAGAGTACCCAAAATTTGGCAAATTAATTTTTTGAAAAGTTAAGGGCACTCCAGTGCCTGATAATACAGGTTAAAGAGAGAAAACACGCATAAGTTCAAGAGTAATACTGAGCTTTAAACAAAATGTTTAAAAATAACTTTACAAAATACCCTAATATATCATACTTCAGCACTGTGGTAATACAGTAAACATTTCCTTTCATTTACTGAACTTACTTGAACAAGATATGTTTCTTAAATTTGATTTCATTTTATTGGAGAGGCAGGTGTTGACTTGATGTTTGTAGTTGGGTTTTCTTGGATGTATAAGATAAAAATTTAAAAGCTTGACTCCTGAAAGGCAGTTGTGATATGCACCGTAAACCTTTATACAGTAATTACCTGCATACCTTTGGTTTCATACTGTATACTACAGCATATACTATACTTCTCCAAAGGAAATTACAAGGAAATTGTACTGTAAATCACAAATAAGTCTTGTCTCATTCAGAAGTAATCATATATACTGTAATCTATACTATTGGCTCTAGAATTTTCTGTACAATATTTAAGGACTTTGATTGTTTATTGTTTACTTTGAGAGTTGAAATGGACATTGTTTCTAAAGTGTCAACTATAAAAAAACAGTTTGGGATTTTAGAAGGGGCATGAGGCCTGAGATTTTTCATATTGTAATGCTTTGTTAACTTGCCAGATGTTTCTCTTTTTTTTTGTCTACCTCAGCCCACACACACACAACAGAACAGTACTTGAAGTGATGCTTAGTGGCCCTTAAAACTGAAATTAAATATGAGTCATTATGGCCAGGAAAGCTTCCACTCTATTATTACATAACAGTTCAGCTCTATAATCTGAACTATTCACTATATTGTAGTTGTTATTGGCATCGCTGTGCGATGTATGAAATAAAAACAAAAAGCATAATATCTTCTTTGTTAATTTCTGTGTCTTTTTCACTTGTTCCAGGGCTTCAGGTTTTTGGTCTCTTCTCATTTTTATACATTCTTTTAAAAGGTCAGTCCATTCTTAACTGCAATTAGAAACAGTTTCAATTGGGCTTTCAAGTGGGCTTCATCCTCTGACTTCTGCTGCATAACACAAAAAACTCTTTCTAAAATGTCCCCATCCTTACTTTCAGTTTACAAGGATAAGGTAGAAACTACATGAAGCACACGTTTTAACAAGGAGCTGTCCCAAGAGCAATGAAAACAAAATCTAGCATCATCATACAGTACAGCACTTTATTACAATTGCTATGCATGACTGCATTCTCATTAAAGAGGAAAAGTCAATTATAAAAATGGTTTGTTCTCATTTTAAGGCAACTACTACAGTTTGTATGTGCATAAAAACTAAAGTATAGCTGATTGTACATGATAATTAAGTTGTTACACAGAGAAAATCCATACATTATTTCAGAGATAAACTTTCATTTGTTGTTCAGATGCACAAATGTCTTAAATGAGTATCAATTGAATACTAACTGAAGAGTAGAAAAGTCAGGGAAAACAGGGAAAACCAGAAGCATACTTAAATGTACAGTAAGTAAATATAAAAAGAATATTTATATATTTAGAAATATATTCCACTTTTATGTATAGAAGCACAATGTAATTTACAGTGCTTGCAAGAAGAAATAATGGGGATGAGAATGAGGCAATAATGAAAGTGTTGTACATGGATTTTAAATGAACTAATTTAATATCAAAGTAAATGAATAAACCTGCAATTATCCTGCATTGCAGACCAGTTCCTATACACTTTATTGCAAGAAATTAAAGCTAAATATACACTACACTACAATTAACCGAATAGCAACCATCCATTTTCTAACCATGTCTTCTAAATTTGGGTCATGGGGGAGCTGGAGCCGATCGAATAATAATAATGATAATACATTTTAAGAATAATAATTTAAATGGAAGAAGTGAACCTTAATACTCTATTACACACATTCACATATAATATGTCAAACATACTGAATTTGTATCTTAACACAGAATACCTGAACCACTGTGCTTTTACTGAAACAGCACATAACACTTCTAATGTGCAGAGCCATCTAAAACAAGCCAGCCATGCTGATGAGGCCCACCGCCTGGCTTTACTCTCTGCTGGAAGAGACCCTCAGATCAATCAGCTACTGAAAACCAACTGACCCGGAAGGCCTCAGTGGCCCCCTCTCATTTTGAAAGTTTTAAGTTTTTAATATCTGTTTGAAAGACAGACAAATGGGATCCACATTCCTAATGCTGTGAATCTAAAGCTCACTTGGAAAATACACCAACACAGGGCAAGAAGGCCGTAACCTGAAATGCAGAGTCACTGTTTCCTTCATTTTAATTTATTTTCAATTTCAGTATGTACCCTATTTCTAAAGCTTTTGACTAGCATTCTGCATGAGAGTTATTCTTACACATGTCTTTAGAACGTGAATACCTATTCTGAGAGAATTGGAGGGGGGGGGGGGGAGGTTTATCAAGTACATAAATCCATCCGTCCATTTTCTACCTGCTTTTTCCGATAGAGGGCTACGGGGAAGTTGGAGCCTATCACGGCAAGCAACGGGCCAATTTTCCCAAAAGCCAATTAACGTTTTAGTATCCCAGGTATTCAGGGGCCATTTGTGCCTGGCAATAACTGCCAAGAAATAGATCCTGAGATATTGTGTAATAACTTTGTAACTATAGACGTTGGGAGTTCGAGCAGGGAGCTGCGTCAGCATGCGTAGCCTTCAAAGGAACAGGTACAGGTTTATTCCATGCGGAAAGAAAAAAAAGAAGGCTGTTAAGAAGGCTCCACAGGCGAAACGCTGTGTCTCTTCTTTCAGCGTGGAATAGACATTAGAAGCCTGATTCGGGGCTTAAATTGAAGTTAATTTACCAGTATGTCTTTGGACTATATGTGGGAACCAAAGCATCTGGAGGAAACCCACATGAACATGGGAAGAGCATTCAACCTCCACACAGACAGGACTCCAGGTTCAGAGTTGAACCCAGGGCCCCAACACAGCAGGACAGTAATGCAAACCACAGCACCACTGTGCCACTCCCCTCTCTAACCCAATGACCTTGTAGTCAGGGTACTCCAATACAAGGTCATTGGTCTAGTTATGTGAGTGGCGTGGTGATGATTCAGATGTTCAAACCAAGTTCTTGACTTCTTTGAAGTCATTATACAGGAGGTCCCACGTACAGTATGTAAGAACACCGATAAGCCCCGTGTCCACTGTTCCCCTAAACTGCCGCGCAGCAAACTCAGAGGGAATTTTTTTGCGCGGAAATTTCTTTTGACTGCGACTGTGACTGTTGGCATTTTCCCGTTAACGTTCGCCTTCATGTGTATCTACGGTTGTGGCTCTAGTCTTACTGTCTTTGACACAAGTTAGCGCACTATATTATGCTTCGTCATTTCCTGTTTGTAATGTGTAGCGTCATTGTGAGGCGTTGCGTAGTGAGTCAATTGTATAATAATATTTGAACCGTATTGAACCGCCTACTTGCTTACTTACTTGCATCAAGTGAAGATAGCGAACGCGGATTCAGTCTGATGAACATAATAAAAACAAAGTCTCGAAACCGGCTGGAAGAGTTACACTTAGACATGCTCTTGAGAATTAAATCGTACCAAAACAAGGTATAGATTATGAATCTTGACAAGGTGTACACGCGATGGTTGTCATTGAAAGAAAGACGCCAGAAATGATAACTGAACAATATGGTTGTCGTGTACAGAACGAGTTAGATTTAAACTTCAGTTGGTAGATAGAAGTGAAGACTTCTATAATTTTCAGTGACATACTGACTTGCTATTTTTATAGTGATTAGTGAACTGTTGATCTCGACTGTTGAAGTTCAAGATATGCAGTGCACGATTTGCATTATAGTTGCAATGTTGTGAATAAAAAAGTCCATGGTAAAACTTTGCATTAGCGTGCACAATACTAAGTACGTAAGTAAGCGGTGTAGTGTCCGAATACCACCGTAAGAAAGGCGAGCTAATGGCTGACTATACCCGTGTAGACTCCACAATAAACTTCGCCAGGTTTAAAAATTAAACGTGTTTTATTCACATTCATTGTGTTTTCGTCAACAAACAAAAGGAGTAGTTTTCTACAATACCAGAACTGTTCCTCAAAGCTCAAGTAAACTAAACACGCACCTACACAAGCACATCAGAACCGTTGTGCTCTAATTTCCTGTTTTTTTAAAACTAAAAACATCTAGAATTTATATTAATGAACATCGGCGATTGGCCGTCTTAAAGGCATACGCACAATTTACGTAAACAAAACAACGTGGTTTTCACATAGTAAAACATCAACATATTCACTGGGTTGTTTTTAAAGGAATATAACCAAATTAAAACAACACATGTCTCCTACAGTACATCACCGACCCCTAATTGTTCTTAACCTACAACTTAAATAAAAGGAGCCATGATAACTACATTTCAAGGACTGGTTTATGTCCTTAGGAACTTTAGGAAGTTCTCAGTTTAATTTAGTCAGTCTCCAAGAGTCGGTACAACTGTTTGTATTAGCGTGCGCAATACTAAGTACGCACGTAAGCGGTTTATTGCAATTTAAATCAATCAACTGTTGAACAAACATCAAACGAAATATCAGAAAATAAACATTTGCACGTTGTAATTGGAATCTTCAAGACCTTCATAACCGTTATTTTTATCATTCGGGAGGTGAGGTTCACGCATAATTAATAACATGACTGAACAGCAAACAATCAAAACTTCAGATAATGTGGCAAAACAAGTAGGCTTTCATGGGAGTCGTTAAATAACACAATTTTGCAGTAAATTATCGGTCAACTCAATACTGTAGGTAGTAGTACTTGAAAACGTCTCTTAATACTACGTACTGTATTGTACAGTAGGTACTTCCTTTAGTTTTGCTGGCAAAATTGCAAACTCACCAAATCGGCAACAGCAGTACATGTCGTTATAGCACTTGGGCCTTGCCTGGGGTCTTTTCGGTCGAGCCCCGAGTTCTCACATGGGCCCGTACGAAGCCCTGTGTATCCCGCACTACAGCGTTTTAACACCGCCCGGGTTATTTAATCATCTGCTCAGCAGGAAAAAAAACCGAGAGGGAACATACAGTACTGTCCTGTGTAAAATGTTTATTATGCAAATTGTAAAAATGAATATAACACTAAACAGAGGGGATTAAAAAAATAGAAACGAATTCATTTATGGTCAGTAATTGAAATAAATAACCATTAACCCCAAACTGTAAATAATATACCTGAGCAGTTGGTGTAGTAGAGGCACCTACTACTTCAGCTTCGGCAAAAGAGTAACAAGTCAGAGGAAAACTGTGAAGAACAAATTTTAGTATTAAATACATTCACTAACAATGATAATAACACAAACTAAAGAACACACAGTATACAACGTACTGTACATGTGACCCTATTTACAAACAAGGTGTATCAGATGCCTACATCCTGACCAAGCAGGAAAGCCCAGACTAATTTCCCAGTAGTAGGCCTATATACTGTAATGTAGAGTGTAGAGTTACAACTGCATCATACAGTATATGAAACAGAATGCAGCCTAAAGTTAAATCTCTCTTCCTATAAATCTAGTTTCTCCAAAGTAAATGAGACCCTATCTCCCTATTATAAAAATGCATCGCTAACCTGGAGAGCACGTCTTTAACCTGGGGATTCTTCATAAAGGAAATGCCCTTCTTAAAACAGCAAAACAGCAAGCTCTCTTAAACAAGGGTCTAACATTTAGCTAAAATCTGGTGGTGGCTGCTTTCTTGCCACGACAGGCTCCGGCTCACTTGCAATAAAGAATTTAGAAAATGGTTTAGCTATTCTGGACCAGACGGAAGAGTGCCACCTACTTGTTCACCACAGCTTACATACTTTTTCCCCAGACGTCTCCATTCACAGTACTGACCATACGGAACCTTGCTTAAGTTGCACTGACCGGATTAGACTACAGGGTAGTAACTGTCGCTGTCAAATTGAGTTGTTCCAGAATTTATTTTCCCTGGAGTATCTCCCTGCACATTTACAGTATTGCTAAACGCCACACAATAGTAAACCATTACACCAACAGCATTAGCAATCTGCAGAAAGAGTGTTAAATATCCATTCCTGCAGTTCAATTTTCCTGATCAGCGCATCTGCGTCTTGTGATGTAATTAATTGAATACGACTAGAATGATTGTGGTTCAGATAAAGTCAATGGTTTTCTTCCTGAATTTCATGTAGCATTTAAATGTACCCAGTGTATATTTTCAAAGCACAGTCATGAAAATATGATGTACTGGTAGTCAATTTCTGACAGATCAGTTGGACATTTTCCATTTGTATTTATAAGTGCTAAAAATAACAAACTGTTCAGTTTGAAATTGCTTAATACACAGAAGGCGTGTGCAATAAATGTCAAATTCATTATAAAGTATTGCATTATAAAGAGATCTTGAATAGTTTTTTTCAAAGCTACTGCTCCTTTTTGCAGTAGGTGAACCTTTTCATTTTAAACCCCTTTTGGTTCCCAGATGGCTCAGAGGCTGACTGTCTGCTTGTCAGGATAATTGCAAATCTGTAGTAAAGCAATTTTGGAAATTAAATCTACAATGTGCTGTTCTTTAAAATGCATTGAGAAGTTAAAATAAGCACCCTGGACACAGGGATAATAAGCAGGATAAGAGAATCAAACTCAGAATGGAGCAAACACCACAATCAGCAGCACAGTACACGTCAGGGCTTGATGCAGGTGTTCATGAAAAAGAGCCGTAAGAAACATAGAAAAAAAGGACTTAAACCTAAAATTACATCCAGCTGTTTCATTAAAAAGAGCACCAAATGTGGGCCTTGCATAGACGTCTGCCCCAAACATCCATAAAGTTTTGTCTAAAGATTCATTTCCGATTCCACTCCCAAATAAATTCCCCTTTTTGTTTGTGCTTGTTTTGCTACGAATTCAGCCCAGTTCAGCTATAAAGGGGATTTATTTTACAGCTGTTTTCAGACTGTCTTGTGCTCCCGCCTTTTTTTTTCAATCAAGCAGGAGAGAACAATGCGACGATTGCAATCATATTTTCTAGATTACAGTATCCTTGCGGGACAGACATGCTCTAAAAACTCGTCAGGTGAGCCTGGTACAGTTCGTCTGCAAAGCTGATATCAAGGTGTATAATTAACATCTGCTAAAGTCAAGGAGGTCAGGCAAGGGATAGAATAAAATATGCTACATTGATTGTTTATAGTCTTGAGATGTTGACAAACAAAAATATTAACAATTAATCACAAGAGTTGGGTTTCTTTTGCGTTGATCAGCACAAATGTGTTGTGAACTCTTTAAAACGTGCAGGCAATTCTGCCACACGTAGATACCGTATGCAATGTACTGTACTGTGTTTTTTCTTTCTCCATCAGGTGCATTGTGTTTGACTGGCACTAACATAGAATACAGCATCTTGTCTCCCTTGGATACAGCCAAGGCTTCACATTTATCTATATTTTCTAGTAATATGACAGACTGATTGCCTGCTAATGGCCAGAACCATTTTTCTCTGTCATTTTCTCTGTCATTAACTCCTCAGAAATCAGCTATAGAATTGTGTCAGGCTTCGTGTTCGCAATGCAAATTCACCGACAGCAAACGTCCTGCTGAGCATACAGAGAATTACAAAAAGACCCCCGAGAGTCCAAAATAAATTCATTTTGTTTTATCCTAATTTGCTGAAAAATTGGGTAGGATCCGAAAATGACCTTTTTGTGCTCAAAGACATTGCTTTAATTTTCCTTCCTGCTTCATTGCTTGGTCTGTAGGCTCTTATTGGTTGTGTGAATAACTGAAAACGATTAATTTAAAAAATGCTTTCATATACCCTATATTCCTATGATAGGTTGCACAAAATTAGCTTTCTTTATTCTCTCACTCAGTGCTACACTTGAAATTGGTATGATGTGCCGTATTGAATCTGCATGAGACTGAGGGGATTAAGCACTGTGTACTCACACAGCAAAACAGTCAGATGATGAACTTTAAGATAAATTGTTAACCAATTTGAGATATGTATGATTTTGGAAACAAATGAAAAGAATGTCTACTCACAAATATTGTTCAGAAATTATGTTGGTTTTAAAATAAGACAAAGAAAATATATTTGTACTTGTACTGTATATGAGACGCCCTTTTTGACTCCAGCATTACAAGATTTTTTTTTCATTTCTGGACAGAAGGTGTCAGTATGAATTATTCTTAAATGCTAAATTATAAGGTGAAAAACATCACAGAATCTCTATTGTATTTGTAAAAATATAAATATGTTTTTCTGTATTAGCAGTAGGCTCTAGAGTATAGTTAAAATAAATATAATATTGAGTATTAATCTGATGCAAATGATTAAATTCAGTTAATGGGTTATTTTCAGCTGGTTAAAATGTGCAATTTTATAATGTACATTATACACATGTGATATACAGTATTTGGACTATTTATTTAGCTAAATTAACTAACAGCAAATATACTGTACTTTTCTCTCAAGTAAATTTTGTAATTTCTGAGACTGCTGATTCGGATCAGCACATACTGATACATTATAGTATTGCCTAACCAAAATAACTGCTATAGATAGAAAAAAACCTTCCTTGCCTTATGATACTGGGATTTCATATTGACGAAGCAAGAATACCATTAGCCTGGTGCTACAATTATTTCTATTGCAAACACTATGCATATCTATAATTGGTGGTTCCCCAGAACTACCTTTAAAATGGTCAATACCCAGGAAGTAATTTGTTCCTGGTCTTCTGTAAATGAGTTGTTGACCTTTACTAGAATTGTTAGAGCACATTGTCGACTGTGTCCAGTGGCATAACACATACAGTATGTGTACATGCACTATGGAGAAATTTCTTAGTTTCCCTCTCAATCTGATACACATGTGAATTTCATTTGCATTATTATATCCAATGATGTATAAAGCCCACTGCTTCAAAATCATCACTCCAGTTCCTTGATGAATACTGGAAGAGCAGGATCTCAGGAGTAAATGTCCAGAGATGCTTTTGATGACACCCAAAGATTTCTTCTGAGTTTCAAATAGCCCAGTAATATTGTGTGGGCTGTTCCCTGCAGTTATTTGGATGGGCCAGTTTCTAAGTCAGCCCCAGTTACTAAATGTGGAGTTTGACAAGTTTACACTGTTCGGAGATATTCACACACATACTGTAGGAATGTTCACAAGCAAAGGTTTTGATGCTGGTGGGCTTCAGGTCCCTTCTAGTAACTGCCAAAGACACCCATATACTCCTTTGTCAGCTAGCTTTGACTATGCCAAGAAGAATTAAGTCTTTAAATTTAAATTTGCTTTCTAAATCTGTGAAAAGGGCAGAGCTACTGTAATTAATATTCACGTTGTGCTCGGTTGTTCTTTCTACCTGCTTTCGTGCTGCTGTCCTGCTCTGACCCAGGAAAACTGAACCAGACTTTACATCACTGCTTTCCCTTTCCTCAGAAAATGGTGGAGATAGAACAATATGAGCTTTATGTATCGGATCCAGAAGAGATTTAATTGCACAAATTAAGTAGCGGATTTACTGTTCTGAATAACATGAGGACATTCATACAAACTTTAACAAAAATTGTCAAGCAATCTTTATACTAGAGCTTGTAATACTATATTTAGGCTGTGGGGCTGTGGGGCTCACTATCTTCTAGTAAATAGCTTCTATGTACTGTAATTCAATAGTATGTAGTAAGGTTTACTTTTATTTTTATTGCATTTCTTTAAAGAAACTTAAGAAGCAGGCATCAGACCAGCTGAGGATGACAATGGGTACATCTGTTTGTTAAAGTAGTAAAATAACAGATCTTTATTTACAGTGGCGTGCAAAGATATTCAGAGCCTTGCACAGTTTTCACATTTTGTTTCTTTCAAGCTTGCAGTCATGACACTTTGAAGCAACTATTAATATTTGTAATAAACTGCATACAACCTACTCTGTACTTTCAAAGCAAAAAACAAAATGTGAAAGGCATGAGCTCACGATTATATAGATATTCAAACCCTTTGCTGTGGCAAACAACCGAAATAAATTCAGGCGCGTATAACTACCTTAATGAACCACACAATTAGTTCAATGGCATCTGTGTGCAATAATAGTTATTTGCATGATATCATTATGCAGTATATATACAGTATATCAGTGTATGATCCTTCAGTGAGTTTCAAGCAATGATTCCTTTTCAAGCAATGATTCAACCCTGAAGACCAAGAAGCTTTCAAAATAACTCAGGGCTAAAGTTGTATAAAGATTCTGATCAGGAGAAGGGTATAAAACATTTCAGAGACCTTTAATTTCTCTTTGGACAGGGTGAAGATGAAGACATTAAGAAGTAGAAGTCACCCAAACACCACATACTGTAGATCAGACTTTCACTCCAAACTGAACAACCGGTCAAGGAGAAACCTGTGAGCCCAAAGGCATCTTTGAAAGAGTTATAGACTTAACATGAGATGAGATGAGAGAAAATGTTCATGGGTCAACAATATCCAACTCAACAAAGGGGGCTTAAAAGGGTTTTTAAAAAAGCTCAGATCCTACATGGTATTTACAGCAAAGCCCATAAATAATACTGATGAGACAAAAGATTTTATACAGTAAGATCACTTTATTGGCCATATACAATTTCTCGTATTAGGAATGTATCTTTTTGCATACCCCAACTTGCTCTCCACGAGACACACAGACAGGGAGAGATAAGCTTGGGGTCAGAGCGCAGGGTCAGCCATTTATACGGCACCCCTGGAGCAGTTGGGGTTAAGGGCCTTGCTCAGGGGCCCAATGGAGTAGGATTCCTCTGCCGAATGCAGAATAAGAACCAGCAACCATTCCAGACAGAGGCGCAGGTCCTTAGGCACAGGGCCACCGCACCACCCATGGTTATGGTCAGACAAGGCAAAATTGGAACTTTTTGGTCTAAATTAAACATTGCATCATTCACTCAGAACTGTTCCTACTGTAAGGTATGGTGGTAGCTACTTTAATTTACAGTTTCCCTTTTCATTAGCAGGGACTGAGAGACTTTTCAAGACTGGAGGCAACAAACAGTAGATGGGGCAAAATACTGGCAAGTCTTAGAGGAAAACCTTCTTCAGACCTAAAACTGGGCCAAAAATCACATTTTGATTTGACAGTGATCCAAAGTACTAGGCCAAAACTACACTGTAGTGGTGTCAAAATAAGAGAATGAATGTCCTTGTGTGGCCTGTTCAAAGTACTGACTTGAAGCCTTTTGAGATTGTGTGGAAAGACTTGCAAACTGCTGTTCAATAGCGATCCCCAAGCAACTTGAGAAAGTGTGAACAAAACTGTGAGGAATAATGGAAAAAAATGCACCAAGGTTCATGCAAAGTCAGTAGAGACTTACCCAGGTTAGATTATCTTTGTTTCTTCTTAATTTTCATGAAAAGTATTAGCGTATAAACAATGAATGTGTCTTTGTTTAAGACTTGTTGGATTTTGTTGGATATACTGTACAGTATTCTTATAAATACTGTATAGAGTCTGTAATAAGGTAAAATGTTCCATTGTAGTTACCACAGTATACTGTATAGATGTTTTTTGAAATGGTGTATATAGTCTATAATAAGTCAACATGATTTTGCATTGTACCGTAGTTCATATTCTCACATGTATGAATCACATAAACATAGTATCTGCACCTCCTGGCTATTCCTCTGTCTACTTTGGCCAACAATACACTAGTTACAGTATGTGAGCTACAGTACTTTTGGTCAGTATCAATGTCAGCTCAATTACTGCCGTTAGTGAGAGCCAGGCTATGATTTTGAGGTGCACAGCTCACAAGCACAGGTGAGTGAGTGAAAACTTTGATAAGAGTGCAAGAGTGGGACCAGTATTAGAATCTCAAAATGAATGAAGAAATAAAAATGCCAAATGACATTCTGTCATCTGTGATGTTGAAAGTGGAGGCTTATTTTAAGGAAAGCAGAATATGAAACTGAAAGAAGACAAATATCCCCTTTTATATGAAGCAAGATCA
The DNA here is from genome assembly GCF_055471065.1 of Atractosteus spatula. Taxonomy (NCBI): domain Eukaryota; kingdom Metazoa; phylum Chordata; class Actinopteri; order Semionotiformes; family Lepisosteidae; genus Atractosteus; species Atractosteus spatula. Next base: position 20,188,801 of record NC_142711.1, on the reverse strand, counting down.
TTTTTAGTACAAGCGCTTCCTACGTTTGAGCACTCAAATGCTGCGTGCTGCGATTATGATAATTATTATTAGAGATTGCTATAATATTGTTTTTAATCACTTGCTGTAATATTGCTTTTAATCAAATGTTCGTAATCATTTCATTACAATACATTTTGCCTGGGACTTATAAAGGACTCTGTATATCTGGGGAAAGGGCCATGAGGGTGTGTGAAACGTGCACTGGAGTAAGCAGGCTCAATGGCCCCGAGTCAGTTGCAGAAGGAGATGTGATCTTCTTTGAAAGCCAGGTAGCGTTGACACGGTCTTCTGACATAGCAGGATGACCCCTCCGAGCTCCAAGTCGCGGAGCTCATCGGCTCTCACACTGGGGTTGTCAGTGGGTGGCCGTGATCGGGTCCCAGTGGGTCGAAGCTCACAGTGGTGAAGTACAGGTTGCTGCACTGAAGTGTATGAGACACGATGGTACCTTCTATTACAGAGACTGCAGTTTGTCCGGGATCACATGAGCGTGGAAAGATTAGATGTATTCTAAGCAGCGGTGCTTATGATCAAATAAAGTGTAGTAGAAGATTTTACATGAAAAGAAAAAACAGAACTACAGCAGGTAAACAGTGAAAGCTATTTTAATTAATATGCATGCAGTTAATGCATCTTATCTTGCAGGCTGTTAACATTTGCTCTTGATTAAGTGCTTTAAATCCCTTGAGACAGACAGAAAAAGAAAGACAACAGATTTGTTGTTCAGACTGCAGTTATCATCCTGCTCAATAGAGAGATATACATTCACTTTATTATATGACAGGGAATTTGCCTGAGAAGAAAATAGATCAATAAACTGAATGTTACTGTTTAAAAAATATCCTGGAAATAAAAAAAGAAGGCATAAGTGGAAACTTCAAAGTGCATTTAAATCAAGGACAGGAAGTCCTTCTCTACACAGGGGGTGGTGGGAGTGTGGAACAAGCTACCCAGCCATGTTGTTGAAGCTGATACCCTGGTTTCTTTCAGGAAATGACTGGAATAGTTCCCTGGATCAATTATATACTAACTACCAAACAGCTAAATATGTCAAATGGTGTCCTCTCATCTGCAACCCTTCTTATGTTCTAAAAATAAATATTTTCTCAATTGAAAACAAAATGCTTCTGCTTGACCTTTGTGGATACCTCATGCACATGCCGTATGTATGTTGGTAATGAGGGGCCATATAGATCTGCTATTGCCAATTTTAACTCTGCTTGGTTGTTTTTCCCATCAGAAGAGCATTTTTTTTTTCTTTTTCTTGTTGAGTCAAAATTGAAGCGCAATGTGAGTCATCACTCTCAGCTGGAAAATAGTTCATTGAAGGCCCCCCTACTGCTTCAGTGAAAGTGCTGTCTATGCCTGATTGTTCCTGGCAAATAACAGCGTTAGCTGCAAGGCTTTTTTTTTTTTTTAGAATACATTACGTTTTCTGCTTTTAAGCCAGTGAAACTATTACCCAGCAGCCCCTTGGAACTTATCAGCAGCAGCCAGATGGAGAACATCCTAGCCCTGTCAATATCTTCAGACCTGTTGATCGCGTGCTGGAGCCAAGAACATAATTGAGTAGAAATTTTGTGGCTGCAGATTAGCATCTTTTTTTTCTTTTAGCTGGCTAAATCCTTTTTATTGATGATTTTGCATGTGCACCCTAAAATAGGAATTTCAAATATTAGAGCATAAACTGGCATACAGAAATGCAGCATGGGCTCAGATTCTGCAAAATGCCTTTGCCGTTATTTGTATTAGCAGGACCATTAGATTGCCATTAGATTAGATGGCATAAAATCAACTCCGAGGTGCGCTGTAGGTATATATGGAGTAAAGAGAGATGGGGAAACTTAGCTCTGTGAGGTGATGGCAGATGTGGCAGGGGGTGTCATTGTGCGGAAGATCAAATTCATTGTGTCATGAGGGCTCCCTCTGCTGTTAGTGATCTGCTATCAAGCTTTAGCCTGAAAGGCTTCTAACATCACCTCCATCACATTGTGAAGTAGCAATTAAAAGACAAAAAGGAAAAATACAGTATATAGTCCTGCTGAGGACTATAGCTGTGCAGAAAAGGAGGTGTTATGGAGTTGGCCATGCATATGCCGTACGAACATTAAAATGGCTTCAAATATCCACTCATAGCACAGTAGGACACACAACATTGTCTTTCTTCATCCTCATTCGACTCGTTACCCCTGAAACATTTCCACGCAAAATGTTAGAAAATGTGCTACCAGTTTCAGTTGACCAATTCAGTCATCTTCCTCAGCAATACTGTAAAAGTGAAGTTCAGTTGTTTTACTGTAGTATGTGTCTATTATTATTAATCCTCTTATATCTCCAGAAACTTTAAACAAGGTTTAAACTCCAGAGTGTAATTTGCCATGCAATTACTGAACTAGGGAGATGAGAGAAATTAACTTTTAAATGAATATTTTATCCAGGCCACATATAAACTAATTAAAGTTCAAACTGGCATAACTTCACAACTGAAAATAATGTTATTCCATGTTTAAACAAAGAGGCTATTTTTTCAATTAATGCAAATGAATGTGACACTCTTATAATCATACAGTATAAGCTAATAACTTTTACCATCAAACTGACAACAAAAGAAGTTGCATTTCTAAACAGTAAAACGTCCAATCTCTTGCATGGAATATATGAGTATATGCACAAAAAAAGAACAAAGTCACTTTCACTATTTTAGGAACCCAAACATTAAATTTAATCAATGCAATATTTTTCCCCCAGAAGGTCAAGCTTAGTACAACTGTATGTCTTCTTTGCATGGGTAAATTAATTCTTCTCTTATCATTTCATAGCAATTTGAATTGCATTATATCACCCTGCAAACCCTCTGTCTGGAATAATTGATTTTCCCCGACAAAGGAATTTTGATTATTTCATTCTCCATTATCACAGAAGTACTATATATACAAAGAAAGAGTACACCACATTTCTAGCTGTCAAAACTCATCATGGGCACTGTGAAATGTTCATCTTGTATTACACTCCTCTATTACACCCCCTCATAACTTGTTTTAATCCTACTCACCTGTGTAGCTTTCGCTTTCTATACTATGCTCCAATGCGGTATAACATTAAGAAAAAAAGAAAGATTATTTTCCTCATTCCGTTCAAACAGGCTTTCATTCATGAGCAGCTGACACCAGTGACAGACGGAGCTCTTGAGGACGATAGCCACCTTCTTGGTGGAATGGCAGTGCAAGTACTTAGCAAGGCTCTGGTCCAGCGAAGTGAGGCGATGCTGCATAATCTCACAGTGCTTCATTCCCACAGCCAGGGTTTCAACTCTCAGGGCAAGGCAAAGAAAAGTTTACTGCTTACAGCATGTCAACGCTCTTCGGCTCATGTCACCCATTTGGTGGGTGGTAAGTGATTCATCCAAGAATATAATCCAAGCATTTGCTGAAAGAAGCCAGGGTATCTGCTTCGACAATGTGATTCCATTCTTTCATACCCATTTAATAATAATAATTGCTTACACTTATAGAGCCCTTTTCTGGACACTCCACTCAAAGCGGTTTACAGGTAATGGGGATCCCCTCCACCACCAGTGTGGAGCCCCACCTGGATGATGTGATGGCAGCCAGTATACACCAAAATTTGTTAAACAACTGTAGTTCCTTTTATTACCAGTTATAAGACATAAGACATTTTAAAGTATTTGGAACAACAAATGACTTACTGTGGCGGAACACATCAGCACAAGTATCTGTCTTTATTTCATCTAAAAGAAGGCTTCCGATCCCCACAACCCGACCATCAGTGGTATCCCACTCAGAGTTTCTACCAAAGGAAATAGCAAACTGTGCCAGTCATAAACATTTCCATTCGAGCCAGTCAAGTCTTCTTGCAATCCTAAGAAGCAAAGCAAAGTACAGTGGAGGCAATAATAATAGCTGAATGTAAAATTGGGAGGAGTCACCAAAGTTTATCAGACACAAGATACCCCTTAACAAAGGCAGAGGACAGAATGTGGTGTACTAATTTGGCCATACAGGCCTTCGGCTGGTGGGATAGCACATGGCAAACAGCCTGACTAAAGAGCAATTCAAGGAGACTAGACAAGAACTTGCACAAAGTGTAGGATCGAGATCTTTGTGTAATAATAAGAATGTAAGGGCAGTATTAACAATCCCAAAATTCAGAAGGAATGCCATCACCTTCTAAATGCTTTCCTTCTCCAGAAGACCTCCAAAAGTTTACTGATGATGCACATTCTACACATTGTGGCTCTTACTACAGGAGAAAATGGTTTGCAGCCCCTTGGTTTCACGAAAATTTCCCATTTTGATTTGTCGTCAGTGCTTTCCAAATTGTACTCAACTGGCGTTTCATGCATTTTCGCTTGGAACCAAAAAGACAGTCCTCACCCCCTAACACAATATGTACATTTTGCACAGGTGGTGAACTTATTGAGATGCCTCGTAATGGTTATACGGATAACTGATTTGTCATCACCTCAAGGGCTTTCAAAAAGTAGAAACACTTCTGCCATTTAAATGCTTGTTCCTTCATGTCAAAACACCAACTTGTTGCATAATAACATTCTGATGTTAATTTACACGTTCTTAAAAGGCTGCTACAGTCCCTGCAAGCTCTATTGCTATTAGCCTTCTTGGGTTTCCTTTAATGTTCAGAACTCACACATTCAAAAATATTCTCCCATCTTCTTCTTCATCCGAGCTTATCAGATCATTTAACTTGCTCCCATGATGCATCAGTCATCACCGATCACGGCAAGATGCATACATTTATTACTTTAAATTAAACTGGGTCATCAGCCTCTCAGCCTATAATTCCAACTAAAATTATCTCAGCCAGCCATGGCATCTGACCCCGTAATCATTAAAGAGAATTAAAGAGAATCGTCTCTCACTGTTTCTGTACCCTTCACTGGTTCCTTTGCCACCCCCGAGACATGCTCATAAAAAACTGGCTTCAGTGTCAAACATTTTATGGCTACTCATTTTGGGTTGATACAGTATCCAACATGGCTCAAAGAAAGAATCCGGGATCCTACAGTCAAATCCACAGGACACTAGACTTCTGAAGCTTATCAAACATGGATCAGATCTGAACTCAGACAAGTTGTTTCCAAACTCTGCAGCTGAAGAATTCTGCATCCAGATTACAGGATCGCTCTCGTATCTTCTGTGAATTGCAGTAGGCTGTTTCTAATGGGTTATTCCCTCAGACAGACAGGTTAAGATAATACATCAATCCAATTCAAATTATGTTTTCATACAATCCTAATTAGGGATTTGACCAAAGTACTAAGACATAAGAGTTTTAAATGAAGGCTCAGGAGGTCAAACACACCATTTTTTAATGTAAGTACAGTATCACAATACATACACACCTACACATTGGTTATCATTTCTCTTTCCTCCCTCCAACCCATCATTCTACAGGGGTTCCTTTAGTCTTGACCTTATAGTTCATAAACTATTCGCTCAATCTGATTCAAGTTCTGTCTTTATTCCACTTTAGGGTTTAACCAAACATGCTGAAATAAAATTTGTGAACATAAAACATGAAAGTAAACCAGCTTAGAGAACACGGTCAGAAGAAATAAATAATTCTGAGGAGCACAGAGGCTAACCTCTATTTTATGATTTAATCATTCAACCAAAGCACCATAAAAAACAACTACCAAATTGTATGAGGGCAAGCATTCTATATTCACAGTACTAGGCTGGGCTAGCCTTTACTTGACAACATTGTATTTTAAGGGTTTTCTGCATGCTGTGGAGATCTTAATACAGCTTGAATAAAAATATTTAAATGACCATTCAAATGTAAAGCATTTCATGAGAGTGACAACAGAAATCTAAGTCTTCGATTTAAAGGACCAGAAAAAATGTGAAACGTTATTTTTAAAAAGACTCAGCAACTGTTTCCAACAGCTACTGTTTTTGTTCTTTGCCAATGAATAGCTTTATTTTGAAAAATACATTACAAGGATTATTAAAAACATGATTATCAAAAACAAATCTTATAGGTACATATGTCAAAAATGCATCGCACCTAAATTTTAAGTATTTACATTTACGTAGTCAAGTTGAAGTCTAATGTCATGGGTGAATACAACATCAACATTTGTGTTGGGAGTTCACGAAAAGGTAAATCATGAATCCCATTACATGAAAACATCAACTAATCGACAACAGAACACTGGATAATCCACAGTGACCTTAACTGAAAACAGATGCTTAGATATATTATAATAAAAGGCAATCCAATGAACTGTAGGGTATGTTTGCTATTAAGTGTTTAAATTACTTAATGAGTTTTTAAAAAGCAACTTTTTGTCCATAACAAGGCGATGGAACTGAGGGTGGGAGAAAATTGTTTCTTAAATATTAAAACAAAGGGACCATTTCAAATAAATAAACCAAATATTCCAACAGTACAAACATGAACTTCAGGAGTGTTACTGTAAATTTAAAATGCTAACATTGTATAGCAGAAACCAATACACAAAGTTATTAAATGCATTTAATTATTTTTCTCCCAAAATCTATGCTTATGTTCTACAAAATACAGTTATCAATGCTCATAAAATTTCAATATTCCAGTGTCGCTACTCAGCCATGTTGAATGAGCCGAACATTCAATGTTCTATATAAACTCTGTAACACTGTAGGAGAGAGTTTACAGGTGACAATTCAGGAATGATGATTATTCAGGAAAAACTAACTATTTTGAGAAGCATAAAGCACCTCTTAAAGCAATCATTATAAACAACATACACTGAATCGAAGCAAATACCTTCACATTGCAGAATTCATAGTTTCAGCTTAAGTGGAAATGAAATTACGTGATGCATTTACAAAACATTGTTAATATTAAGAAAAAGTAAAACATTAAAATGCAGGTTTAACAAGTGCTTTTATTTAAACAACCACAATGAGTTTTCAATATGTCAAAAACCTTGCAGACATATTAATTTATCTCTAAATATAAGTACTGTACATCTTACATATATTAAAAAATAAACTGGTATGCATAAAAAACTTATTTTCTCTATGTTAGCTATAAACAATGCAAAGCAGCCCAAATAATACCCCTGCTTGTCCATAAATACCTTATGACTGTACCAAGAACATTTGTGGTCTTTTAGAAATGTTTTGCATTTATCAGGTAACACTGGAAATATTAAAACAAAAAGAAATGTTATTTCTGTCAGGATTGAGGATTTGAGATGGCAACAATAGTTCAATGTGTTATAAACATAAAAATACTTACTGTACTGTGGTATGTACAAAATTGCCCAAAGCGTAGGAGCAGTAAGAACGTTGTATTTTGATATTATACCACGTAGCACCACCTAGTGGATACTGTGAGTTTTCTTGGATAACTTTGTAGAACACCACCTGACTGATTTAAAGGACAAACGTACGACTAAAAATGTCTTTAGATCTACAAGTTCTTTAAACGTATATAAGCTTCCTTTAGCTCAGTGTTTGCTGATTTTTATTTTCATTTTAATTGAGAGCACTATTACAGAGATGTCACTGTGACTTGACATTATACAGCTCCCATCCCACTTGACAGAACAACAAAATCTGCTGTACACACTGTCAAAAAACACGCAGATAAACTGGGTGTATTTAACATTTTCTGCAAGAAACACCTTGAATTTGTTACAAGTCCTTGTTACAAGTACAAGTAAATGCTTTTCTCTGTGGATTAATAATTTACCTGATTATTTTCCCTTTTGTGTTCAAGGTACTGTACAGTAAATGATCTACTCACAAACCACAATTGAGGAAAAAACACATATATTCACAAATAATTGATGTGTCCTGGTTTTTATGTCAACAAAATACAAAGCATTATCAATTTACCTACTGTACCATACAGTATAAACATCACTAGCATTTGCTTTTTTCTTATTCTCAGTTGGCAGTAACAATACTGTTAAGTTTAGACAGTATTTGAATTCTACTTAAAAAAAATCACTACATTTAATTTGCAGGAATTTCAAACAAAACTTAAGTTCTGTTGACAACCAACTCATTCTACAATTCCTCCCACACTTCTATTGTGATATTGAGAACAAGTGCACAGACAAGAAAAGTACTTCAATGAAAATTAAAACTACTGACTTTGTCTAATTATAAACCATGAAATATGTCTTACAATCTTTGACAAAATGTTATTGCAATATTTTTAATTAACATGAATATGTAATTATTATGATTAAGACAACAACTAGTCTGTCAAATGTTGTTTTACAATGACACCCATAAGTTAATTTTAAATGACCACTTGTCCATAATGCCCATTTCTCTAAACACAATTCTTATTACGCTGGTGAGAGAACAGAATATCATTACTCTGTCCTTGTACTAAATACACATAATGAAAGGACAGCAGCATCACTGATAAATCAGTCTACTGTCACTTGCTAGGCTGCTCAGTTCTGCACACCCGTTACTTTACAGTGCTCTTTGAGAAAAAACCTAATGGAAAGACTAATATACAACACAAGACCTTTCCTTTACAAAGGAAATTAAGAATAAATCACCAAATGTTCAAAATAAGGCATAAGAAAGTTTTACACAAAAACTTCAGAAAGAGGAACTTTATAAAAGGTGACCATTTGTCAAATGCCTGAATCGTCAAGTTTTATTTGCAATTGTCCTTTAAGGTTAAAGAGCTTGAGTGTGAGTCAAGATGCATGTCACACAGTACGATGTCAGGATATCTGCTTTAGCTGTTCAAGGTGGAATGTGTTTTGGACTTCTTGGCTGTAATTGGTAGAAGTTCCCCCGTAGCCTTCATTTGCTCAATTTTCCGGGAAAGGTTCTCATCGTTTTCTATAACAACAGCACATTTCTGAGCATACTTGACCAATGTCTCTTCCCTTGGGTGAAAGAGTCCCACTACCTGCAGCATCTCTTTGGCTGCAAGATGGAGCTCTGCAATGGGCGCGGTGTTGGCAATGGTGTTCCTGTCGATGCCATAATGCCGGAAGGCCCCACTCATGCTCTTTTTCTTGTTGAAAGCGGACAGAACCTGCTTGTACCGATGGATGACATACTGGACTCCCGTCGCTAGAACACATGGAAGTGCCGTGGTTAAAGACATTTTTAGTTAGTGTCTTTAAACCATACACTCAGAATACAACCTAGACAGTAAGCAGTGGGTACTTTTTCTTGCATCTATAATAGGACAGACTGATGCACCGTGAGTTCAGCATTCTGATTTCACCCTTTTAGTTATATATTCATATCTGTACATACATGCATAGTAATGTGAATATAATCAATTATAATTATCATAATATTATAGCAATTTATTGTAATTCATAATAACCTTAAAATCATTTATACGTACATATACATTTAATTCATATGCATATAAATTCAGTGCTTACAGTATATATTTAACAATATGGAAGCACTGAATTTTGTATTTATAAGCTTTTGGACTTTGGAGCTTGTTCAGTGTTTACAGTTTATCTCAACCGAATGAGGCCTGTGATCCGTTTCGTGCTTGAGTGTGTTGGAAAACTAGCATGAATGTCTACTATAAAATAGTACATTTTTTAAGAATTTCATTTAAAAATGTCTGCAAATTCCCCCCAACAGATGCTTTCATCTGCCAAAACATGGCATATTAATGCAGGGGAACATATTAAGAGTTTAACCATAATATCACCTGTACTTTTTACTACACCCTTTTTACTCTTAAGCACTGAAAACAATATGCAAGAAAAAAAATAATATACTGGCAGGAAATTCACATCTGCAATTTCCGAATTTTCAACAGATTCCTCCCAAGTCTACGCTTTAGCTTTTGGATACAATTACAAATGGAATTTCCCGCATCTCTCTCCTTGTCAAAGTTAGCAACTGCTTCCTGTGTGTTGACATCAAGCAAATTAAAAATCTTAAAAAGTAATATAGCCCTTCATGTTTTACTTTCTTCATGAATCTATGTTACTTACTAGATTACACTTAAATGATAAACTGCCTACTGTACATGCTTACTTGCAAAACATAAAGACATAAACACAAGCTGTGTTTAAATTCCTCAGAGACCTCAAAAAATGGGTTAAATCTTGATTGAATACAATGATGAATATGATAGTGTCCTCTAGTCCAGATTATCTACGTACCTCTTTTCCTACTATAATCTTTAGCTTTCTTGCCTCTCCTCTTGTCCTTGTGGTGTCTTTTTTTCTTCCCATCATTGGATGTCCCTGAGGACACCGTGGTCATAGATATGTCAGAGCCGCTGTCATTGCTGAAGGATGAGCTACTCGATGCCGTCCTGGACCTTTTCCGTGGCTTACTCTCTGAATACAAAGATTTTCCTGGTTTTGAATCTGCATTCAATCAGAGCAAAAAAGTAAACAACAAAACAGCTAAACTGTTTGCTACACCTGCACAATAAAAACAAATATATACTGTAGCCAGCAGCCATATCACTCTGCAACTCACAACTGGCAGCCCACTGAAGCTCAGCAGGTGTGAGTCTGGTCAGTACCTGGAGAGGAGACTCCTGGGAACTAAGGCTGCTGCTGGAAGAGGTGTTAATGGGGCCAGCAGGGGGCGCTCACCCTGCAGTCCATGTGGGTCCTAATGCCCCAGTATAGTGACGGGGACACTATACTGTAAACAGGCGCCGTCCCTCGGATGAGACGTAAAACTGAGGTCCTGACTCTCTGTGGTCATTAAAAATTCCAGGGCATTTCTCGGAAAAAGTAGGAGTGTAACCCTGGTGTCCTGGCCAGATTTCCCATTGGCCTTTACCCATTATAGTCTCCTAATAATCCCCATCTCCCCATCTATGAATTGGCTTCATTACTCTGCTCTCCTCCCCACTGATAGCTGGTTTGTGGTGAGCGTTCTGGCGCACTATGGCTGCCATCACATCATCCAGGTTGGGCTGCACACTGGTGGTGGTGGAGAGGAGTCCCCTTTACCTGTAAAGTGCTTTGAGTTGAGTGTCCAGAAAAGCGCTATATAAGTGTAAGCGCTACTATTATAATAATAAATATATTCACAAGTCATTTTAATAGTAGTTTAACACTTGGTTGATTTGTCGTGCAGCAAGCAAGGTGAAAATGCTTGCATCGCCACACGAAAGGGAGGTGGGAAAGGGAGCTGTTAGGATAGACTCAGTGTGGAGTTAGCCACTCCTCTGGGCTAACTAAGAGGCTTGGAACAGCTAGGAGAAAAATGTTGTAAAATGGAATTGAACCATCTAAACCAGGCCTGATTTTAAGTATTAACATCTGGGCATTGCATTCTCTCTACAACTGAGAGTGAGAGGAGTCTAAATGGCACGGGCACTGAGAAGCACTGAGAAGACTGAAGATATACAGTATGAGTAGTCTCCAGCACACAGTTGTATTGTCTTCGCGTGCGAGTGAGAACCATAAACCAAATGAAGCTGTGTCAGGGATCCAACTGTTGATTACAGAGAGGTGCCCCTGGCCAAACAGGGTCAGCTGGCACAGTCAGGGATGAGAAGAGCTGCTGGTTGTTAGTGACGATCTGGTGCTTGGTGCAGAGTATGTGTGAGAAGCTGGCTGTCACAGAATTAATACAAGTACTCTAGTGCCTGGGGATTAAGGAAGACAGTGGAGAGTTGGTGAGGAAACCTAGTGTGTGTAATGAGTCAAGAGTGATGTGAAAAAACAAACAGGGAAGAAAGAAGAACACTAAGGTAAGAAGGAAGACTATGCAGTTTTCCCCCAAGCGGGCAACACCATGAATGAGCTACTGTAAGATCCCTGAAAAGAAGATGGACCACTTAAAACACAAACTAAACTGATGTACTGGTAGTGTTGGACTCGAGGTGGTATGTGTGCCACCTGATAAAATAAAGTGTCTGCTGAACAGGTTCGATTTGGTGACTTCTTGTACGAATTACACTGCTGTCCTGATGTTATGTGACACACAGTGTCTTCCCTTTGTACACCGTTGCAGGAGTCCCATGTTTTAATTATGTTTAATTATTTTAAACATGTATTATTCTCTATTGGTACTTGTTACATCCTTAGCATGCAATCTAAACTTAATCTGCCTTTAATGATACTACAGAACAACTGTACTGAAACACTGCTCAGCCTGCTACAGTACTGCTTTACCTTTGCTTTATCACCAAGCACATGCAACTGAGTCACGGACTTTGCAGAATTCAGTGCTATTGAACAAAACAATACACCAGGTAAATTCTGTTGATGAAAAAACAATTTTTGTAATCAGCTTTAAAATCTGAACCACTGCACAAGTTGTAAACCTACCAAATAGTATATTTAAAATCCAAGTACTAAAACTGCACCTAAACTCTACATTATAAATCAGAAATATTAAATGGAAAATATTCTGTGTAATATGTACCTTCAGTCATTGACTTTGCACTGGTTAGATTCTCAATCTGGGAACGAAGAAATTTACGATCTTGCTGCAGATCCTCAACCTGTTTTTCGAGGAAGTTGATCCTTTCCTGTTTACTTTCCAAAAGGCATTGGAGCTTTGTGATGGTCAGCATCACACTCGGAGATAGAGCTTCTGTTGGAGATAACGCTGGGGGAACAAAGGCAGTGATTTATTGAACAGTCTGAAATTCTTCAGCTCTTGCTTATAGCAAACAAAACTACTTCCTTGTTAACTTCCTCTTTAACTTGTTAACATCCCACATATTGTGTCATCATTTAAAAGACAGCTACTCCTGACAGGTTGGGTTAATGAGGAAGAGCCAAGCTTATATTCCTAACAGACGTGGTGGTGGGCTGATGGGCTACACGTCTTTTGGAGCTGCAAGGAAACTACAGTACCCCCAAAAAATCAATGTAAACACAAGGCGCAAATGCAGACACAACACATAATCAATTCCAGAATACAAGAACTATGAGGCTGTGGTACCGTTCTTCCTGGTTAACTACATGCTGTTATTTATATTCACGACACCAGTGGCACTGTGTCCTATGGTTTACACTGCAGACCACAGATCTGGTTTCACGTTGTTAGAAAAAGAGGGGCTGACACTGAAGACAGTTCCGATCGTTGGCCTACTATAGTAATTTCCCCGAAAAGACAGTCGCCCTTAATGAACAAACAACTTGCAGGGGAACTTCAATGCTGTTTTCATATTTTGGGGTTAGAAAGAATCAACACTGATGAGTGCATTTCAAACTGCAATAAAAATAAAATGTACACAGTATCATGTAAAACCTCCAATTTACATCACCATACAGTGGAAATTTCCAGTTATGCACAGTGTTGTGTTTGCAGCGATTCAGAATGAGGCAACAGAACTTCTGGTGACGTGAAGAGGCCCCATGACATTGTAAACACGCAGGCTTGTGAATACGTCTCTTTTAATCCAATAGCAATATTGCTTTCGATTTTGAGACAGTTTTGCTGACAAATACTACTTGTTAACTCTGCACGCAGATCACGTTGGAACACTTCTGTGGTGAAATGTCTGCTACACAACCTGTATTTATTCGCTTATACATCACATTACATTGGTCATTATGGTGACTAGTGAGCAGGAAGGGCTGCATCACATTGCAATTCATGGGAACTCGAATGCAAGTTTGTGACAAAATGGCGACTTTCACTAAATTCATGATTTTGTGCTTAATTCGAAATTTGTAATATTTTTCCATAACATCAATGAATTTATTTTCTTACCAAGATGTAATAACCAGTCTGAGAAATCTGGACTGCAGTTCCCCTTTAAATAAACTCATCTGATGATGTATTGGCAACCAATACATTTTTTTGTACAAACTACTGTAGGTGCTTGTTTTTTTATACTGTTCTATATATCACCTAAGTTCATATAAACACAGGTTCCTACTTACAGCAATACTGATAAGAGAAAGTTGACAGAAATAAAAAAACTAAAGTTATTGCTTTTGCAGTCTTTGTCTTTGGTCTAAATGAGATGGGACATTCCACTGATTTTACAGTAGTTTTATTTCTAACTATTCCTGCAACTTCCTATAGAAAGCATCAATTACTCAAAAAAAGTCCTAAATTAAAGTGCACAAATCTAAAAACACAATGAATTACATTCTCAAAAGTGTGTTTTCTACAGGCTTTAAAGACCTGTTTTCAACACTTTGTATATCTTGCAGCGTTTCACAAAGGTTTTTCAAAAGAGGCTTTGGTAACGATTTATTTGAATGTTGTCTCCATAATTCCTTCACAACGGCTATAACATGCATAATGCTTTGTAGGGACATGGGCAAATGTCATACAGTACTGTGTGCAGAAGAGCTCACGACATTTATTTTAGCATTGTGTATACAGTAGCTCTTGATACGATGTAACATTCAAATAAAGCATTTAGATGTTGTACTTTGTGCAGGCTGTTTTCCTGGAGAGGTATACACAGTAAAATAAAGTTTGCTGAGTCTCTTACTGGACACTGCGCTGCTCAGAGTGTTATCCTGTTCCACATCGCTTGTCGTTCCTGAGGTCCGGGTGTCCCACTGAGCAGTGTCTGGATCATTCTCTTGTTTCATCCAGTGCTGTGAGCTCACTTTTGCTTTCTTTCTCATGGCCGAGCTGGAGTGTATTTCAACTTCTGGGGAATACCTTACAGCCTTGTCTGGCCAAAGAGAGGACATCTCTTCTAAAGGCCTAAATGCCTACAAAAGAGAATAGTACTGTGGGCACAATCACCTCAAAACAGCTGGGACCAGTCACGTTTCCGTTATCACTTTTGAAATAAGAAATGAAACTCGGAGGACACAAGGAAACTTGGACATACACCTCTCCTAGCCAAGAGAAGCAAAAAAAAATTACACAGTTCCAACAGGGATAGGTACTTTATGTTTTTTAGGTCTTTCGTGACAAACGTATGAGTCCTTTAGAGGAATTGGTTATGGTGCCAAAAAATCTTATCAGCATACGAGAAACCATCTTTTCTCATTTAGCATTCTGATTTTGCATTAGAATTTTAGGAAGTACACTGAAAACTTCTGGAGGGAAATAATAATAATTCCTTACACTTACAGTATATACTGTAACACTTTCTCTGGTCACTCCACTCAAAGCACTCTCCCCTCCACCTGGTTGATGCAACAGCAACCATAGTGCGCCAGTCTGCTCTCCACACACCAGCGACCAGTGAGGAGGAGAACAGAGTGACGAAGCCAGTTCAGAGATGGGGATTATTAGGAGACCATAACTGGTAAAGGCCAGGGGGAAATTTGGGCAGGACACTGGAGTAACTGGAGTAACCCCTATTCTTTTCAAGAAACACCATGGAATTTTTAATGACCACAGAGAGTTAGGACCTCAGTTTTATGTCTAATTCGAAGGGTGATGCCTTTTTACAGTATAGTGTCCCTGTCACTATACTGGGGCATTAGGACCCACACAGACCGCAGGGTGAGCGCCCCCTGCTGGCCCCACTAACACCTCTTCCAGCAGTAACCTTAGTTTTTCCCAGGAGTCTCCCATCCAGGTACTGGCCAGGCTCCCTCCTCCTGAGCTTCAGTATGCTGCCAGCTGGGAGCTGCAGGGTGATAGAACTGCTGGCAGAAGGATCTCCACCTCAGGTTCCACCAAGATTTGAACTCAGATCGCTGGATTCAGAGTCCAGAGTGCTAACCATTACACCATGGAACCAAATTAATTATGGTCTTCCCATTAACACAAGAAATGTCTCACAATTGTGTTTTTTTAAACTGAAACTCACTTTTAATATGTCAATAAAACGTACTGTATATTGTATGATCAAAGGAATATACGGTATTTTGTCTCTGGTTTATTCTCATTGACCATCCTACAATTCTACCAAAACAGGCATTGGCAAACTATATAAAAAATACTAATACTTTCAACTGATTTGATGAGAGCTTCAAAAAAGTTTATAGTTGAAAACGTATTTTGGGTTTATTTCCAAGAGACATAACCCAGAAGGAATCTGCCAGTTTTTAACAACTCCAGTCACTAAGCAGATTAAGGATTTAAAACTTTTGAATATATAATTTTAAACTTTTTCTAATCTCAAATGTTATTAGACTAAATTCCTAAATTAAAAATAATTCAGTTGATGTACAGTATATTGTAATTAACCTATATTTAACTTTATTCCTATACAATATAATTCAATAATGAAAATGTTTATATGTACTGTAATAATATGTGACACCTAACCATATACAGTATACAGTACATCACGTATTTAAAAGGAGTAGGATTTGTGAATTCAATATCAGAGATAGAAGAGTGGTTAGTTTTGGCTTAATCTTCATAGAATTTAGACGCTTTAACACCTTCTTGTCTCTGGAAAAAGAGTCAATTTCCGCCTGGTATGATGTCCCCTCAAGCATTTTGAAATACCTCCGGAAGTTTATACAGTAGAAGCCTGGTTCATGGCTTAAATTAAAGCTGAAAGGTCCGTGCCATCACAACGCCAGCTCCATAACCCCCCCCCCCCCCTCGACAACGACGTCTACTGCAGCGCCCCTGTCCTTTCAGGCCACATCTTTGCAGAAACAAGCTACAGAACCCGTGCATGACGTCATTCAGGCGTTCACCCATCCTCCGTCTCCATGGAGACAGCGCAATAACCAATAATCAGCGAATCGATGAGGTCAAAAGAATGTTTTTGTAATGTTTGCTTTCCTTCCATGAAATACTTACAGTCTATTTAAGAACAGCGGTATTTGTTATTATTTTAAAGTCTTAATGTCAATACAAATAAAGAGCGTAGTTTGTATTTGGCTACGAAACTGTCCAATTTCTGAACGATGGAATAATGTAAAATACGGACACGTTTAAAAACATTAAAGGTAGAGTCCTGCGTAAGCCGTTTAATTTTCACTTTTTTAATTAAACTAACAAGAAGGCCTAATTCCACAAATCAGAATATGTACATATACTTTATTTTTTAATTATCTTAAATGGATGCCGAACAGCTTACTAGTAAAAAAAATATCTAGCATCTGCAAAAATACATACCTCTGTAGTTCTCCCCCACACAGAGCACAGGCTTTCCAGCTTGCCACTAGTTAAACTAAGAATTATTTTCCGGGGCAAGGGGCTGTTTTTTTTTTCCAAGAAAACACAGCTAGGGCTTTTTTTTCTTTTTTTTATAAAAGAAACTGCATACCTCGAAAGCAATCTTCTTTGTGCTTGGGGGTGGGTAGGTGATTGACGACGTTGTCAAACCTACCGACCAGTCAAAAAAGGATCCGTTTTCGGAGAGCAGCAGCCTTCCCCTTCGTCAGTCTGCCGGGAATGCAAGTGCATTTCGGGATTTTGAGTGTAAATCATAACTATCCAATTCGAGTTATTCTGCTAACCGCAGCAAGTCATTCTCTCTGTACTTTTACCGTGCGGACGGCTCAGTGCGCTCATTCAAAAACGAGCTCCTTTAATGTCTGGAAGAAAACGTAACATACCTGCAAAGGCATTTTTAGTGCTGTTGTCAAAAATGCATTTATTCTTATTAATTAATCATACATACTAACATTATTATTATTAATAAAATGTGTTATAATTAATATATTAATATAATTAATCATTTAAAAAAATACTTTAAAGGTTATTTTATTCACCTCTCTGCTCCTACTGTATTCAGTACCTCCATCTACTGTCTCCACTCATTGTGTATTTTCATTGGACATATCTTGTGGATTTTTTTATTGTTGTTGTTAAGTAAAGCACTTTGAGAAGCCACCTTTAAAGTCGCTATACAGAATAAAGTTGTTATTATTGTTGTTGTTGTTATTATTATTATTATTATTATTATTATTATTATTATTATTATTATTAAAAGCATATAAGACCCATTATACAGCATGTGTGACTACTGCTGCTGTGCTCTGCCCCCTGCTGGGATTCCATTACTGTCACTCCTGGTCTCGGAGCCGACACAGCATCACTCCTTAGACAGCAATGAAGTCTGCTCTTCCAAAAGTCCAGGTCTTCTGCCAGTGAACAAACTCTACACCCTTGTGGTTTCAAGGGGAGTGAGGTCACTTCGACACGGCGCCAGAGAGTGGCACCATGGTGCATGTTGCTCCTCGTCTGTATGTCTTTGTCTGTTTCGGGTTGTGGGCTGTAAGCATTTCATTGCATATGTGCATATGACAAATAAAGTGGACTGGACTTAATGTAACATGTTCAGTGTCACTGAGCCCTTCTGCAGTAGGTATTGTAATGTATGTACAGTACTGTATGTCCTGGATGGTTCAAGGTCCACATTTACAGAAACACACATTTCTGTTTTGTATTGGCGGATTTTGAAATTGTTTTTTTTGTTTTTTGGACTGGAATGAATACAATCAGTCAGTGGAATTCATATTTTAATATGGCCGAATCTATGTGGTTCTTTCATCAATCAATTAAAGAGCAGATTTTTTTTCTGGCACGCATTAACTGATACCAATACCAGTCGCCAAAGAGCAGCAGGTGAAGTGGGAAGTGTGATGGAACAAAGCTGGGAGGAGCGATATCCCTTTAATCTGAATGCAGTGAGAGAGTGAAAGCAATATGGCTGTTTTCCTTGCTGATGAGAGAGACAAAAAAGAAAACAGCCTTTCTTAGTAATTATAGAGGAACGGCCCACATTTAATCACAGCTTTCAACACTCACTGGATAATTCAAACTTCAACAATTACCCATTTTTTTCAGGAATTTGGTGCCCAGTGAAGTTGCCCCCCCCTCCCTTTGATCAACCAAATGTGCTTATCTGTCTCAATTAAGTATTCAGTGCCACAGCACATCTATGCAATTACTGTATGAGTCATGCAGCAGCAGCGACATCAAACAATGTGGCACTAAGTACATTTTAGACCTTAAAACTGATGGCAATGCTTTATACAATCAACCTCGTGCTACAATAGTATTGGCTTAACTAGCTTTCAGAAACGTGAATTAATAAAAAAAAAAGCAGAAATTGTAAACTGGAAACAAAAAAGAACATTGTTTACACCTAGTGGTCATAATGTTGGAATGAGCTTTCAGTAGGACGATTCAGATCACACAGGTTTTTCCATCCACAGTACAAAGATGCATTGACTTGTGAGCTCCATAGCCAGTTTTACCTACTGCAGTATTTCAGCTGCGTGTTTCTCTCTTGAGATCCATTTCAGGGTGTCTGTTCCCGGTGCTCTGTGCCCTGTCTACAGCCATTTTAGACTCTTCATTCTTATAATACTTTCATGTTCACTGGCCATTTCAATATTTCTTCTTCTGTCTTCTTACTCCGAGTGGACTTCTTTCAAATTTTATGTTGTCCATAGTATACATAACGTGTATATACAGTATATACAGTATATACTGTAGGTAACATTTATATGGTTTTTCTATCAAAGTACAACTTATCCATCCATATTAACTGGTCAGAGTTCACAACCTCATTCTAACCCTGGGAATGCTATGAAATAATAAATAATTCTTTAATATTCACCCCCTGACCAGCAAGGCATCACTGTTCAATTACTGAGAAAGGTGTAGACTGTTATAGAAAACTAAAACTTGGCATCATCTCTACAGTATAACACCGTTCCTCTACATCAGCATCCCGTGAATATTCTACAGTACCCCTTGCTATTCACATCTTCTACAGTTTGTCATTTGTTCCCTGTCTTGAAGGTTGTTTCAATCAGTGTATTCTTGAAATGATTTGGGGCGGGGTGTCTCATCATTCAAAATTCGTACACATGATGAAAAAAATTTAGTTTCTGTTGAAAATGTTCTTGGGAATTTCTTAATTTCCGGCTGCTTTCTTGTTCTTCATTCACTTGATGGCTTACTGTACATCACCTCATTTAATGTCATTTAAAGTTTGAAACTCGCCTCTCATTGGGCAATGTAGAATGAAATGTAATGTAGTATTGTTGAGAGCAAATTCCTAATTGAATATTTGTTCAAAATATGGTCCCTCCAACAGGTGTAGACCTCATTTTCATTGATCAGGTCCTCAGTTACTCAGCCTTTGTGGAAGTGAAAAAAAAACCTCTGATATCACTTATGCAAGCAAGATGTTGACTTACTGTACCTTTACCGTGTCTCTCTACAAACTGTTCCTTGTGTTTTTAAACCTCCAACATTGCTTGCTGATGGTGGGCCAGCTTCACCTGCTTGGATTTTGGGTCACTCTGCATGTAATCATTAATCAGCTGGTCGGTTTCGAGAACAGCGCACCTCTGCCAACACCCGATTTGAAGCCTCCTCCTTCGAGATTCCAAAAAAAATCAGAAGTCTTCCCTGCTTTCATGGTTTGAAAGTAATTCAGGTTTAGGCACCTGGCCAGAAAGGAAGCAGAAGCCGGGATATTTCATGGTGTCATGGATAGTCGAGTATCCCCTTGAACTCTCCAAAGACTGCAAAGAGAGGAGTGGCACCAGTCTGGTATGATCCAAATCATGTAGCTTGGAACAGCAAAATCCTGCTTTCTTCTGTCAGATGTTAGTTGAATATCAGAATTGATCCTAGCCTTTTTATCCTTAATTAATCAATGCAATGATATTAATAATAATAAATACTAATTAGAATGATATTTATTATTTTATTGTGGTATATTAATTATAATAAACACTAATAATGAACACTAATTATAATGGTGACTAATTGTTATTTAAGAATTAATTATTAATTAATCATCAATCGTTAATAATAATAATTAAGTAGAATTAGTCTTTTACATTTCTTTTACGTTCTGCTTTGTGAATTCCAGTAAAAATCAGGTGAGTAATCAGGATTTGTGTAATAATTGTTTAGCCTTTAATTATATACTGTTTCAAATCTAACAGGTGACTTTCTAGGAAAGTGAGGAAGATGTCTATTAAGAAAACTACTGTATAAGGTATAAAAATACAGTAACCACTGAATAGAGCCATCGGTTCTATTTATGGTATAGGTTCCATTAAGCATATTTGTACAAGGAAGTGACAATTTAACTGCATTTGAGTTGAAGAGATATTGCTGCACTACAGAAAAGGACTGGTCACCCCATTTCCACTGGGCATTTAGTTGAAGAGTAATACTGTACCGTATAGAAAACTCTAAGAAATTCTGCAGGGCATTTTATACAGTATTTATGCAAACATTATTCTTAATGAAACAAGGTTCAGTAAGGAAAAAGCTGGTATAGTATGCCAAAGATATCTACAAAACAATGGAGTTAAAACACTTTTTTTATCAAGTGCCAGTAGTATAATAAACAATAACTTATTGCAGACACGAAAAAACACACACAGTGTAATTTATCACTGCCGTTCTTGGTAAAAGGTATCTACAGTATGCAGATAATTACTCAGGCCAGTGACTGCTGGAATAAAGCATTCAAAATAAATAAATAATAGAGTTCAGTAATATCTCACACATATATAAAAATATTGAATTAATGATCAAGCCTGTCCAGGCTGACAGGTCTCATTTAACCCAAAAGCTGTATACTCTTGTTATGATAAAGGAAATAGGAAAGCTTACAGGTCTTCCACTACATTGCATCTTTTACCTTATGTACGTCCTTGATTAATTAGGCCATTCAACCTTTTATTAAAATTAAATTGGATGAACTTCGTTTAAAACAAATAAAAAATACTTACAGTACATATACTTTCTTTAAAAAATAAATTGATGTATTAAAGGAATTTAGCAACAGGCTATTTTTATTGTTTTGGTTTATATAAATAGTGGTTTGCAGTACATTATATTACTTAGTGCAAATTACTATTATTTGAATATTTTACATTCCCCAGTTTTACCTATATTGCCTGCATTTGTCTTTGAATCATCACTGTGTTTTACACATATGAGTGAGTTGTGCAATGTCCCTAACTGAAATTCAAAGATTGAAAATAAAATAACAGTGTAAGTAATAGTGCAAATGAGAGGAGACTATTCAACCCATCCTGCTCGACTGGTGGTGTACTGTAATGGCTTAGTGGGTCTCGTGCTTCATTTGGCTGTTTTTAAAAGAAACCAAAGTGTAGGTCTCAATCAGCCTGTGTTCCAGATACCCAAAAAACATTTTGTGCTTTACACTTAAATGATTATCTACAGCCATATGTAGGAGGACAGCAAACATTATGTTGTTTAGAATACATTTTTTAATCGCTTGTACTATGATTAAAAATAAGTAATTAGAGAAAACTCCATTCCTCCTTGTATATCAGCTACTGTAGATGTTTATCTAGCTTTTTGCAAAGATATTTCAGGGCGTGAAGCTGACCTTATGAAAAGCTCTTTAATATGTAGAATGTTGCCATTTACAAAGAGTCACAGGATGTTGATACTAAGGGAATGAGAAATGCCTGCAGGGATGTGGAAAGAAACTCACCACGTAAACTGGGAAGGTTTACTCCTTATGTCACAGTGTATCCATGAGCTTGTACTTTGAGCTTGTACTATAGTGTATTTTTTTATTCTCCATAATCTGTCACATTTTTTAAGCAGAGACAGATCAAGAATTCATAGGAAGGATACAGACAAGAATAGGCCATTCACCCTAAGTTTATTATTCTGACTGTTAACAATAAATTATGTAAAGCTAACTAATTAACTTGTGAATTAAAACTTATTAGACCCCAAAGCACTTTACTCTGAGCATTCCTAATATCAATGTCACTGTAAACCCTGAATCGTTTAACGATTATTTTTTGTTCTTTCCATCGGAACAAAAGTCACTTATTGCATCAGTCTTGGATCAAAGACTGGATGTCAGAAAAACACAGAGAAGTGGTGATTGGCGGAGACTTCATTCTCCGAAACAAGGCAACAGTGACTTGTAGCAGAGACCATGGGACAACCATTTGTTTACTGTCTTGTTGGAGCTAAGGTGACCAATGTCATCCATACAATACATACAGTACAGTACAGTGCAGTACAGTACACAGGCTCCAATCTAGGGCAGGCAATTACCCAGTTGTCCATGTGTGCAAAGATGACATTACTATAATAATAATGCCTTACACTTACTGTACACAGCACTTTTCTGGATACTCCACTCAGAGCACTTTACAGATTATGGGGACTCCCATCAGCCACCACCAGTGTGCAGCACCCACCTGGATGATGCAATGGCAACCATAGTGCACACAGTACGTTCACATTTAACATCATCAACACATTCAAACACGTTGGCAGGACAGATTCAGTGTTTTTTTTTTTCAGGAATTCTTCCGGCACCAGTCAAAGGTGCACAAGCACATAAGGTTAATCCAGCAACACAACCTGTGGATGAGGACATGGTATCCAGAAGAAGGCTTCAGCTTTCTCGGCCACTGGAAGCCTTTTCATGACAAAGACCATCTAAATATGACAGATTATGTCCGAATGAATTGGGCATCAGTTGGCGTGACAAAGGGATCCACAAAGACATCCCAAAACACTTCAAGTAGAAGGAGAAAGAAGAGAAGATGAGCCAAAAAACCTCCAGAAAGCAATTGCATGTGGAGAAAAGACAAATAGAACCAAATGGGAAAACAAAACAAACCAAAACAGTAATTAAATGCTTATACTGTACGTAAATGCAAGGGTATTCGGAAATAAATACGTTAACTGAAAACCACCATATTAGCAATGAATTATGATAAAGCTGGCATCACATAAACTATTACCAAAAATGATAGAGATTACTGTAACATTATCAGATACACACAGTTCTGGAGAGACAGGAATGGTAGAAGAGGAGAAGGTATGGAGCTACAGTATATACTGTATAAGAAATGACGAATTAAAACCTCTGAATCCATATGGATCAGACTGTTCAAAAACATTCTGAAGGTGCAGTGATAGGGGCATGCAATAGACCAGCAAAGGCAGACTTTGACTATCATTCAATACTAAATACTGCAGTTAGGAATTACTGTTCAAAGGAAGAAGTCGTTTTATGGGAGTCTTTAACTTTCAGGACATAGACCACAAGAAGCCTGTTGGAAAAGTTTAAAGCAATAGTAAATCATCAGAATTTGCAGTGGTAGACATGGCTAATGCCTGCTTTCTTATCCTGTTTTCTGGAGCACCTACTCCAAAAATCAGGAGAAATGCTTGAATTGTTCTTGTCTATTCAGACAATCAAGACACACCGGTGAGAGAACCATCAGAGAATTGTAGTCATAAGGTTGAGCCTTAAATTCAAATCTACACCTTCAGGTAAGGAGATTTCTAAGGAAGGAGATGCCATTTAAGAGAAGCAGAATGTGAGGGGATATGGTATCGGTGTGAACTAGATGGAAACACTTTTAAGAGATTAATTTTGAAACGTTAAACACACTTTTCCAACCACCCAGCAAATGAAAAGCTAATAACATTATCCCGGGTGGTTCAACAAATAAATTGGGGAAAAAATACACAGGGAAAAAAGCCAGTGTGGAGGCACAGTGGTTAGCATAGCACTAGTGTCTCACCCACTGGTGCAGGGAACCTGGGCTCAGTTCCCAGGTTGCTAACAGCATGGAGATTGTATGTGCTGTCTGTGTTTGAGTGGGTGGCGTAAGGGTGCAGTGGTTGGCACTGGGGCCTTGGGTTTAATTCCAAACCTGGAATGCTATCTGAGGGGAGTTTGTATGCTCTTCCTGTGTTCACATGGGTTTCCTCCGGGTGCTCTGGCTTCCTCCCACAGTCCAAAGACATGCTGGTAGGTTGATTGGTTTCTGGGAAACTGGGCCTGTGAGTGTATGTGTGTGTTTGTGTCCTACGAGTTTCAGATGGACCTTGTGTCCGTTGCTTGCAGGGATTAAGAATAATATATTGCTACTCCAGAATCAGTCTAGCCACGAGCAAGGACATACATTCTGGGAGTGAAGGGAATGTCTTACACTGACAGGCTGAAGTCAGAATAAGAATAACCAACTGCAAAAATATATTTTTTAATTAATTCCTTATTAAAAGAAGCATGTCAAATTTTCTTGAAAGTATGTTTTTGTTGTTCAGCATTTAGTCAGTGTGATAAAGTGTGTGTGACTGGTGTGATAACTGCTATTTTAAATACTGTGTTTAGCACATTCTGTATCATTCATAACTAATAAACATGCATTCATTCACATGTTAAAGATTCAGAGAACATTGTGTAGGTGTACAGTACATCAGATTAGGTGTGCGGTGTTTAGCACAATTACTTATATTTCATATCAGCCTTAGTTAAATCTCAAAATTGAATTTAAAGTTCTGAAGCAAGTTGCTTGCGATTTAATGTTTTGTTTTCCAGAGCTCACCTACTGAAAGACATTCAATTATTTTCTTTCCACAGTTGAATAACCATGCATAGAGAGATACGTTTCAGAATTAGAATCTGTATAAATGCTTCCTGTAGCAAAGATGGATAGCAATTCTAGGAGTTTATTTTTAGAGAATCGCTTAAATAATGCATAAAAAATAATTTGACATTCCATAAATTGATACGGAAAGAATCATAACCAAAATAATGAACAGATTAGTTCTTTAAGGGTGCCATCTGCTGGCAATAGCGGAAATCATCATTCAGACTACCTACAGTAATAAAGAGATCTAGACTGCATAGCTCTAATTTATTTTGAAAACATTAAAAAAGCTCATTTAAATGAAAATGGCAAATTTTAATATTTTTCTTCTCACTTTTCTAAAGTTATGTTTCAAACAGAACAAAAAAAAGCTCCTCTTTAACAGCTGTCTCTTGCTGAATTTAAATGTTTGCATTTTCTATGAAGAAAAGGCTAAACATTTCATTAAGGAGTGAGTACATTGTGGATTTTAACCTTCTTTCCCCAAGTAAAAAAATATTTATAGTATATAATATATAGTTTTTTTAAAAAAAAAAGAGTAAAGAAGGTGCTAAACAGGAGTTTGGGAGGAAGTCAAACTGTAATCTCGTATTTCTACTCTCTAACATTCCTCATTCCTCATATGTGAGAGTGGTTGTGATAGCACTGATCTTTTCATGCACTTCATATTATCATATTAAGTACAGTATGCTATTCCTTTATATAGGACTCCTTTTATTGTAATTAAAATTTGACCTACGTACAGAACAGATAAACAGTATCAAAACCATTTGAAACACTTCAATTTAAGTTTCAATTTTTATTATCTCACTATACGCATTTGTCTAAGGACAACTTTTGCACATGAGTAAGTCACGAAACTATTTTACTAAAGGAGACAAAAAGCAGCATAGCAATTCGAGAAAACACAAATCAAATGCAGATCCCTGTCTTGTTTGTCCTTGAAAATCAAAGATATTAATTATTAATTATATTAAAGGTCATGAATATAAATAAAAATAGTGCTTCTTCTGCACCCTATATTAATTGTACATATTTTCTCTTTGTGGACCACTATGTTGAACAACAGACATTAAATGTACAAATAAACCTTCTCCAGACATGTGAAAAGCTTCCAAATAAAGACAATCTGCTTTTTGACATGTTACTTTTGTTTGAAGATATTATAGATTACAGTATATAGACATAAGCCACAATACAGTCTGTTTATTTCGTATCATATATAGATCTGTCATACTTTAATTTAGAGCTGTATACAGTATATACAAATTAAATTAAAATACTGTATCTCATTCATGTCTTGGACATTTTGTAATTAAAAGGTGAAATGACTATCAGATGTCCACAGACCCCAGAATTAACTGCAAAATAATTTTAATGTTTGTGTGAAAGGCTCAGACATAATTAGCAATGATGCCAACAACAACTACAACACAGAACCGCCATTACACAGCTGTTTATTGAGCCCCAGAACATTGATAAGGTGCCTCCTTTCTTGCAGCAGAATTGATCTGGTCGATGCAGAGATTAATGCACATACAGACGAAATGGGACACCGCTGAATCCTTTCTGCCTCAGCTGAGAAAAGAAACACAATTTCATAAACATTCCTTGAAAAAAGTCTACATTTATATGATAAAGCTCTTCAATATGAAGATCACTGCCATTTAAATTGCTACAGAAAGAAAGAACAATCTTAATAGGTTATCACTGAGCCTGTAACCTCCAGGGAATCCAAAACATTGTGGAGATTGTGGAATCTCATACATTCCTGTGGGTTTGCAAAATCCATAATGCACACGTTGAAATGCTTTTACCATTACCTTATTAATAAGATGTCTGTGGTTGCTTGTTTTAATGCCGTTTGGCAAAGTTTGCTACAAATAAAACCATAAACCTTGGCCAAAAATGGACAATCCAGCAAGATGATTTTTCAAAGTATTGATCCAGATCAACAAAGGAATGGTTAAAGAGGAACTGCAATGTTATTTTCATGTTAGAAAGAATCGGACTCGTAAAAGGAATCAGAAAGGCTCATCAGGTTGATGAGTGTATTTCAAACCGCAATAAAAGTCAAATGTACACAGTAACTTGTAAAACCTCTAATTTACATCACCAAATAGTGGAAATTTCCAGGTACGCATAGCACCATGTTCTGTGATTCAGAACGAGGCAACAAAACCTCTGGTGACGTGTGGCGACCCTATGACATTGTAAACAAACAGGCTTGTGAACACATCTCTTTGAATTCAATAGGAATTTTGCTTTTGATTTTAAGTGGGTTTTGCTGACTAATAATACTTACTTGTTAACTCTGCATGTAGACCACGTTTGAACATTTCTGTGGTGAAATGTCTGCTGCACAACCTGTATTTATTCACTCATACATCACTTTACACTAGTCATTATGGTGACTAGTGAGAAGGAAGGGCTGCATCACGTTACAATTCATTGAAACTTGAGTGCAACAACATGGTGACTTACAGTACTTTCACAAAGTTCACAATTTGAAATTTGTCATTTGTTTGTCATCAATGAATTTATTTTGTTATTAATTTCGTTACCGAGATTTGATAACCTGTATGAGAAATTGGGACTGTAGTTCCCATTAAAATGCATACAAAATCCTCAAAATTAGTGTTGCTGAATGTCCCTCTCAATCTTCTGACCTCAGTATTATTGAGCATTGGTGATTCTAACTCAATATGGCAGTTCGCTAATGAAAATCAAAGGGCCTGTGGGACTTTAATTCTACAGTACATGGATGAATGTCCTCATGATACTACAGTAGTATCGTGAGTAGTATTTGAGTCATCTGGTCAGTGTAATATCTGCCAGAGGAGGATTTACAAAATACTAACTACTGGGGTGTGAATAAATGTGGCTCTTGTGTTTTCTGGACTTTAATGATCTGTGACTAATATGACTTTGCTTTGCCCAATACTACAGTATTACGTATTATTAATTGAATGGATTCATGTTTATGGGTCTGATACAAACCGAACCCTTAGGAATGATCATGAACTCCTACCTGTTCCTGAGAAACAATGCCGGTGGAATTGAAGTTTCTTCTTCTAGGAGAGAGCACGTGTTCGACTGGAGCGCCACTTCCTGGCTTTCCCCATGTGCAATACTGCATTGTCTCCACATGCTGGAATGTAAAGTGTATTCCATTACACTGCACTGTGAATATACAGTGTATAACAGTATTACTAAATAATATAATCCTATGATTCACATACAGTAAGAAGATCACTAAGGTCAAGACCTTTCCCCATCTAGCTACAGTAGTTAGTCATAACTCCTGTATTTGCTGGAGTATTTGCATGACTTTTTATTTGCTGTGCATTCAAATACACTGTCATTTTAATAACAATCAAACGTAATGCTCTAGATAAAGCTCTAAACCTCACTGCCATGTTGTCTTTGGAAACTGAAACCCACAACACCTTAAAAAAACAAAATTCAAACCTTAGGAATATGTTCCACACAATTCCATATACTGTGGGTACTGGTATACATACTGGGATCATTGGTTAATATGCATTTAGAAGTTGGTTTATACTCCAAGCACTTGAGTTGTAATTTTGATGATGATCCCTACTGTCATGTGTTTTATGTTTTCTAAAATACAGTCTTTTTGTTGTTGCCATTTTCTGGTCTGAAGCAACTTAACAACTATCTTCCATCTGCCTCTCTTGATTTTCTACTTGTTGAAGTGCTTGCACCCAGTGGTGTGTCAGTAATTTACCATTTGTTCTGCAGTTCCATCTCTCATTTTGTTCATTTGATTCCTGCGTCTCTTATCTTCTTCCTGCTGTCTTAACTCGGCGTAATAGTTGAGACGTCTCATTTTCTCCTGCTTTTGTTTTGCACGATGTGGAAATAAATTGAAGAGATTATTTATTGCAGCACAGTTCGCAGGAATTAACCAGTATTTTAGTTACAGTATTTCTAAATTACTTGGGGAAAAAAAAGGAAATTTGTGTCTGTACACTATCATACATATACTGTACATTTCGAGAGGAATGAGGGCAACCAAAGATTATATGACAGTTGAATCGTTTATCTAGTTTCTGAAAACGTGACTTAAACTGCTTGGCTGATGGCCACAGGACAGGGAGGCTGGGACCCTCAGGCCCGGTGAAAAGGTGACCGAGGGGGCAGCTGCAAAGGTGGAGATGGGGAGGAAGAGGGATGCAAAACGAGCGAGGAAGAGGAGAGGGTGACGTGTGGTATGCGTGGGAACCTGAGAAATTATGTCAGGACTAGTTGTGGGTTGTTGCAGCTGAGCTTAATTGGTCTGGCTGCCCTCATCCCTCCCAAACGTTCGTTAGTACTCTATTTAATGACTTCCTGAATAAGCCATGTCACAACTCCTACGACAAAGGGAAATCCAGTGGGTTTGTTCGGTTGGTTACAGCATTCACTGTTCCACCAAGCCTCCACCTCATCCCTCCTTCTTCCCTCTTTACAGCTCACTCACTCAAGAAGACTGGATTGAACCCGTACAGTACTTTGCTTGGGTAATTTAATCACTGTCCTCTTAGCTCAAACGTGCTTTAAATGCATTCCTTATGGTCGATACTCGAAAGTCGATACTTTGACTAGGAAGCCATTTACCCTCAAATTTGTGACACCGCAAATACATGTTCTACAGTACTATAGTGAGGTGCTTCAAGTAGGGAGCTGCGTCAGCATGCGTAGGCTGCAAAAGAACAAGTAAAGGTTTATTCCAGGCTGAAAGGAAAAGAAAAGAAACAACGTTTCGGCTGTGGAGCCTTCTTCGGATCTGACACCCGAAGAAGGCTCCACATCCGAAACATTGTGTTTCTTCTCTTTTCAGCATGGAATAAACCTTTACTTGTTCCTTTATAGTGAGGTAATTCATACATAAAATCTACCAGATATGGTACAGTATATTGTACAAAAGCTTCATATAGAGATTCAATTTTTCAATTCCATTTGGAATACTTTATTCATCTCCAGTGGGACGTTTTAAGAGGACACTCTGCTAAAACATCTTTTCATAAAATAATTCAAGAAAAGTCATTCATTACCTGTTTGAGAAATCCTGTTTTCTCATTTCCTGGCAGAATTAAATGGCTACCATCGCTGTCTTTACGTTTGGGTCTTAAAACAGGAAATTCCTAGAATATACAGTTGATATAACTGGCATATATACTTTGGAAATATATGTTGGGTTTCCTTTTTGTCTTGGATAGTTTGGCTTTGTTTGATTAGCATGTGCTACTAACATTTTTTTAATGGTTTTTCAATAACCCTTAGCATGTAATACAGATCAAGCAATAATCTTAAATTAATTAAACGGTTTCGATAGAATGGTGTTGAAATACAGTAAAGCTATATCTGCTTCAATTTTAACTTATTTAAGAATATGTAAATTCTTCCTCTGTGGCACATAGGGGCACCTGTGTCTTGTTTTAGATCGATATCTGTCCATTTCAGTCCAATTAAATTAATGTGCATAACAGGGAACTTGATGAATTAAGCTCCTGTACCGAAACATGCAAATAAAAACTGATGTCAAAGATCTCATGACTTCATTATCATTTAAAATAATAACAGCATTTGATAACACATACATGATTACTGCATTTCAGTTTATTATAAAATCAGGGTAAAATGTTCCACGAAGATACTACATTTTCATTCAGTCTTTGAAATTGTTGTGTTACTTTTGCAACTTGATTCCCTGAGAAGAATTGTCACCAAGCAGTGAGCTGTCCTACCTTACTGGGGTGAACACTGGTTGGTGGCAGCACTTCAAAATAAAATGCAAATCAGAATATCAGCACTCAAATATTGTAAGTACTGTACACATTCCTACCTTCAATTCTCCATTAAATGTCTCGGGAGTAGTGCTTGTAATACGGTTTCTGTCCTTAGAAGAACGGTCTCTATCACATTTATGTTGCAAGGGCTGGCTGACTGAAGAAAAAAAACTCTGCAGCTGTTTGTTCATATGTATACAGTTTCTTCACTTCAAATTATTGTTATGCTTATCATTTTATTTAATTAAGTCATGCTTTGTTAGACAGCGTTTTGGAGGCTGGGTTCAGAAACATACTTATTGAATTGAGTGAATCAACATTATGCCAAACAAAACATTAAATTCACCCTACAAAAAGTTATTGCCCAAAACCTTATGTGGCGACTGACCTTGTTTTGTTCTGCCTGGATCACAGAAACAGTTTGGAAAGGAGGGATCCCCATTCTGAAATAAGATAGGCAACTGTCCTGAGAGATGTTATTTGTTTTTAAAGTGAATCATTTGATCGAATGACCAGATCTCAGCTCATTCTAGAAGTTTACATCCCCGAAATATATACTGTGGCAGTGAGGGCACATACTGTAGGAACATTGGCTATTTAAGCATATGAGCCAAGCACAAAGACAGAAGCAGACTCACGGCTGATGTAAATTATGTGTGTTTGCTCATTTCTAGGATTTAACATTTTGGGGACAAATTAAAAAAGGACAATGAGTGATTAACAGTACAGTAAGGCTGTGCTCAATACAGGTTTTCCTGAATAGGTCCTGTATCATTATGTCCACTCCTGGTAGGGTTCATTTCAATAAAGTTGCCACTTATTAATTACAGAATTTGGCGCTGATATGTCTATCATGTCCAGACTACTTCTAATTTCAACTAAGCTAGTTTCTGTTGCGTAATATTAGTAACAGAATAAAGGAAAACATAAGCAAATGATTTCATGAATGATTATGCTTTCTTGCAAACTGCGTAGCCGAATATTACACTAACCCGCCAACAGCACCAAACAAAGCTTAATGGGTGTCCCACCCAGTTTTCACAGATGGAAGCTATTGTCTGTTTGTGTCAAAATTTCAAACCTTTCATAACATTAAAGCAATGTGAACTATACTTGGGTATCACTGGGCAAATGAAAAGAATTGTACTTTGAATTGTTTCAGCTGTGGTGAGCTGTTGAGAATCTGCACAGAGAAATCAGGTTACATGACGGCAGCATACTTCAGAGATCACAATGTTATACAAAACTTTACAGATCTGTGCACAATCACAGGAATCTGTTCTCCAAAATTGCAACCAATGACAGTCGAGTGGATTTATACCTATTACATAAAAAAATGGATCAAGCTGGCTATTATGGCAATCAATTGTGCAAGTGAAAGTCTGTGTTTTGGATTTTGTTTATCCCTTATGCGGTGTCTTTTGATTTACACATGTTGGTTGTGACATCATTTCGTTACTATTAAACCTGGTTCTGAAAAGAAAGATTAAAAGTGAGGTGTGGTAAAATCGCTGTGCATGTGCACAATGGAATATTTACTGTTAATTTGTGCTTCACTTCATGATAATATCATGATCTGTACACAACTAACACTATTTTTTTCCAGGAACATCAACTGGTTCACAGATTCTGTCAGATGGATGCCCTGGAAACTCTGATCTCAGTGAATTCCTACAATTTCCTAATTCTTAAGAAAATACTTGTTAATATCATCACTCTGTTACTGTCGTGTACAAGCTGGGTGTGCATGGGTTTTACCTTTCCGTATTTCAGCAAGGGGAGTTCTGTGCTATACTGTCCTGAAAGAGAGCAGGGAAACAGTAGCACAAGTTGTATAGCAAATGGGTGCAGTGTCTAGACATTTACCACTTTAAGATCAAACTTAATTTCAAAACATCTTTCTGTCCAAAAACAAAACCATTTTCTATTCATATACACTATCCATACCAGATTTAGCTATAATATTGCGTTACAATATCGATGGTTTAAAAAGAAAAGTCAAACCTTCTGCTGGTCCTTGGATTACGCAGTCTAGTATGTGCTTTGCTTTTCTGCTTATCATGCCTTTCAAGTGTTCTGTAGATAAAGAAAATGTCATAAAATCTAACTATTTGATCACATGCTGTTCTCCCAATGAATAAAGTTATATACTGTATGAATACATTTCAAAAAGTATGTCTAAGAGAGTTATGCTGGAAGCACTTGTTTTCTCAAGTTCCTTCTCTCTTAAAGTAGCACTTCATCCTTTAAATCTTACTGCACACACAAACAGTTATGGCATTATAGTGTTTTTCCAACCCAAAATCAAAACACCAATGAGCAGAGAACAAACATCTTCTAATACAGGGGGGAAGTAATTTCAAATTAAACTGATGAACTCTGGAGACCAGGAAAAGATCCAGGGCTGAGTGTTTTCTTAGTTTTTGAGGATTTCTGCCCCAGTACTGTACTGCTCCTCTTTTTTTCCTTCCCTCCCACACCCCCCTGTCAGCCCGTTACCGGGGCAACCTGCAGTTCCACCAACAGTCACTCTCCACTCTTCCCTGGAGCAGACAGCTAGACAGCCACCCTGGTCCCAGTGTGTCTCCCTGCCAAATCCAGTGGGGGAAACGGCAACCACTACAGTATCGTTCCACAGTATTCACACAAGCTGACCTGCACTTTTGTCATTCCAGAAAGAACATCCAGACCCTTCACGAAACGGCCAGGATGAAATCTGAAACAACAACAACTGTCCTGTATCAGTGTGAATGGCGCACACACTCACAACTGGCGAGCTACGGAAGCTCAGACCTCCTGGAAAGGCTAAGGTTGTTGCTGGAAGAGAAGTAAACAGGGCCAGTAGGGGGCGCTCTCCATTAACAGTCCCAGGGTGTTTGGAAAAGAGTGGGTGTGTTAGCCTGGCGTCCTGGCCAGATTTCCCCCTGACCTTTCCTGTCGCATCATCCAGGTAGGTGCTACACATTGGTGGTGGAGGGGTGTCGTCATTATTATTATTAAAGTATATACTGTTTTTATACTGTAAATACAGTACAGACACTGTATTTATTTTCATTTCTGTTTGGCCTGTTAACCTTCAATTTATTAGCCAACTCAGCAAATACTTGGGGGATTTACATTAGTATACAATGATGCACACTTATATCATACCTAATATATCAGTTATTTTCCTTGGTGATGAATATGAAACATACTGTAATCATAGAGAAATACAGACAAAATAAAAGGCAAAATAAATCCATAGATAGATACTATATAAACAAAGACATGTGCACTTTCCTTGGTGACAGGCTGTCAAATAGTGACTTACCAATCTGTTTCCCTTCTCTGTTCTCTTAGTGATTTTTATTTCTGGCATGCTTGTTTCTCCTAAATCCAAAAAGACAGCAATGTGTTTTAGACATGGATCACTATCTAACCCAATTGTACAGTACAGTATATGCACAATGAGATGCAGAACAATGGAAAAAAAACTTTGACAAAGCCAAAGACATCTAGTGTATCTGCAGTACCCACTACACTGCACAATAAAATCATTCTGGAGAGGAATCCATTCCACATTGTGGAAGAAGTTAACATGTGACACAGAATCAGTAAAGACACCAAATTATATGAAAGTAGTGCCAACTAGCATAGTTTTTTATACCTGATGGATATGGGGGGGGGGAATTTTTTTAGTGATCACCTGCTGCAGTTTTTAATTCAAATAGTCTGAACTATAGGAATAAAAAAAACAACCCCAACCACATCAGTTATTATGTAACTCTGTATGGTTTTCTGTACTGTCCTTTTTAGTTCTTAAGCTCCACCATACTTACACTTCTGAAGTATACCTACATTCAGAATTTTAAGATTATTAAACCTGTGCCCAGTGTGACATTTTCTACTACAGTTTAGATTGATTCGTTAAGATATTTCACTTAATTTTACATTACCTCTTCCGTTCTTGTGAAATGTATTTCCATCAGGTCTTTTAAGTGGCTGGTAATCAAACCAAAGACGAGAAATCATTTTGACAGTCAATCCTGACCTCACACAAAAAAAGATACAGTACCATGAATACAAATGAGTATCTCTGGGAAAGATATGAGATCTTTGAAAATCGACTGTGTGCGTAACTCACCGTAGATAATTTTTTTTTTTACAGAATATGACTACCAACAGCGCATATCTTCTAGCAATTCAGCCCAGAGTTACATGTACTTACAGGATTGTGGAGTGTGTAATGGAAAGTTACTGAGAAAAAGGTATTTTATCCTAAAAATGTTGTTTACGGGCAGAGCTGTGTTGCAGAAGCAGCTGGATTCTTAGAACAAAGTGTGATAGCATCCAGCTCGTCAAGGGCACGGGATGTTTTAATAATGTTTATCTCTGCTGCTTGAAAAAGGGAGTATGAGAAACTATTTGAATAACTACTCTTTTCTTTGCTTAAAGCAGAAACCTATAAGGAATGGAAAATTACTGCTTTGCCTGTCCTTGAAGTGTTGCATCAGCTTAAAAAAGATAGAAAACAAGGGGCTCTCCCTACTTTTGAATCAGCCTTCACTTCTCTGCACAGACCAGTGATGGTTTTTTCCCATATTGCAATATGATTCAAGACCTTACTGAGTGAATGAGAACACCTCTCCTGGATCTTCTTTGATAAAATTCCATGACAAGTGTTATGTGAAAATTTGGCTGAACCCGCTTGGCTGAGGGCTGACCTCCTGGCCAGAGGACGAGGAGGCCGGGACCCCCCTGCAGAGAGGGGAGTGACCAGGAGTGACCAAGGGGCAGCTGCTGGGGTGGAGATGGGGTGGAGGTGGGATGCAGAAAGACGTAGGGAGGGAGAGAAGGGGATCATGTACAGTATTTATAGTGTTTAGGAGAGGGAGTGACGTCAGGAGTGATTGCTACTGTTAATACTGACAGCCAAGTCTGACTGAACTTGATTGTGGTCCTCCCTCCTGAACCTTTGTTACGAACAAAAACAAAACATACACTTCTTTTGAAGGACTTTACAGTTGACGTTTAGTTTCATTTTCAGAGGAGCTCAGCTTCCTGCCCTCTTCACAGGTTGTGGTGAAAAGAATCTAATAAGTACAGTACACTAGATAAAAAAGTCCAATTCAGTTTACCTGTTTTGTGGCACCTTGCTTCTTATGAACTGTGAAATCGGGGGCACTTGCGTCTTCAAAGCAAAGCCACTCTAAACAAAGAAAAAAAAACTGTTAACCAAAGAAACACCCAGAAAAAATCATCAGCCTCAATTGGCAAATGTAAAATCCTTTTTCATCCGATCGCCGTCATTGAAGGTGGATTACCGTCTTTTTCCTCACATTCCGGGTCTTCCTCCAGGACTGCCCCTTTGTCCTTGCAGCCCTCAAAGCTGGTACTGGGAAGATTTTCAAAAATAACTGTCAAGTCCGAAAGCAGTCCCGATTTTAGGTTTACCGTGTCTCTGCAGAAAGACAAAACCCTCTTACCTTAACTGAATATCTTCAATCTGCTTCCAGTAAACTGGATTAACTGTACGGTGGTTAGCCCCATGGCTCCAATGTTTGGTTTCGGTGATCTTCAGCTGATTTGTGATTGTAGGATACAGCGTTTTTTCATCATGCACTTCCTTAAGTTTGACGTTACAAGCGTGCTTGTCAAGAAATTTAAAAAAAAAACAAAAATTAGGCATTAACTGTAAATGAGAAACTTTTAATTTATCTATCGCTTACTCTATCACTTCACAGCAAATAGTAGATGTGTAGTGTGTGTGATTCTTTTCTTCTAGTCTTCCACTACCTGCTGTATTTCAATTTTTCTCCTTTACTGACTTGTCTGTCATTTGATGGATCTCTAGTTCACCATGTAATATAAAATAAAGCAACGACAACGTTTAAATTTAACCCCCGCAAGGGAGTGAACGTAACATACAAGTACCAAAGGAGAAGACAGGAGGCAGTAATGCTCCTGTAAAGGACAGAGGGGCTGAGTAGGACTTGTAGAATGTGGCATCTTCCCCTGGGTGCTCACGTCCGTGTCTAGTACAAGAGATCTCCTTGAGTCTTTCCTCCTCCTTTGACCAGACCAGACATCTGGGCTAAAACATTGTGACATTATCATCAAGAACAAAAACAATAACTTCATATTGGTGTTGAGGTATTTGCCATGGAAAATCATTTTGACAGTCGATCTTGACCTCACACAAAGATACAGTACCATGAATACAAATGAGTATCCCTGGGAAAAGATATGAGACTGTTGAACTTCTACTGTATGTGAAACTCACTGTAGAGAAAAAGTTTTTTTTGCAGAATACTACTATATACTACCAGCAGCGCATATCTTCTATCAATCAAAAAAAAACATACACAAAAAACATACACTTCTTTCAAAGGACTTTACAGTTGACATTTAGTTTAAGTTTCAGATGAGGTCTGTGTCCTGGCCTTTCCACAGGTTTGGGTGAAACGAATGTAATACATACTGTATGTAAAAAAAAAATCCAATTCAGTTTACCAGCTTTGGTAAAGGCTGGTAGCAAATCCCGTATTGCCCACACTTTTGCTTCAGAACAGACCACAGTTTGGCTAATACCAGAGCTGGACACCTCCGACACAAATAGGAAATTAATGAATCGTATGCGTCAAGAACGGCTAGTGTGTTTGTTTATGGTGTTGTCCTTCTCAGACAAGAGCACTGAAGAGCACGCTGATCTTCTAATCTTCATTTCGCTTGGCTGAAGGTACTCCTGTATCCCCAGGCAGAGTAAAGTTAATGAACTGTAACAAATCAATAAGACTATGAGGTTCTACACCTTCCGTCCTCCTAATTCAGTACTAATGCCCAGAAGAATTCAATTGTCTGGTTACATAAAACACTCTTCAAAGGCTCATTTTCCTAGGAAGAAATAAGAGTACACAACAAAAAAATGTCTTGTTGGATTTACACTGTTTGTTTAGGTAACATGCCATAATGATTGTTCACATTTGTTTAGTATTGTATATGGTACCATTTAATATTCTTTTTTTCTCTTAAAAAACAATAAACAAATCAAACATAAAAATGGCTTGCTAGCAGTCTACTTGACTGTAATCGAAGAATCACCAGAAGGTGTGACTTTTTTAAATGGACCATTTCCACAGTATTCTGATGCATTAGCCCAATACACATTTACATACAAATACACACTTATACACATACACACTTACAGTACAGTATGTGCATACACAAAACTGTTGTATGTATACAAATCTTACCTTCCAATATTACATTTCCAATACAGTACTGTACTGTATGTCCCTGTACAGTTACTGTATTAACATTCGCAGTACCTACCAGTGTCCCAAAACATAAAGTCAGGAGAACCAAAAATCAAACCACAGGTGGTCTTCTGACTTCATGTTGTGAGGTAAAATACAGGTCTTTTTATGCTTTTAAGTTAAAGATGATTTTTCTAACATAACTGTAGAGAGAAGAATATGTAAAGGTTTATTCCATGTTGAAAAGAGAAGAAAAAAAAACACAACGTTTCGAGGTGTCAAGCCACCAGAAGAAGGCTCCACAGCTGAAATGTTGTGTTTCTTTACTTCTGTTTTAACCATGGAATAAACCTTTACTTGTTCCTTTGGAGCCTGCGCGTGCTGATGCAGCTCCCTACTTGAACTACTAGAGAAGAACATGACTGTTTTACGTTCATCATTAAGTCCTCCCCCATCACTCCAATGCAGTAGCCTGCTGCACATCACTTAAAAGCAGCGCAGATTTTCAAGATCATCTGTGAGAAACTGGTTCTGTGAAAGATTAGAGGATCAATGACTTAAACGCGCTGCAGGCTGAGGAGCTCTGGAATTAAACTTCAAGCATGAAGGAAACATGACGGGTGGTGCAGTGGTCAGGATTGCTGTCTACCCGGAACTGGGGGTCTGGTTTCAATTCCTGGCCTGGTGTGCTCTGTGAGTGGAGTTTGTACATTCTCCCTGTGTTGGTGTGGGTTTCCTCCGAGTGCTCCAGTTTCCTCCCACAGGCCAAAGACATGCTGGTGGGTTAATTAGCTTCTGGGAAAAATTTGCCCCAGGTGTGAGTGAGTGTGTGTGTCTGTGACCTGGGTGTCTCATCCAGGGTGTATCTGGCTCCTCCATGACCCTGAATAGGAAGAAGCTGTTAAAAACTGGAGGGATGGGTTCGTGCTGTGCAATATGAATGCTTTTCAACAACACCTTTTTTTAATGAATCAGTCCTTTTTGGGTAGTAGGTGTCCAACTGCTTGCAAGTAATACACCCTTCACATTCTGATGTGAGCTTTTGTTTTGACATTTCTCTTTTCATTAAGCACAGTTCTCTGCTTTCCACCAGTTGAAAACATTGTGAATCCCAAAACCATCCTGGATTTGTTTTGTGTTGCAAAATATTTCCCAGTTCTGGAACACAGAACTTACAGTTGCTGTTACAGCCTGATTAGAGGAAATATAAAATATGAGAATAATCACAAAATTGAAGAATACATATGAATAAGTACAGTATAGGAATATATTAGAACATAAAAGAATAAGTACAAAGTAAATAAGGTCATTTAGCCTATCTAGCCTTGCTATTTGATCCAAGGATGCAACCCAAAAGTTTCACGAAAGAAGCCAGGATATAGTCTTCAACAATATGGACAGATAGCTCTTTCTATAGCCCCACAACCCTTTGTTCCTGTTCTAAATGTACCACAATCATGCATCATAATAATCTTTGTATTGAATTTCCTATCTACCATAATAGTTGTAGTCTGAGATATTACTATAATTATTAATCCTTCATACTCCAAGCAATTTCTGCCTGTATTGTTCATACAACCCCATATTCATAAATGTAAAATGTTAGGTTTGCTGTTTACTTACATCAGAAATGGTGAATATCTACAAGCATCCCATTTTTTCTGAAACTTAGCTATAATGCACTTATTAAAAAAAAACAAATTAAACCAAATTTTATAAGGTATAAAATATAAGTGCTATTATGACATCATTAACACATCACAGTTTTTCATTCTTAGTGCTTTGTGAGGTTGCCAAGAGCCATGTCACTTTGGGATCAGCCACAAGACAATTACTTTCAAGCAGAGACACATCTTAAAAGCATCTGTACGTGCTCTTGTTAAATCCGAACTTGTGTAAAGGTCAGGATATTTGAATGTCCTCCAGTTAAACAGCAGAAGACTTCACGCCACATTCAAGAATTACCTAAGAAATATGCCATACCATTGATATCCATTAGGAGGCAATGTCTCACTTTGTGTTCTACATCGGAGATAAAAACGGAAGTATTATTTCAAGGATAAAGGATCTATTATCTATTAATCACAAATTAGTACAGTATATTATAAATAATATGTTAGAAATCATTGGATCCATTATATGTTTTGTTATTTTTAATAATTCTGAAAAGTATTCTGTTTACATTCCATAGATCAAATGCTGTTAAATATAATGTCCTCTACAAACTTTGTTAGTATCTACAGTATTTGCAATATGTAGTGTATATTTTTGGACTGCCTAATAACTTAGCGGATGATCAAAGATGATGATGATTAGATACTTTCTGTTTCATTGTTTCATTTTATGTCATTTTGCAATTTGTCTTTTTTGCTTTTTATCGAAAAGATCTATTGTTAATTCTGAAAATCTATCCGTCTGTGGTCTTTCTAGCTGACACGTACCTGGAATAAGGAAAGAATGCTCTAGTTTGTAATGAGATGAAGGCCTTTCATTGTCTGATACGTAGGGACCACGTAAGCAGAAAAATGACCTGAAATTTTACATATGTACTTTATTATTAATTATTATTCTATAATGAAAAACAGAATTTAGGATTAAAGTAATGTCACAGAGGCCTGAAATTGTTCCTTGTAAAATGAGAAAGAAAATTGTTTGTTGAATAATCTCCAGTACGGTATGTAATCTCTGGAAATATTAGGTGTAGGTTTTGAAGTTTATAATGAATGAGCTTTAAAGGGAGTCTCCTATTCCCTTTCATTTCCCCGTACAGTGAAGCTAATTGGAGTCTTAATTATGTGTCAAGTTAATTGGTTTTACAGGAGTTATATAACATATAAAGCAAAATAGACACCATATCATTGTAAGGCTTTAATTAATCAGTAATGTATCAATGTGAAAACTATTCATTATATTAATATGAGGAGGGAATTGAGATCTTTGTGTTGTATTTTCACGGATACTGTATAGCACAATATGCACACAGAATCAACATGGTTATCTTCTTGAAACCCCTGAAATAAGTCACTCCCCTACACAATTGCTTACAATTAAGGTCTTGCAC
The DNA here is from genome assembly GCF_055471065.1 of Atractosteus spatula. Lineage (NCBI taxonomy): Eukaryota > Metazoa > Chordata > Actinopteri > Semionotiformes > Lepisosteidae > Atractosteus > Atractosteus spatula. The sequence goes on along the minus strand of NC_142711.1, from coordinate 20,147,464 downwards.
ATTTTCATGAACCACGGACTCTGAAAAGTAAAAGTAAATAAAAAGTAAAATGCAGCTTAGCTTTGAAAAATATATGTATCATGACTGTCCTTGATTCTGGGTGATCCCTTGAAACCCTTTAAAGCTATTTGTTTCGTGGTAACTTTTTAAAACACCAGCTACTGTATATTGCATTTAGTTTGTTGAGCTAGTGATACAGTGCAGTTGGAAGAACTCTAAACATTGATGATTTCCAATAATTCAGTAGTCAAAAACAAGGTTGTGGTAATTTTGTGGTAAAGTTGTGGACATTCAGAGCAGGGCAGGACATTGGGTGGAACTCCTCTCTGCCACATGGCCAGACATAGGGAACAATGAGAACATGCAAACTCCATGCAGAAGGAGCCCCAAGCTGGAGTCAAAACCAGAAACTAAAAGCCAACATCATGCTTGCATTATAAATAGTTTGACTAAATGTATGAAAATATTTTTAAACCGTGCTAAATAAAAGGTGTGCATGTCGGCCTTTATTAGAAATAATTTAAGTAAACCATAAATCCCATGTCCATAGAAATGCCCATAGAATAAAGAACTACTGGCATATTGAGAACACTGACAGCACTTGGACCATGTACAGGACTTTCTGTTTTATTGAATACAGTAGCATACAGTACTGTACAGTAGCGCAGTAGCGCAGTATTAAACACACAAGAAGGCCTTTAAGAAATCTTACAATAGGCAGAAAAGATTGCAAAGTGTGACAGTATATGAGGCATTTAAAAACTGATATGTGCAAGAGAGCTTGAAAGTTTTGGAGTCATGAACATCTCAGCTGATAAATGCCTCTTCTCAGAGCGCTGGTGGGAGGGACGCATAGTTAAAAAACTGCGAGATGAAATCTGACGCGATGAGGAGCAGGAAAACACAGCCAGGAGAACATGCCTTGATTTGAATGGCTCCAGTATCAGCCAGGGTTTTCTCCAGCTTCCTCTCAACACAAGCTGGAGACCTGGAGCCCCCTCTGCGTAGTTGGGTGCCAGTGAATGTGCAGTATGTCTCATGCCACAAACTGTGAAGGATCTGCTGTACTGTATGTATCTTGTAAGGCGTCTTCAACAAAGCGCGCAGCTTTAAGGTCATGATGTAATTCCCAAGCAAGGAAATTTTAAAACTGAGGAAAGGTCACAGGTGGTTCAGAACTTCAGTCCATTAATTTTAAATTACAAATACTGATGACACTCTCCTGGTCTCTCCAGAATACTCTCCTTGTGTCTACTCTGCCACTAACTCATGCATGTCAGGACCGCCAAAATCTTACTCCCTTTTGTTCAACTGAGGCTGCAGAGTTTTAGGCTAAGCAGGTAAACATAAACAACAGATTTCGTGTAAATCTTCTTATACACCTACTGCACAAGACGTTCCTAATGAGAGTCCCAACTCGTGCATTACATAAACTCTAGAGCAGAATAAACCTGCCTAAACTGCATAAACTGGGCATTGCACACCTGTTTCCACTTGAGCTGTGTGATGGGTTATACCCATTGTGGACTTCAATCGGCTACTTACTGTACAACCACAGCAGAATGAGCTTCAACTCTAATTAGAATGTCCCTGCCTCTGAGTGAATGTATCAGTGTGATGCAAATAAAGCAGTGCACTTTGAAGATTGAATAAATGTATTTACATCTTACGACATAATCTCTATGAGGGCTTTTCACTGTAAAACAATAATTAGCAATTTGGCACCTTCAATTCTTATGTTTTCCTCTATAGAACTTTTTTTTTTAATCTCATCTTACTATAAGAAAGTGCAGTTGTTATTTAAAATAATCTGATAAATATTCCTCACTGCAGCCGAATGAACAAAAGAGATAATCAGATGGATAGCTGTTAGAAAGTCCTGATATGGTTCCAGTATTGTTAATTTACCACCGATGTTAATGAGCTGTCTTTTGTGCTTTTGTTCTGATCCTGTGGTCAGACTTCTTTTTGAGTCCATGAGCCTGTGAACGAACTATGAAACAGATATTGTTTTTGTTAGATCATCCGTACATCTCTGCAACTTGCTTCTTGCACTTGTTTTGACTGAAACAGACACAATCGTTTACAATTAACAATTTAACAAGTTGAAACCATAAGGTTGATCGTAAAAAAATCCAAATGAAACATTAAACTTATTTCCAGCACAATGGGGCTGATTTTCCCTGTCGTCAAAAGTTAGAAAATCATCCTTCCAAATCTTTTGAAGTCTGAGAATTTTGCTCTCTGTGTCCCCACAGAGATAAAAGGAATCAGTGACTTCATGCTTGTGCCAGATTGTGCCAGAAATGTATTCCATGGAGGGAGAGATAGCAAAGGGACACGCAAAGACAAGAACAATCAAATGGTGAGTGATAAATCCCCAGTTAAGTTTATAGTGGTGGAATAGGAGTTTACAGAATCGTTTAGATTCCCCTGGGAATTAGGTAAAATCCATAACTGTCATCATTTTCTTAAAATGTTAAAAAAGAACACACATATTTAAGAATATGTCATAAAATATAGTGAACTGCATTCATTTATATTTAAAAATATATATGCATACAGTATACACTTTGAATTTGATTTAAAATGAATGTTACTTGATAAAGTGTGTATTTTCCTTTCAAATCAGACCCTGCACAGATGCTAAAGTCATTTAACCTATTCCAAGTGTTCCATTTCAGTCGCACTCAGAAGCATGACTATTCATCAAAGACACTGACATTTAGCTTTAACACCAATGACAATGTTAGATTTCTTTATTTACACAGGCACAAATCCCTTTTGATACGTTTTCCTTCAAAACTCCTGTGTATGCCCAGCTCTCTTCTTTGTGCCTCCTGATCATCACTCCAATTAGCTCACTGGTTCATCTTACAGTAATTATACCTGTACAGTACATTCTAACGTCCTAAGGTGTCCTAAGTGTCCTAATCACTTGTCTAGAAAAGCAGCACATTCTTTAGCTTTGACTCATCTGCTGGAGGTGCTGTCACATCATTGAACTCTTATGATGACCTGTGTGATTTTTGTGTTGGGCAGGTTCCAAATCTGCCAAGGCAAATTCCTGTACCTGACACATACTGGCGAATAAAAGTGATTCTGATTATGATGACATAACTTTTTACTGTACCTGAGGAGGTACAGTACTTTACCCACCTTTACATTTGACAAAATGGCGCTAGCAATCTCACTTGTTCATACACAAGCATTGTCATGCTTTGGAGACACATTTTTGGACAATGAACAATTATTATTGTATGTTTATTATATATATATACTGTATATTCTATATCATATACTGCACAGTATATATTATACTTATATATCATAATATATAATACATAATATGATAAAACTGTTCATTTACTTAACTAGTTGTCGTACCCGTTATTTCTTTATTTTTAACATGCAGTGATTAATACACATATAAAATTCACAAGAACAATTCAGATGTCAGCAGAGACTAAGCAAATAAATGGCCCATTTCACATATCTGATGTGACACATTAAACGACAGATATATGTTTCTTTCATTGTCAAATAACAAAAGCAGGAAATACCCCCACACAAAATCCAAAGAAATAACTAGTGTTACTAAATGGCACACATTTTCTATGTGAATTTGGAATAAATAGAATAAGATCATGCGAACTATTAAAACAGATCTCATACAGATGAAAACGACCAAAAGTGATCACTTATGGAGCTGCCAGATTCCTCCTTCTAATATCTAGTAAGCGTTATATGTTTAGTCGGGATCTCCTAGGTGTCCTAAAAGTACACCACACGTTAGTCTTCCCATTCGTTGATGACATTATTTATAATTAAAGTGTAACATACTGTAGCTTCCTGGGAGTCTTACTGCCATCAAAGTGCTTTTAAACTGAAGGTAAAGTTCTTCAGAGCTTAGAAATTTTAGTGTGGTGTGAACTCTCATGTGCTACCTAAATCAATACTGTCATGACATATTTTCTTCACCTTCAACTCAGCTAAGCAATTACCCTCCTTATTAACTTTAGATGTCTGGGTGGCGAACCAATTTGCTACACCGGAGCAAAAATGAAGAACATTTATTAAGGCACTCCTTGAATGCCTTTGTGATACAAATCAAAGAACACGAGTGAAATGCACAATGTGGTTTAGAGGTAAAATACAATCATCTGCACTGTTTTCAGTAAAGTGTTTGGAACTTGGACAAACATTGTAAAAAGTCTAATTGTATACATTAATATATTGTGACTCATATCCATTTAATATCTTATCTGATGATTGGAGTACATAGAACTTTGCAGAAGGCAGCACGAAAAAAGACATTAGTATAGCTGAGGCTAAAATAAGAACTTAAGAAAGCTGAGGACAAATGTCCACTTGATCACTGAACAGGTATCTACTTCATAATGCTCGGGAGCCTCAAATAAAATTAGTAGTAGTAATGTCACAATTATTTTTGTTCCTTTTTTCTATTTTTGCTCAATATTTTTGACCAAGTTCACATTAACTTCTTACAAAAACTGCTCAGAATGCGAATTTAACAAAAATTGATTTTTGTTTATAATACACTAATAAGACTAAATGATTGGGTGTCATTAAACTTACATTAGAATGGAAAAAAAATGGGTTTAAGTATTAATATCCTTTTCAGATTAATATTCTCTAGACCCATGGCTGTATTTTTGTATACAAACTCTTATCATAGGATTATTAGTTATATTCTTTTTAAGAGGTATTCAATGAAGAGCCGTTATTACTAAATTACATACTGTACAGCATCCTGACTGATGTTGATCCAAATTTAAATGAAATGTTAACTTAAAATGCACAAAGCATTTGCCAGGTGGACCCAGCTGCCTTTAAGTGGTCCTCCAGAGGACTAATTATTTAAAGCAGAAAATACAGTGAGCTAATCAACAGCCTGCATGCTGCCCAGTGTTGCAAGAGAAACATGAGAAACAGGAGGAGAAGGAGTATCAAGGGCAAATGCTAAAGAATATGAAGACTCATGACAGAAAATCAAGACTTAGTCGTTCATAACAGATCCTCCATTATGACCTTATGACCTACTGTATAGGTCAGAAGAGTAATAAGTTCCACAGTATAAAGATTACTACAGCACAGTAACTACTCTAACATCTACAACAACACTCTAAATTAAAACAACCTCACAGATTTGTCTTTGACATATTGTAAAGACTCTTTAAAGAGAACTTAACTACTCTGTATCTGTCCTGCTACTGTGTTTTAAACTTTTTTGTGTTGAAAATGTTGTTAATAAAACAAGCCAAACAAAAATGCCCCCATATTTCTGTAGTATACAATATACAGTATTCTAAGTAGAGATCAAAGTCACAGGACTTCCGGGAATTTTACTAAAATCCTAATAGGTATGAATTACACTAATACCATACACCTGTGAAGAGTATAATACCGAATTGAAATTAATGGATACAAAATAGTATAGTAGAAATCCAGGACAGCCAGTAGAAGTACTGTAGGAGTGTTAATAAAATATTTCTATTTCTTTTATTAATTATCCTTCACAAGGAATGCTCTTCTTTGACAAATATCGGTTAGAAAAATCAATGTTTTGCATAATGCAGTGTAGATCTGAATCACAATATTCTGAGTAGTCACAATTGGTTACAAATAGTGAAGGTGTAGTGAACATCGTGAACATTTGATAGTATGGCTATTATTTTTTTCACAATCAAGACACATTTCTTTGCATCTACTGTAGTTGTAATTGTAACATAAGTGTGATATGAGACCAGCAGCTAAAAAAATGTTCATGTAGGAAAACAACTGTACATACTGTAGAACCGACATTAAACCTGATCAAAAAGAAATGGAGGAGAGTTATGGAGAGACAACAGAATGAAACTTGAGTGGGAGCAGAACAGGTCAGAGTGGTGATGTGTGATAACACGATGATGGTAGAATGTTTTGGACAGGTCTCATAGGCACATAAGCCCGAAATACAGAAAAACCACAATTTACAGTTCACAAGAAATAAGAAGCAAAGTACATGGTTTTGCAGGTGTTTGTTGAGTTCTTACAGTAGGAAGAGTGTGATTTGTTCTAGCCCACCTGCTTGAGGGCCAGCCTCCTGGCCATTGGACGAGGAGGCTATACCCTCTGTGATCAGTGAGGAGTAGCCAGGAGGCAGCTGTACAGGAGAAGACAGGAAGGAGGAGGGGTCCGTGAGAGGCAAAATGTGAAATGGATTTGGGTTTGTGTATGATATACCATATAATTCTGAGAAATGACACTGAGAATAATTATGATTTGAAACAGCTCCGACGAACTACTTTGTCCTCTCTCCTGAATGTCAGTTAAAAACATAATTTAAAACAGCTTGCAGGAGACAGACTTGTTCATCTTATGAGCCTAGAAACATGGTGAGACCAAATGTACTACTTTAATGAGAAAGAAGATAACACAGGTTTTTTAATTTTATATACAGTACAGGGTTCCTTAGTTTCTTGTCTGTAAAGGTACACAGCATTTTTTTTTAATAAGGTTCTCTTCAGAGAAAGAGAATATTGCAAACAGTATGGATTTGACTGAAAGCACAGAAATACTCAACGGTACAGTTACAGAAATGGTCTGCAAACTCGTGTTTGTTGTAAGCGGGGATATACTGTACCAAAAGAAAGAAGGTAGCATTTCAACCTTTTGCCCAAATCTGAAAACCAGTTTAAAGATTATACTGTATTTAAAACAATATTCAATTCAAACTGCGGAGCAAAGAGGAAGGCTCTTTTCTCCTTCGATACAAATGTCTTTTCGTTCATTTCCTGAAGTAACCTAGAAAGCACAACCAAGATATGTACAGCATATCAACAGAATAGCAAATATCAATATAATGGGATTACAGATTTAAAATCAGTGTAACAGAATGACTTCAAGTTTGGTGTCCTCCCAGAAGCAAGATTACAAGACCATTATAAAGCTCAAGCAGTCTCAAGAGTTATCTTACAACTAACCCTGCATTATTTTCCACTGATGAAATTAACACTCACTCACAATGTCCTGCAGCATTGTCCCAGTATTCCTCTCTCCACCTTCATTCTTTGCAGTGTCCCTTTATACAGTACCAGCAAGGCAATAAAGTATGGAACTATGGGGATAAAAGGAGCAAAGGAGTCAATGACAGTGAAATGATTATTGGCACCATTAGGTTTAAGTAGTACAGCAGAAGTAAAAAGATACACAGGCTCCTCTGAGTTTAAACCAAAAGCAGGGAAAACATTCCTTTATCATCTGACTACAGCAAGTCAAAACATCATATTAAGAAAGTCAGACTATTATTATTCTAATGAATGTTATAATTTTGCATACACTACAATTTGAATGTTATAATTTTGCACACAGTGGCAATGCTCATCACAAAATAATAACAAAGTTATTAATTTAAATGCTTTTTTATTGAATGCAACGTGTTTTGTGTCCTAAGACGAAAATATTTAGAGTAGGATTTTTTTCATTTACAAATAATTCTTCATTATCTGCAGTTTCTTAACACAAAAAAAGGACTTATTTTTAGAAGTCAGTTTTAGAAGCAGTAATACTGTATGTTATTGATCCGCATTCATTAAATAGGGTGGCAGATTGCTTTTAAAATAAAAATCAATGTTAAAAGGCTTTGTTTACCCTGCCAATGCTTTTAGGTTACATTATGTCTAATCATAATTCCCAAGCAGAACAGCAAATAGCAGTCATAGATCAAAAATTGGCACAATACAGAGTTACCAGTCAGTCTTTCTTTTTTGATAATGTGAAAAATGTAATTAAGAAAATAAGCTTGTATAAGAAAAAAACCTAAACTGTAATAAATGTTTAATCCCATGATTGGGTTAGTGTGTGAGTGAAGCAACAATTATTTGGAAAACACAGACACAACTCAAATTGTAAATACAGTGTAATCTACAGCATGTCTAAGAATATGAAACAGGACAAAACCAGGAGAAATTCCAGCTCTTACAGAAAGGCTTTCAAGAAAAATTCTTCAGCAAAAAATAGATCTCAGAAGTTGTTTCTGAGATATCTTTATTTCTTGGATCCTCCTATTATATTTAAGACACTATGGTTTGTATGGATAAATGAGGACAAAAGTTTCCAAATAACGCATTTTGTGTGTTACTGTACAGTATAACACAATTTTTAAGTTATTTTACCAGTCAATGCTTCGTGGATGGAACCTTATACAGTATATGTACTGTACAAGTACAAAGTATCTTTACACATTGAAAAGCATTAATATTGGGACTATGAATATTGAATATTAAGTGACATTTCTCATTTTTGCTGTGTACTTCAGATCAAAAGATAGACACGAGGCAAAAGAACAGGAGGTCAGCTTTTATTTCTGGATATTTTGTGCATATGTGCTAAACCATAGTAAAACAAAATGTTTTTATATTCAATACCCCCCCCAATTTCAGGTCAGCAGAAGTATTGGAACAAATTAAAATGAAAGCAATGAAGTAAATTAACCTGGGGTGAAATTACTGTAGTATTTCGTTGCATACCCCTTACATTGCAATGCCTTTTCCACATCTGTGACCCACCAACATCACGAGACTCAATAGGATTCAGATCAGGAGATGGACTTGGCCAGCTCAAAGGTTTTCACTTCTTCTTGAACCCCTGCAGTATCTGGGGTGTTTTGGTCTTGCTGCAGGCAAAATTGCCACCCAATGAGTTTGGAGATATTTTTTGGACATGGGCAAACAAGATGTTTGTGGACAGTTCAGAATTCATTCTGCGGCTGACATTGTCAGCTACATCATCGGTAAATAGTGATCCAGTTCCAAAGGCAGTTATGCATACCCAAGCCATGACACTACCTCCACCATGCTTTACAGATTAGCTGGTGTATTTAGCATCACTTGCAGTTCTTATTTCCCCATGCTTTTGTCTGTCCGACACTTTGATAAGGTTTTATTTTGATCTCGTCTGTCCATATGACTTTGCTCTAATACTGCTGTGGCTCATCTTGGTACCTGGTCTTAATGTTTTTAGTTCTGATATGCATTTTGCATCTTGCATGCAGCCCTTGTTATTCTCCTGTGCAAGTCTCCTGCAAAGTGAATTGAGATGCTTTCACCCCTGCACACTAGACATTGTCTACAATCTCTTTGGCTGTTATTTTAGGGGTTTTCTTTGCAACTATACTGATCTTTCTGTCATCAACTTCTGTAGTTGTCCTATACAAAATATACATGAACTGTATTATCCATCCAAGCTGTAGCGTAAAATATTTTGTCCAGGCAAGCTAAGAGTGTATTTTTAATGTGCGGCATTACAAAAAGTGCTAAAGAGTGTTAAAGAGCAGAGTTACCACATTATTAAGCCTAATCATTTTAATTCTGCTATTGACCTGAGAAATAAAGAAAATATAAATCATATTAAAAATTAGATTGCTGAAACAATTCTCCAAGAGGTCTCAGGCACCGTACAGTATATAGCAATTATGATCGAATCTCATTTTAACAATATGATCTAATTGAATAAATTCTGATCTATTTATTCTAATACTTCCTCATCTTTCAGCTGTTTCAGCACCTTTCTTTTCTTGCTCTCTCTGGGTTCATATGAAGTTTAAAAACTCAACGTATTCTTTTTTTCAGACATCACATCATGTTGATGTGTTACATTTTATGGTCAGAATGGAATATGACATAAAAGAGTTGTATGTCCCCTTCTCACTTTAAGGTAGCAAACTGCACAAAACTCAGTATGGAGAAACAAAAAAAACCAAAACCTAATCTTTCCTTTGAGCTGGTACAGTATCTATACTTCTCCTCTATAAACAACAGGGCATCTAAGCTAGTTAACAGCTCAAAAAAACAGAAACACTTTCCTCCAAATCTCAAACTTCACAATAATACCCAGATATTTCACAGATTCCATACTGTAGTCCCACAGTAGGGCAGCAAGATGGCCACCTTCCTTGCTTGTCTCCCTCTGTGTTCTGCTGCAGGAACATGGAAGTGTATTGTATTTGGTCTCTTCCTCATATACAGTACAGTAGGAGATACCAACTGCCTTCAGCTTCCTGGTTTAAAATGTTACCCAAGCAATTGTTTTGACCCATTAGTCAGGTGACACGGGCGGCAGGTGTCATTCACAGCCCCTTTCAGGGGAATGTATTTTAGTTATCGTGAGGGCCTATTAGGATTCCCGCCACGTCCTCAACAGCAGAATGTCAAGAGCTGTTCTGAGGGACAAAGGCTGCAGCAGAATGAGAGCTCCAATTGTCTTGGTCTCCCTCCCACGTGATCAAGGCCACATGTTCTCAAGATAAGTGTGTCAGCTAATATGGTTCTACCATAATAAGAGACGTCACGTCAGCTACTGGTGAGGTACTAGAAGAAGGACAGTGATGTCTGGAGCTGCCAAGTTATTAATAGGCATGGAAGTGGTCGTTAGACAAGGGTTGTCGAGCACTTGCTCTTGGGGTGGCCAAATAATGATAATTCCTTATTTAGCATTTTTCTGGCCACTCTACTCAAAGAGCTTTACAGGTAATGGGGACTCTCCTCCACTACCACCTATTAGCAGCCCAAAAGCAGTATATTTTGGCAGTTACTATATAACTGTGACGCCGTTCCTTTGTTGGTTTCATTTATACAAACCAAAGAACTGGAAATCCAAGTCTGTCATCACCTTACTAGCAAAATTAAAGGCATCTGTTGCAAATTTAGTCTAAAGAACACAATACTGAAGCGGCAGTCTGAAATTTCTCTGGAGGTGGAAAGAGACAGGTCTGTTGATTCAGACTTGTGTAACTGGAGGTGTCTGCCTGCAGCATCTGATCGACTGACGGACTGATTACTCTTGTAATGAGAATGAAGCTTTCTCACTGCAGTCAATCAGTCAGTCAGACACCTCTGGGACAGCGCTCCAGCTGGTTTGCACATTATAGCCAGGGCAGCTACTTGCAGACTTCAATGTATTGTTCTCAAAGCTCGCAGGCTTCTAATATGTCCTTCAGTGGGCATTCAGGTTAATCATGAAAGACGGATCTGACACAAGATTCATTAACAAGGCAACATGTGCATCATTCAAATTCAGTTTCTCCCTCAAATACAGTTTTTCTTATCATGATCATCACATATTCTTATTTCAAAGTCTTACTTCCTGCAAACCCCATACAGTACGTAAAACTTCAGATGAAAATCGTGTCTGATATGACAAATATTAATTCAAGCACAGCAGCGTACATTCAACACAGTCATTTGTGTAGTTCGATAAGACCATCATGAAGCTACCTACTGTAGCTGAGGAATGGCGCCTTAGCCACGTGGAAAAGGCTGCCCAAACCCACCTCACCATTACAAGGAATGAGCTAGGGGAGGTGCTGCAAGGGTGGAGATGGGTTGTCAGGAGGGGAGTAAGAAACTGTGGATACAGTGCATAAAGGGAGTCTTGTGTGTGACATCTATCTACAGCACGTAGATGAGTGGAATTCTGCATTTAGGATCTAACCTTCCTCCTGAACCTCTGTTTTGTTTGCATTGGCATGAGCTATTAGCACATACTCAAAAAGAAATACAGCACAGTAAGAGTATGAGGCCACTGCACAGTGTGCAGGTTTGTAAGATGAATGACATGCAGGGAGATTTCTTCTGAGAACAGAGTGGACTGCTTGAGTCCCCTCAATTCGAGGTTTATGAGTTTGAGGCATGACCTCCTAAAGGCCGTCTTAACTCAGATCTAGAAAAATTACAGGGACCAGTTAGCGAGTGCTTACGGGACGTTGTAGCAGGCCATGATTTTATGTAGTGGGAACATCATATTAGAGAGGGGGGATAGCTGGGCAATGGAATACCACAGGAAAGAGCACACACACCATAAAGAAGCTGCGTGCTTAGAGATTTAAAAATATTATTTGTTGTAATAATAATGGTAATCTTTAACTTATTTATAGTGCATTTCATGTTTCATTATGTCAAGGAAATAGTTTTTATATAAAGCAGTAAAGTTAGAGTCCATGCAAAAACAATGGAGAATTTAAGCAGTCAGCAAAGAAGCAGGTGGCCCTGTGCAGGTTAAAACTGTGCTCTTCAGAAGTTGGCGAGAATGAGCTGGAGCGAACGGATGCACTTATCCAAAACTGTGCTGAAGACAACCTGAGGCTGTTTAATCCCACTTATGAATACCATTTTTCTTCAGCATTTTCTGCACATTTCTGTTAATTACTTGCAGGTGAGGATCTGCTGGCAGTTTGTTTATATTAATTAGCTGAATGCAACAGCGCAGATTTAAAATTTTATATTTATACACAAATAACTAATTATTTAGTTAAATAACTAATTATTTAAGTCAATTAATCAAGTGGAAGATTGATAATAAGGGATTTAAAGGCAAGGATCGTGCAGCTAAGTACTATAACACTCAGCACATATACTCAAATTCAGTCTAACAACATGAACAAGAACTCATTTCTTTCTTTTTCTTGGACATGACAGTCCAGATGTGGCAGCTCATGTGGGCCTAATTCCAGGAGACCACGGTATCAGACGGAGCAAAAGAGGGTTTCTGAGCATCGTTTGCATAGAAGGGGGTATGAAAGCTGTGTGAATGAATGCAAGATCCCAGGGGATGGGTGGAAACAGCAGAGGACCTAGTACAGAGCCTTGAGGGACACCAGTGCAGAGGGAGCGAGCTGGTCCAGGAGACCCTGGAGAACTGGAACAGCTCTGGAACCATCACATTCCCTGCACCACGCAAATATGCTCACCTGTTGAAACAGTCTGGGAGCTACCTCCTGTCCGTTGTGCTGATTTGTTCACTCTATATTTGATTCACGAGGAATGAGGGGCCCGAAGACTGTGTGGAAGTAGAATTGTTTAGTGACTTTGTGAAAATGTGGCTTAACACCCTTGAGGGAGGGCAAACCTCCAAAGGCTGGGTGCTGGGACCCCCATGTTCAGTGAAAGGGCAAGCCAGGGGCAGTTGCAAAGGTGCAGATGGGGTGGAGGAGGGATGCAAAACAAGCGAGGAAGAGGAGAGGGTGACGTGTGGTAGTTACGGGAACCTGAGATTAATTGTGATTTGTGGCAGCTGAGTTTAATTAGTCCAGCAGCCCTCATCCCTTCTGAAATTTCACTGGAACTAAATTTCATAAATGAAACTGTTTATAGCAAAAATATTTTCTTTAACGGCCTTACAGATCTGATTCATTAGATGCTCTATTTCTGATGTAAAGAAAGGAACATCTTTCTGTTTGCTAAAGATGCAGCACTCTCTTCTTGTCCATTTATTTCCACAGAGAAAAACAAAGGAAGAGCTTAGGATTGAGTCTTTGGGTATACCTTCATTATCGTTAACACAGTAGTAGAGTACTAGAAAATTATTGACCCAAAGAGCACCATAGAATTGACAAGGGCTTTTGTGGGCTTTTGAGCCAACAAGATATTTGTATCCTATTTTCTGAAACTAATTGTAAATGTCCGAAGCTGCAAATAATATATAAGACAACATGCATATGGACAAGAGAAAAGAAAGATATAACGTAAGCAGTCATTTGATGTAAAAGAAAGTTTTAGAGCAAAAAGCAAAAAAAATAAAAGTCCTTTAATTGTTTCAAGGTACTGTATATTCAGCTTACCTGAATCATTTGTTCTTTAAAAAAAACTATTGACATCCATAACATGATTTCCAAAATCGCTGAACTTTTGGTGCAGGTGTTATGACCTGTTTAATGAAACCAGCTGACCACATTCTTGAATTTTATAGAAATATTTATTGCAGAGGAGTTATTTTATTTACATGCTATCACAATATAACACAATATAAATCTAACAAATATTTTCATGTGGATGCTATAGTTTTTCATAGAGCATTAATATAACATGTACATAATACAGTGGGTTAGGTACAGTTTCACTCACTATACAGTTCATAACAGTCCGAAAGATCAAAGATTTTAAGGGCAGTGAATGTCAGTCCTACTAATTATTGTTTTCATGCAGAAGCCACTGAAGCAATGATCACAAAGTTACAGCATGAATGCTATTTCCCATGAGGTGATTTTTTTAAACTAAGTTTACAAAATAACTTGAAAAAGCAAACCCTCAAACAAAAAATCACCATATTAAAATTCTATTAGTAATTCCAAGGCATCTAAACAGCACACTTGAGTTGAACAAGTTAAATTGGAACAACTACTTGGAACAACAGGAATTATTAAGCTAAACTGCTACTGTATATTGTTAAGAAACAAAAATCATGGCTGATGCATTACAGTAATCATTTCACAAACGTTTTCTGTAGATTGCGAATCTTAAAAGATGCCAACGTTAAGAGGTGCATTTTAAATAAAAACAGTGATTCCGAGAAAGTGACTGAACAACAACCAATAAAACTAAGGCTCATTGATCTAAAATGGTCATGCATTGTCCTAACAAGACTATTATACCTGTACAATTCAGGTACAGTACGTGTCTCTATAACATGGGTTCCTAGATGCAACAGAGCCCATTTAAATTGTATGCAAGACCTGCAGTGTCAGCAGGAACAGCTGAGCGTACAGTATTTTGTATTGAAGGCCATGCTTCATTTTCTTCAGTGAATCATGAGGCACATTTACCATTCATGTGATCAAAAGGGATTTGTTTATATTTTCAGGAACATCTTTTTTTTTTTAGTTATGAGCACAACTCTGATACATTTTTCCCCACATAGCATATCTGTACATCGGTGGATCAGTGCATGAGTGCATACTGTATGTGTATTAGAGCATAAGGCTGCACACCGAGCCATGTATTGTGTCACAGCACCACAACGAAGGTATTCTATTTAATCAAAAGCACGAATTTCTGGTTTTCAGTTTCAGTTAAACAACTGCTATCCTGTAGACCAGGGTTATCCATTCCTGGGCTCGGGGGGCCAGTGTGCTTGGAGGTTTTTCAGGTCTCTTAAAGCTGCAGCACGTGAAGAGGAAAAAAAAGTTGGTAAAGAGTCGGGTTGGATTAAAACCTGCAGATACATCGGTTCGCCAGGATCAGGATTGGAAAACCCGGATGGAGGCCATTAGATTGCCTTTCTAAAATTACTCTTTAGTGGCATAGTAACAGCAGAAAAGACAGATACACTCAGCACTTCCTTAAGGTTTAAAAGATTGAGCATAAAGAAAATGGTCAGAATATGGTATTCAGGCTGTTTAAAGAAAATACTACTGCTCATGTAGCATCATGACACTCTTTACGTTTGGGCTGATTGCACAACTTCCCAACAACCAAAGATCCCATTCTGCTGAAGGAAGCCCTAAAGACATCTGAAATATACAGTAGCATCAACAGCTTTAGGGGAGTAATCACAGCAAAAACATATTTATTTTTCACAAGTAATTCAGATGTCCAATTTTTGGGAAGTCTTCCTCATCTAAGTGGTATTAATAACATACTGTATATCTTGTTCATCATTACACAATCCTAATACATCTGGACCTAATGCATTTCTTATGTGGGTGCTTTCTCTATGAACCCTTAAGAAAAAGAAAAAAAACATATTGAAAGGCCAGTATAACAAAGAAATAATTTTTATAAAGTTATTTCAATACATGAGGTAGTATCACAGCAACGGAGTAAAATCTCAATTTATAATTAGCGACTATTTGACCCCGGCATCATTCATCCCAGTCATCAGAAAAGACGCTTGGTAAAGGTCGCAACACAGGGCCAGTTGTAGAAGCACAGCGTGCGAGACAGGAGTGCGGCCTGTTGGTGCCCCCGTCCGCCGCCGGGCACATGCACAGAAACGCGCGGCGACCGTTTAGACACGGAGATAACCAATGTCTTAAAAACTTGGAGCGAAGCCGCAGAACTGAGGGCAAAGCCACTCACGGACAAGAGCTCTGAGGCAGTATTGCCAACGACCCCCCCCCCCCCATTTGCCGCCCTTGTCATTGTCGTATTTTTGTTTAAAGACAACAGGAAATGTAAAGGAATGAACCAGGCGGAGGGGGTGTTTTTTTCATTGGTGTTAAGTTGACCAGCAAGCTCAATTCAAAACTTCTGTTCCGAGCAGCTCATAGTTCGCTAGACGGGGTACATTAAGTTTGTTTTTTTCAAATATGAAAGGATAATTCTATCTTCAGGTCCTCTTTATTGAGGCTTTATTGCGGAAAACAACTACGGGAAAATCGAATGATTATGTTTAAGAATGCCATAAATGTATCATTAGCAGCATAGCTATTCTGAAACACACAGTAACACACCAATAGAAAGTAAAGCAATCGTGTTTGTGGTTAGGTCTGAACGGATAGTTCAATTTAACTTAAGACAGAAATACATTGGCTCTGTATCAAAAACCTCTTTATTAAATCATTTTTAGCCGATTGTCTTTTTTGTTTTCTTTGGAGGACAGATGCTACAATTCATGCCATACTGTAGCTGAAAGTCTGAAACATAACCCCAAAACTGAAAAATAAAACCTCCTTGCAGGTTTTTTCACGACAGTGTTGAACATGCTCATGAGCAGTATATTTACTACCGAAATATACTATAATATGCCATAGCATTATGTAAATATATGGCGTAACCATGAAATTTATCTCTCTAAAAGACATTGAATAACTCGGACAACATGATAGTACAATGAAACAGTTTACATAGCCCGGATAGTTATTGCATCATTTCCTTTGGGCACACTTGTGAATGCTGCTTTTAGCCCAGAATGATTTCATTAATTAACTATATTTGATCTGCAAGTGGAATGCAAACCAAATTATTATATTGGCATTGCACTGGTATGTAAGACATGTAAATAGGACCAGCAGTCTACAGCTCTGTTCTGGTAAATTTGTTAACTGAACCAGTTGTTGACTTAATTAGCTTAACAGCTACAGTAAATGTTCATGACAGATTGAATGGACCCATAACTTTTGCAAAATGCTTCTTTCATGTTCTTAGCCAGGATTAATATGCTCTTTAGTCACTGACTTGATGTCATCATCTCCAGGACTAGGGCTGTAGATCACTGTTTTGTTGGTAAATAATGTTTTGAGTATCACTTCATTTATTGTCATAAACTACTGTATATTAATGCTATTTATTCTACATTAAAAAAAATACTGTAATATATACTGTACATTTATTTAAACAATTTAACATACATTATTTTCTTTATCCTACAAGGCTGCAACACACATTCAACTGATATTTTCTTCTTCTGATAGAAGTTCTGTGTTAGCCTCTGGGTACACATATTTCATTTTCTATAACAGTTACAGTTAAGGTATGCAGTATGTATATTACATAAATACTCCTATTGACATTTTAAGATTGCATTATATTTCAGATCCAAGACCCACCTAACCTCTTAATATTTAAGATTCTCCACCTTCATGGTTTTTCCATGAAATGCCAAGTTAGATGACATTGTTGGAAAAAAATAACAGTTTTAAAAAAGTTGATTTTAGAAAATAAACCTTATATATATATATGTTCTAATGCAAGCATAAAAATGTCATTATATTAATTATTTTAAATATCATTTTTTTAAAAATCCCAGTGACAACTGCACAATAAAAGAATAGTAGTACTGACCTTAGGAAAAATGGACAACAATTATTTGGTCATATCACTGAAAGCAGTTTAACAATATAAATACACACACAGAGGTGTCCCAACAATGCTTAGTTTGAGAAAGAAGGTGTACCATTATGCTTAATTGATAAACTGTGCTACAAAATGTGCCTGTATAATCTCAGTATGTTTTCGAGTTCAAAGGCAATCTGGCCTGACACACTGCCCAACTGTGTCCCCAAAACCCTCAAGCTTTGTTAGAACAGACCTCAAAAATTGAGCTGTTGTGCTAACTTTCTCCGAATTTTGTGTAAAATGAAAACGTTCAAACCTCCAAAGACATCAATGAGAGAAGTGAATTAATGTTGTAAGGAATAATTTGAAAAATAAACTTAATGTGCATGGGATCAAAGGTCTTTGTCTTAGGTTATACTCATGATTTAATAAACACCTGTCACGTGCACTGCAGCAAACAAATGTATGTGGGCCACTGAAACTAACAGAAAGTGAAGTGATTTCTTTTAAGTGCTACATTTTCTATTGAACATACAGAATATAATAGAAGACATTTAACTTTATAATGAAACAAGAATATTACAGTACATCGTATTCATACAGTCAATAACAACGTGCAAAAATTAATTTCATACTTTGACAGAAGGGCAATTGACATATTTGAAAAGGGCTTTACCGAAAACCATTACTTGGTGGTGAGTGTAGAATAAATGTACGGTTTAATTCTCGAGCGCTGAAAAATAAACTGGAAATTCTAGATTCCAAAAGCAACAAACGTGGTTGGTTGTGCCAGAGTACAAACCTGTAACTCAAAGTCACAGGGATTAAATGAAGAAGGAGCAACTACCAAAAAGATCGCAAATTGGCTTGGTTTATTCTGTGCAGATTGTAATCCAAAAGCGCAGTAGAACTTAAACTATTGCAGCTGACTCCAGGAGTGGAAGACGAAGTCGGTATCCAGCCTGTATCTGGAAACTCCTTTATCCTAGTACAGGTGGTGGCAATCATAAGGCTCAAGGTACTGTAGGACTAAGAACACATTAACCCTCCTCACAGGACCACACAGATAGGGAGCATTTAGAGTAGCCAATCAAGCCTACTCAGCATGGTACTTTGCAGAAAACCCATGCTGATGTAAGGAGGGCAGGTGAAAAAACACACAAGATACTTGTAATTTAATGTTTTACAGTATTACGTCTTGGGATCTAAGGCATGAGGCAACAGTACTAAATGTCAGACCACAGTGCTGCCCCCCCAAAAAGTACAATTTCTGAAAAATCTGAGAGGCTGCTTCAAGCTGCCCAGCAAAAACCTCAGATTAAGGCAAAAGATTTTAATGCGGGACCTGAGAGAGGTGGACCACAAATAGCTCAATGATACTTTAAGAGGGTTGAATCTTGGTTTTTGGCAGGTCCTCTTGTTAAAAGCAATAGACGAAAGGAAGCTTTTCCTATTTTACATTGAATTATTGAAGGTGCCCTATGATTTTTTCAGTTACTTTCTACCTTCTTATTATAGAATTATATTATATTATTATATAATTATATTATAGGAATAAATGCTACAAAATATCAAGACATTGTGCACTTTCATCCATTGCATTGTGTACATTTATTGGATGGAACTTAATATTTTCTGCAAAGTTTACAAAGGATATTTTGCAAGAAAATAATCCTTTCTGCAGTTAAGGATCTTAGTCCTCAGCCTTCAGTCCAAAGTCAAATGTTGCTGCTTAAAGGCTATTGAGAGCAAACTAAAATGAACTCCAGCACTGTATATGTTGAAGAATTTAGCATATCAATTTGGTTTAAAAAAAATAGAATAAAACTATAAACGAAGCAAAAGATTAACAGAAAACATTGAAATAGGCGTGCTCACTTTGTCAAAGTATGCAATTGTTTTTGCGTGCTATTTTTCATTTTATGCATGTGGTATAATATTGATTTCGTGTAGATCTGAGTATACACTTCTTTAATTCATCTTTCAATACCATAAATGGATTTTTAAATAACATTTATTGCATTTTTTTACTCTACATATACTTTTTTCTCCCAACTGTAAATATACTGTACATACATGCTGGTGATTACAATTATGAGGACATCTGTTAATCTTACTAAGAAAATTTTACATAAACCATTGACTTTATGCCAAAGGTACTTTTTCAAGTTCTAAAGAAACATTTAACATTGATATTGTCTTACTGGCACATGCTACGCTCATCACTTTCATGAAGTTGCTGTTCGTTGTAACGCAGAATATATTAACCTTTCCATTAATATGTTACAAACGAATTAGTGAAGTGCAAGAGCCATGTGGAAATTTGTAACAAGAAAAACTAGCAGCCCACTTATTTTAAGCAGAATGCCAGCAAGAGGATAAAGGAGGAGTAAATGATATACAACAGCTGCAAGGAAGTACTGTAAATAAGATCATTGCTTCTCCATAT
This sequence comes from Atractosteus spatula, assembly GCF_055471065.1. Taxonomy (NCBI): domain Eukaryota; kingdom Metazoa; phylum Chordata; class Actinopteri; order Semionotiformes; family Lepisosteidae; genus Atractosteus; species Atractosteus spatula. The sequence continues at coordinate 20,127,463 of NC_142711.1, read as the reverse complement.
TTACTCTTGATGAGGAAAAGCAGTCTGCTTCAGAGGGTAAACTTCTGCATAATGGAGTCCCGGTCAATGGGTACATCGAGCAAAGCAAACAAAAATGAAACAGAAAGAGCAAAACAACAGAAAGAAGAAACAGAGGGATTGCTGGTATCTCTGGGGCTAACCATTTCTGAACCATCGCTTATTAACATTTCTTTAAGCTCTCTTCTATCCAAAACCAGAAAAAAATCTCAAAATGCAAGAAGAATGGATGAGAAGGACTTCAAACTTCTGTTTAGAAAATGAGTACCAAAATACCTGTAAATATATGTACTGAGTCATTGACAGACTAAACCAAAAATACTAAGCATAGCAGATGTTAAAATTGGTGCACTAACCTTACTGTACCAAGCGTACATTTGATCTTGGAGTTTATTTTTCCTGAATGGTTAAAACACAGAACGGGAGAGGAAAAATGTGTTGTAAAGCAAAGGCCAAACACATCCTCTGTTGTATTTCCTTGTATGTCTTTTCCAGTGAATCAATAAGCTTTCAAACAAATAATTTGTTTTCACACCAATAAAAAACGTATAATGATTCAGTTTTATTTCAGTAAGAAAAAAAATCAACCGAATAAATGAGCAGAGGATCTATAATAGATAAGCTGGTCATGAAGGTCCAGCTAGTTTTCCGAATGATAAAAGGTACTTTAAGAGATTTATTGGTTCAACCAGAGCCATTTTAATTAGATCCCTAAAAAATGCAAGAAAACAAGTGCCACCAGATTCTAACATCAGTATGATAAGAAAGAATTACTATTATTTCCGAGTGGGAGGATATACATAGGGTCCTGTTGAAATTTATTCACGTTTTAAAGACGTGAAGGTGAAGCTGCATGTTCCAGCTTAGTAGATCTGGAAACAGTGTGGATGTGTATATTAATTTCTCAGTGGTAGACACCTTGCCCCATTCATGAACTGCCCAGAATTGTTTTACTGTGTTGTGCATGTACAGTACCTTTGATTGTGCATGCAGTATGTGTATGAGTGTATTGTGATGCCACAGGGATATAGTCCACCCCCTGTGGCATCACAGTATTTATTATCACATACATACAGAATACACAATGACCTGCCACAAGCATCTAGACACAGGATGGGCAGACCAACTTTATTATGTACTTCATATATTACTGTATATCAATGAACAGAATTTTTAGGGAGTATTTAGCTTCATAAGCCATTTTCAGGTGTTTTCGTATGTGGTTAATTATCACTAATTACTGTACCATTATTGTCTATCCTTAAAAATAATAAAATATATTTTTACCATTTTTTGGATTTCTTTGCAATAAACAGTTGTTGCTTTCTTTGCAATCTTTACATCTCAACTGTCTTTTGAAAATGCTGCCAGCTTTACACGTCTCGAAAGGTGTGCTGGTGTCAGCTGGAGAGATGGCACACCTCTTCCCAATGAGACTGCAAGCCTGCCAGCACCTGTGAAGGCCCGAAGACTGAGAGCCCAGGCTGACTAAATGCAACCCCCCGCTCAGCATCACCCTGATAACTGTGCACCGCTGCCTGGGAAATCCGTGTCACAGTTAACTCAGACTCATGATGGTTAGATCACAGAGCTTAACCTGCACTCAGAGCACGTTGCCCTTACTTACCCTTAGCTATGGTAGTTAAGATACTTGGGATCCCTGCAATCAAAATATTTAATGTAATTAGTTGTCTGTCAGTAGATCAAATACAATCCATTTGCTGTCAGTGCAGAATTACTGGAAACGTACTGTACAGTACCCACTTAATGTCCTTCTTCAAGTGTGCCTGTGTTTTAAGGAACTTTCTAAAAGGAAAAGTTGGATAAAAAATTTGAAATTTGATCAAATGGACAATGGAGTTCTGGAGATTCTTTACATTATTTGCTCTATAGTTAATTGTAGTTAATTGCAAAGAACACTGTGTGTATAACAGTACAGTCAGAGTTCCAACTTCAAAAGCATTTTAAAATGTTATAGCTTCAGTGGCCATATGTACACACACTATTTGTGGGGAATTAACATTCCCACAATTGCAGTGAAAGTGACTGGAAATGTTGTTGCATAATATTGTGTCTTGAAGAATATAGCAAATACTCAGTAGCAATCTGGAATGCTTAATATAAATATTCTAAGGAAAAGGAAGAAAACCAGGGGGAAAGGCAACATATGAAAAACTCATATTCTGTACTTAGAAGTCGCCTGCAGTTGCATTAAGTTGACGTTGAAGGGGTTCATACTGTGAAAAATTTTTAATGCAAAAGAAATATTCTGTTGTCCAGTCATGTCAAGTGTCATGCATTGTTCCCTGAAGTTTGATCATCGAAGTCCCATGGGCAAACTTCTGCTATTCTGTTTTTACTAGCAGAACCCTGTTTTGAATATTCATCTTGTGTTTTTGCACAGGTATTTAAGTCTACTTCGTTATTTTCAGACATACCCTCAAAATCCCATGGGCAAATTTCAGCTTGCTTGCTCTTTTCTGCTCCCAGTTTGTTCACTGTGGCCTTTCTTTTATCTCCAATTGATGCACCTTGGCTGCTTTCAACTTCCCAGGGACAGACCTCTGCCATTTTTGAGCGGTTAACGGGTTTCTCTGTAGCTTTGCTGGAACTGCTCTTCTCTCTGGTCTTTGATTTACCTTTTTCATCATTCTTGTCTTTTGTCTTTTCCTTGTCTCTTTCCAATCCTATAACTTCTTTCATTTTTATGGAATATAACCCCTTCTTTTTTGAAGAATCCTTTGTTTTTGAAAAGGGAGTTACGTTAGAAGCCTTTTCCGAATGTGGAGACTCTGGAGCATCATAGTCCCAAGGGCAGACTTCTCTGGACAAAGGTTGTTGTACATTGCAGCTGGATTTCGAAGAGTCTGAAAGCAACTCCTTTACTTTGACACCGGTGGATGCTGAACTCTTATTCTGCCCTCCGTGTTTCATCTTGTGTGGCTCAGTAGGTTGTGCGTTGGTCCCATGGGATGGCAGCTCTTCAAAATCCCAAGGACAAATCTCAGCCTTCTGGCTGTTATTAGATTTCTCGTTTGTAAAATGAGGTGATAGAGACGGAATGTTTGCTTGTGTTGTCCCCTCTGTCGTTTCCTGACACTCTTCAACCTCCCAGGGGCATATTTCTGACTTATCAACTTTCTTCTCATTGGAATGTCTGCTGTTTGAAGGCAAATTGTCTGCAGTTTTCTGCTGTTGCTGCAGTTTTCCTTTGGTGCTTGATCCGTGAACTGAGGTGGTCTCCACAGGTGCAATGGACACATGTTTTTGGACTTTATTTTCAGATGGAGTAGTAGGAACATCTTGAACTTCCCAAGGGCATATTTCAGAAATGTCACACTGATCTTTTGATCCCGTCTTTCCTGGATCTGAGCATAAAGAGGGCTGACTGCCACCCCCTTGGTGTTTCATGATTCCAGGTTTGCCCGACTTTTTGTACTCCTCAGACTGATTACCCGTGTTTTTCTGGTTGCACTCGGATTTCTCACTCTCCCCTGATTGTGTCTTGCACCAGTCTTTTCCCTTATGTTGGCTTTTCTGATGTTTATTGCTTAACTCAATGCTATGAGTTTTGCCTGTGAGACCCAAGGTTTTCTCCTTGGCACTGGCAATAACACTGAGGGATTTCTGTAGCATGGATGTCCTGGGGTGGAGTGGTTTTTTATCAGCAGTCAAGTTGTGCGCACTAGCAGACTTACATACCAGAGGGACAGATTCCGCAGATTCAGCTTCTGCCCTGTCTGGGGTCTTTTTCACAAGCTTCTTGCTCATCAGGGCATCTAAAATGGAGTTTTCGGTATTGGAAGCTTCCATCTTTTCAGTGGCTGAACTGCTAGACTCTTCACTTTGATCCCTCACATGGTCGTAGCTGCTGTGGGACTTTTTAATAGAGAACATTTTGTGTTTTAAAGACTCCTCCTTGGGTTTGGAGCTGGCATGGCCAGGGTCAAAAGGATTTTTCCTCAAGGTGCAAATGCTGTTCCTCGCGCTTGTGTGATCCACAAGGTCCTTGTCCTCTTTACTGCATTGCCTGCTCACACTCTCGGGAATTTCTGTGATGCGCCTCATAATGGAACGCCCCAAACCTTTCTTAGAGCTTCGTTTTTTCTGCAGATGTGGGTTATTAGCAAGCATCTTCTTCCTCTTGTAGATCTCAAGCTGGGCGTACAGTTTCTTCAGTTCCTCCTGTGTGATTTGAAACACAAAAGGCAGGGAATAATTGTAGAACACGTTTTCCTCTTCATTGTTTCGAAAGAGAGCACAGTAACAAATACATACAGTATAACCAGTTTTGTTGTAAAGGCACACTTTCAATAGCACATAGAACATGCAGTAAACTAGTCAAACATGCATGGCGACAGCTTTAAATACAAGGTAGCATGCTCTTGACATAAATAACAGACAAAACTACTTCTGTCAATGACAGTTTGAATAATGAAACGGATCGTGTTTTATTGTTAGCGCTGAAAACAGCCTCTGTACACAAAGAGATTTTTGCTCTCCATAAAAGTAACCCAGTATTACACACAGTCACATCAATAGTTTGGCAGCTGCTTTTGGCAAAGTTTATTAGTAGGTCCTGTCTATCTGTTTTTGATCAACAAGTATTGCCAAAGCGGAGTTGTCCTTTTCGGTTTGGTATGAGAGACTTCTTCAGCGCTAACAAATAATAAAACCTCTGCTCACATTGGTACGTTTTTCCCAAAGACTGTCGCATGACCTTACACCACAGCCATTACTAGAACTGAGCTGGCCCGTTTCGTCTGGCGTCTGCAATAAAAAACCAAACTGGCATTGCTCAGTGTCTTTTAAATGATGGCCAACAGTCATGTAATTTCATAGCAAATGTGAGAGTTACAAAGCAAAGAATTGATTTACCAGAATGTCATCAGGATCCAAGCTGTGCTCACTCCAGGCAGATGTGATGCTGCTATTCAAATAGGAGCCAGACCGGCCTAAATCAAGTTCATCTTCGTATGCTTCTGTAGCAATGTCATCCCTTGGGTTGGTTCCCGCAAAAAGGAACTGCAAAATACCAACCGTAACACTAGTACTGGGAAATACAATGTACACAAGCATTGCCCTCTTCAGAGTTACTTTTTACATAAATCTTGACTTTTTTAATTAAGTAAAGTATCTAGATCAAAAGATAAGACATTTGTAAAAGTCAGGCTAAAATGGTTAAGGACAGTAAATACGTTTTTTATAGGTTCTATTACTCATTTCATCCAGTGTAGCTTTCTGTCTAGGGCGCAGCAGAATACCAATGAAAGCCAAGATAAAAAAAGGTGTTAAAGTGACAGTACCTTGGGAATAAGGAGAAGGCCGAGAGTCACGGTTACCGTCAAGTGTGCATGCGCAAAGAACAGCATGAGCATCCACTCTGGGTAAAGGTTAGGGGCCAAAGTGAACCTGGCAACACGAATAACAACACACAAACCGGTTCGTTTATAAAGCAGAAAAACACCAGAGCATCTGTTTAAACCTGCCTATAATTCTGCAGATTCCGTCTTAAGAAATTGTGTTGCGGCAGTAAACATTGCCAATAAGAGAGCTCAAACACGACCCAAAGTACATCTGTGAATTATACGCCACTGTAAAATATAAACCATGAAGGGAACTATACGTTAACAAGCGGGATACTTATAGTACTTAACTCAGGGAAGTTTTTGTTCAGTTTAATATCCGAGAAATGCTTTCATTCATGTAAGCAAACAAAATTAGCAAAACGTGAACTACCTGTACATGTCAATGATCCTTGTTTTTTAAAGTAAGGAAATTGGTGTCTCTGTCATGATTAGATAAGAAATGCCAATATCATTCCAGCCATTTTCTAATCCCTTTATCCAGTCTTGGGTCACGGAGGAGCCGGAACCTATCCCAGCAAGCAAAGGGCACAAGGCAGCATACAGCCTGGAACGCCACTTCATTTCAGGGCACAAACAGACACAAGTTTTCCAAGTAGCCACCTAACCTACCAAGTATGTCTTTGGACTGTGGGAGGAAACAGAGCAAATGGAGCAAGAACATACTGTACAAACACCTCACACCCCAGGAATCAAACCCAGGGCCCCAGCAATGCCAGTTAGCCACTGTGTCACCCGCCAATCAATATGGAATCAAAAATTGCAATCACAACTATAAGAATGTACAGCAACCCCACAAAAAGCCTTAAGGCTACAAAACAATATCTGCAAAATATATAAAGGAATGTATTAGGTGGTAAGTTACTGTAAACTTTTTCAGGCTTAAATAATTTAATTTCACTGACATATATATGCATTATTTTTTTACTTTAAGGTAGCCTTAAAAGTCTGTATAAGCTAACAAATGTTAAATTTGAAAAACTAATTTAAAAAATCTTCAGGTTTTGTTGACAAGAATTGTAGATGTACAGTACATAAAACATAAGTACTTTAAAAAAGAAAAATGCAATATTATTTTATTCCTTTTTGAATGATATATCTGTATAAGTACAGTATATTCAAATTATTTTTCTATTTAGTTTATTTAAAAAAATATATCAAACATAGCACATGATAGCACATCTCCTTTAGGAAAAGCATCGCTTTGCTTCATGTCTGTCTACGGACCAATCCATTTGATTTATTTTTTAAATGTATCTATGGTGTAGATCTTTCAGGAACAGCATATTTTATTGTATTAATAATGTAAATATATTATTTGTATTTTCCAAAATCAGAAAAAAGTAGGAAATAATTAAAAAATAAGTACTTTAATTAACCAAAGATGCATTACATACTACAATAAGAAGCGTACAGTGTCTAAAAAGGATTATGAATGGTATTAAAATTATTTTGAATTAGTCTTATTCTAATTTTGTTATAGTTGCTTCCAAGCCAAGTTTGGATGAATAATACAATTCTTATTTGTTTCTGAGTTTTTAAAAAAACTTCGATATCTTCAGTTCAAAGTTCATCAAAGCTTTTGTTTGAAGTTAGCTAGGCTCTGTTGAACCTGTATACCGATATTACAGAGATGGTTACAAATATTGTAAACAATATCTTACTTGTCTTATTTTAATTATTTTAATGTCTTGCTTTAATTGTGACATTAATTGTGACATTCAATTTGAAGACGCCTGTACAAACATTAAAATATCATGCTAACAACTTGTTCTCAGTGCTATTAATGTTAGAAAGAGCCCAGAAATAATTAATTGCGTAGCAGCAATAAGCATTAAAGAAGTAAAAGAGAAAATTCTGCCCTGTCTGAGGGAATTTTACTAAGCCATAACTCAAACAAAAGGTAAGCCTTTTGACTGATGAATCTAGACAATTCAAAATAATTAAAGATCACAGGCTGTTTTGAATAAATGTTTTGCAGTCCTGCTACAGAAATCTACTTATTTGGTGAGCAATGACTTTACTTTTGTTGCTTAATCACAAAATGACCTTCACTCCTTGGTTAACTTAATAACAACTGCAATGCTCAACACTGCAACTTCAGTAAAAAGAAGAAGGAAGTTCTACAGAAACAATGAGGGTGGGCAGTAGCCTGAATTTTAAAGTATCTGTTAAATTAGTAGCTTCAGAAATTTTCATGTTTTACTGGCTTTTTTCCAAAATATTTATGCAGTGCATTTATACAATAGAATCTATACTGTACTTCTAATTCTGGGGAAAAAAACATTTACTCAATGGTTTCGTGCATCATTAATCCTTATTTGCGAGGACAAGATCAGCTGCGTCCTTCAATATTAATCGTATGTGTTCTTTGCTGGGATGAAATTGATTACAAGGATCATAAACCCCTGCATAAGTGGAGCGGTGGCTCTGTGGCTAAGGATCTGTACCTGTGGCTGGAAGGTTGCCGGTTCAAATCCCGCAGCTGGCAGAGGAATCCTACTCTGTTGGGCCCCTAAACAAGGCCCTTAACCCCAACTGCTCTAGGGGCAACTCTCTCCCTGTCTGTGTCTCATGGACATGGAGAGCAAGCTGGGGTGTGCAAAAAGATGAATTCCTAATGTAAGGAATTGTACAGGGCTAATAAAGTGATGTTAATAAGACGTATAATGTGTAGATGTATAGTGACAATTTCACATACTGTACAAATTCCCATGCTCCTGCTCCACTTCAAAACCTTTCAGTTTTCTTCACTGTTTTGGTTTTTATTTTCAAGCATCTACTGTATAAATCCAAAACACTACACTCAAGATCTATCTTTCTTCTGCCCTGCATTGTGGGTGCTATACAGAAAGTGATGCCAGTCAGTCAGTAGTGACTCTTCTCAAAACGTGGTTCTGAAGGTGGACATATTTGTTTTTAAACACAACAGTTTTCAGAATTGGCTCAATATATGACATCGAACAACTACTTCAATGATAGTGATAGTGAGGTTGGTGTTGCAATAAACCCTTGAGTATTTTGAGGCACAAATGGCTTTTCTCTATTTACATGTAAATAACCCGATTTTGGCCTGTTCTGCGTTTCACAATTAGCTTATTGTGCAATATGTCCCATTAACGTTTCTTCCCGAAATTTCCTTCAGATGAAACATGATTGTGGTCTACCATTCTGTGATTTCAGAGTGTGAACCTCTCACTGTTGTAAAATAAGACAGCAATACTGTAGGTTTGTTGCCCTGCAGTGCACTGATGTCCAGTTCTAGAGGAGAGCTAAGGCACAGCTTTAGGCCTTCTGCTAAAGCATGCTGTGACCTTCACCCCGATGAGCAGTGTTCTGGTAACAGATGGACAGGTACAGTATGTATGTTGTTTTTGTACTCAGCTTGTCGTGAAAGAAACTGTATGATATGAAGCTGCAAATTCATTATAACAGCTCAGATGTATATTATAGTTTATTCTCCTTTAAAAAAGAAGGTAAATTCAGTGTGTAGATACAGGTAAAATGACTAAACAAGCTACTCTGTTTTTGGATTATCACTTATGTTTTGCTATAGTTAACAGTTAAATACATCAAGAGCTATAACCTTCAGTTCTTGATTTACATTCTATTGAATTTTGAGGATGAAACATGCTTTTTGTGGAAAGACTAATGCATCACTTAATGATCAAATCTACTGTATCTCCTTCTATCGAAGATATTAAGCTAAGAGATAATAAGACAAAGGGAACGTTGACCTCCTCAAAATCGAATAGTGAAAGCAAGCAGTGAAATTGACTGTTTATGGAGAAAAGCAATGAGCTGAGCAGGGTAACATATACAATTGTGTGATATTTCATTTATGCTTTTAGTTCGGTTCCTGGCAATACCTTCTTTTATGTGCGCAATCAGATATTGCAGTACTGCACTGACCAGGCTGTGTACACAGCTCCCTGATTGTGCAATCGTTATCTCCCTTTTCCATTTAGTTTTATTGTCTTGCTAGTTTCACAATCATTGTGTTGTTTTGTGACTCGCGATTATTGTCTCTGCTTAATGGGGGTGTTTAGCCACAGCATTAAAACTTTTTTTCATAAAAATACCCTTGAAAAGATTCCTGGGAGCACTATGTTCAGTAATGACGCACATTTCTGTGTTTGTTGGACTGCTGTCTGCATACAGTACAGTAGATTGCAATGGATAAGGTGAAGCTTATGTATTTTCCCTCAAAGGTTTCTAATACGCTGCTTTGAAAAGGAGAAGGATTAACATAGAATGGCACAGTCAATATAACATGAGCCACTGTGAATCATGTTGAACATTTAAGTAAATTTTTTGGTATGAGGGGCTGATACATTATGTTTTCTATTATCTATTAATTACTAGCTGTTTTAGTCTAATAATTACAAGCTGATTGGGTGAGATTGGGCCTTGACTTGAAGTGTAAGTACACTGTAATTTTCTAAGACGTCTTTGCTCCTAGAAAAATAAGCTCTTGAAAAATCTAGATGAAATAAACTGGATCCTTAAGTTAAGCAGTATCTGAATAAAATATCTAAGTTTACAGACTCAAAATTATGAGTAAACACTTAAATTATCATTAACTTCTTTGTGTAAAAGATACAGGTATATACTGTAGGTAAATATTGTTCATGCCCATACCCCGACTTCTTTCAAGAAATAACTGTATGAGATCATTGAATCGTTTTGCTGCTAACTGCCAAACAAGCTGGAGGAGATGATTAGCCTGTTGTCACTTGTAACCTTTCTTAGGTTCTTCTGATGAACACAAGCGGTATACAGATATATCAGGGCTTGTTGTACTTATTTGTAATCGCCACTAAATAGACTCCTTGATATAATGCACACCCATGTAAAGAATCTCAGACTATTTACTGTATGTTTCGTGTTATCGTTAAAGTAAAGTTGAGTTGGGAACAATTTAAAATCGCAGAGCTGTTGAAGTATGGATGCAGGAGTCAAACCTATGTGGTGAGTAACCTCCCCATAACCAGTTTCCAGTTTCTGCCAGGAAATGGGTTTCTGCAGGTTTAATGAACAACAATCTGTGCAAGAACTGACCTTGTGACTTTTTCACCACCTTTGACATCAGCCACAGATTTCCACTGCTGAGTGCTGGGGGGGCCCATTTTAATTACAGTACATAGTCTCATTGTAAAAGAGGAAGAGGAGTCTGAAAAACTGGAAATCATGCCTCAGTTTTCAGCACCCTTACTGAAACAAGTCTAAATTCATGGTTTATTTTAATACAGATACCAGATAAAATGGAAGCCAAATTGCCTTTCACCAAAACATGAATGATTGTATATACTGTATATATTTGATACGAACGATCTGTATACAGTATGTGCACTCAACTGAATTAGTCATTTATTTGCAGAGCAATTAAGGCATCCAAGCTAGTGTTGTTCCCGTGAGGCTGAGATAACTGAGGCTGCATGGTAGTGAAAGTTCTGGGGAGCTGTGTTAGCATGCTAACGGAGCGCATGACTGTAAGCATACATTGCTGATTCATCCTCTTCAAAACTCTCCAGGAATACCTGCAGCTTCCAGAATCCCTGTTACACTTAGTTCTGTTTCTGTTTCATTGCTTAAAGTCTTGTCCATTTACACTGATTAATAAAGGCAGAGCAGAAGCACAGTAATACTCCTGGGGAGTTTGTAACAGATTGAATCCAGAACATTCTCTGTAAGCTCTGACCTCCCATTTGGCATGCTCAAGATAAAAAACAGAAATCTGCAGATTTTTTTAAAGTATACATAGCGGGGGGGAAAAAAAAAGTTGTGCAGCAAAAAATGGATCTATTTTTCTACTTTACGAAACAAAAAGAAATAGCTATGTATACACCAAGAGGTTTCGTGTTTTTGGCTCAGTTCATTGGTAAAAAAATGTCTGCAGATAGCTTACCTAATGATATGGAATATTGCAGAGATAATGAGTTCATTATGGACTGCAACAGCCATATAGCGTGGCTCATGAAATGCTGAAGGCACAGTCCGCACAGCATAGCAGAGATACACTCCCCACAAGAGGAAAATCAATTCAGCTGTTTCGGGAAACACAAACAGAAAATGGGTTGGCAACCAGTCTACAGTGAAATATATATATCTAATAGATCACTTTTAATGCAAGGAATTACTAAAAAACAAATCTGATTTCATACAACATAAAAAATCTAACAGAAATTCTAAGCATTATAAAGTGACAAGCAAATGTATATTAATATATTATAAGTGCTATGAAATGTATTTACACTTATTCCCTGGCCACTGAATGACTGAGTATAATAATAAAAATAAGAAGAAGAAGAAGAAGAAGAAGAAGAAGAATACATTAAGTAAAACACACGTTAAACTAAGAGCAATCATTTGGTACAAGTGTTCCATTGTATATCTGTAGATTCATTACTGCAAGTTATATATTTATACAGTCTTGCAACCATCTTAAAACATTTTCCATATAGGAAGATATCGCTTCCTGTTATCTCTATTCCTGCATATTTTCAAAGATCTTGCATTATAATTGCTGATTAGACAACTTAGGAAGTAAACTGAAGGTGAATATAATATTATCCCTTAAAAAGGCATCTGCATTACCTTGGCATATGCATTTCTTCCAGAGTATCATTTTGCTAATATTTTAGAAGGGACACAGTTGAATAGGTCTGATGCGACAGATGTTGTTCTCCCTGTTTAGGTTAATTCCTCCAACCTCCTGGTGGTTTAATGGGTTTCTGGGAAAACTGGCATTGGTGTGAAAGTGTGAGTGTCTGTGTGTACAGTATGTGTGTGTGGGTATGGGTATATCCTGCCCAGATCCTGTTGCCTGCTGGGATAGGCGCCGCTCCCCAGCGACTCTGTATTGGATAAAGTGGTAAGAAAATGGATGAATGGATGGATAAACTTTTCTATAGTGTTTTTAAAGAAAAGTTAACTGAATGCTCAAAGTGTCAAGTATTTCTTATTTATTGCTTTTCATTGCAACCAAGAGGTGTATGTCAGCCATGCTGTAGTTTATTATAACTGCCTGTAAGCATTCTGTTAACATATTAATGATGTGACAAACAGTTATAAAAATCCCAGGCAGGGTAAGGATGGAATTAGGGGAACATTTCAGGTTATAATCAGGATTAGGGTTTTATTACACACGTTCAATGAATCTGAAATATTGATTATTAATTAATCAAGACCTTGTATACATGTATATTCTATAAAGCATTCTACAAATGCCATTCATAACACCTAACCTAAAGTATTTCGTATAATTTTCTAAAATATTTCTTTACCTAAAGTGCCTTCTCACATGAAGATTTTTGGTCACATATGAGAAAAGAAAAAAACTGAGTACATTAAATATTGCTTATACAGGAAATGGGTTTTGTGGGATAACCAAAGTGTCCTGTTTCACTTTCAGTGTATTCTTATGAGACACGGCCACTCTGTAAGATTGTTAGTGTGGGACTCGCATGTCCTGTGAGTTTAGTTTTTCAAGTTTGACCGAAACAAAAACAGAATGTCTGAGCGTGGCTGGCCAGGAGCTCCATGCATCACTGTCATCAGTGCCTGCCAGGATGTTGTGACTACAGACTCTGAGATCTAAGATCAGACTTTGAAATGCATTCTGTTTATTATATATAAACAGAATTGATAATACTGTATGTATACAGTAATATTGATATGTGCTTGGGCCAGTTTTACATGCGAAGAGTGAGCGGCAAAATATTTCTATATATATTGTATGTGTACGACAGGATGGAAAAGACTACTTTAAAGCATTGCCTGCTCTGGGTCTTATTAATTTTCTATAACTCTTTTATATCAGTTTTGCTGAAACTATGCAATTCAGTAATTTCCTTATATACAGAAATATACATATACTATACAAATGTACGTGGTTGTTGCAAGATAGTTGGCCACTTCAAATAAATGAATTGTGAGAACCGTGGTCCACAGAGCACAGACAGTACATACTGTACAGATGGCACACATTCCCAAGGATAGTGACAGTACACATCATGTCACACTAATATCATCTGTGTGCACCAGGGGGCACTAACACCACTACTGTACACCACAAGGTACTAATAACATCAGTGTCCACCAGAGGACACAAACAGTGAACCTAGTGCACAAAATCACCAAAATGGAAAACATTGCTAAAAAAAAGACCACAGGGCCTGATATCACCAGCACATCTTCCAGCATTCTGACATCTGTAGAAGACATTGCTGAACACTTGCTCTTCACAAACAGGAATTGCTCTAGTGCCGTGTTATTTCAGAAGCAATAATTAATGCACTAGAGGCACTGAAGTTAGATACATGGAGTACCACCATATAGTATTCCGTTTTTTTTCATACTGTCATACAGGATGACAGCCTCCAAAACAATTACAGAGATCTGGCAAAATCCTGCAAACAAAATCAACAGTGGGGCCTAATACCATTCTGCTGTATGAAATGCACAGAATTTGAAGGAGTAGTCTTTATTATGACCTACAGTATTTCAGGCTACTAAACTTCTCATTACAGTGTGTGACACTCTCACCATCAGATTAAACCAGGGTCATTCCAGTGAAATCAGGCACTTTGATTTTCATTTTTCTTTGAAGTCTGCGTTACACACATGCTGTGTAAGAGCAGGATATGTACACTGTAATCTTGCAACACAAATGTCACATTTCAGCCCTGCTCTTCCCGGTACTGTACTGTAGCTCTCTTCCTGGGATAACAGGTCTAATCCTATATGTGCTCACAATTGTTGCTTTTAAATTGTGCTCATCAGGGTCAGTGTTTTCTTGTTCCAAGCTAGAAAGAAAGAATTCAACCGTAGTGATTTTTTATTAATTATAAAAAAAACATCCATACTGTAGATGCCTGGCAGAATAATTAATGCATGGCTGCAAAATAAAGTTTATTTGACTTTATTTACCTAAACAATAATATTTGTTCCCTCCAAATCTAGTCAGCCTGTATTACTGTACATTCCAAATTCTTCTTCTCACAGCTGCAAGTTAGGTACGTCTCCAGGGGAGAAGGAAATGGAAACAATAAACCTGGGACTAGTGCAATGGGAGTAAATATTGGGAATGCTGCTGCTCCCCTGTAGCCACCTGCTCAGACAAATATAAGAACACATAGGCAGGTCTGACACTTATATAGCACTCTGGACACTCAAACCACTTTAAAGGTAATGGGGACTCCCCTCCACCACCCCCAGTGTGCAGCCCCACCTGGATGATGCTCCAGTCTGCTCACACACACCAGCTCTCAGTGGGGAGGAGAGCAGAGTGATGAAGCCAGTTCAGAGAGGGCGATTATTAGGAGGGCATGACTGGTAAGGGCCAATGGGAAATTTTGGGTAATCCCAGGGTAACACCCCTACTCTTTTTGAGAAACACCCTGGGATTTGTAGTAACCACAGAGAGTCAGGACCAGGGTTTTACATCTCATTCGGCGTCTTTTTTACAGTATACTGTCTCCTTCACTGTACTGGAGCATGAGGACCCACACAGACCGCAGAGTGAGTGCCCCCTGCTGGCCCCACTAACACCTCTTCCAGCAGCAGCCTTAGCTTTCCCAGGAGTCTCCCCTCCAGGTACTGACCAGGCTCCCTCCTGCTGAGCTCCAGGGGGCTGCATGCTGCAGGCTGATATAGCTGCTTGTAAGTTTAAAGATTGTTATATTAAATACTAAATATTGTTAAATATGTTTATATATTAAATACTAAATACATTAAAATATTTAGTTAAAAGAGTAGGACTAGAAATCAAGGGATGTTATGTTGAAATTGTACAACGCACTAGTCAGGCCTACTTTTGAATATTGTGTTCAGTTTTGGTCACCACGTTACATAAAAGACATGGCTGCTTTGGAAATAAATCCTGTATATTTCTGGGGCTTAAAGTAACAGTCTACACTGAGAGGTTAAACGAACAGGAACTATAGTCTTGAACAGAGACTAAGAGGGGGACTGATACAAGTATTCACAAGATTCAAGGACAGGTGAGAGTATGTAGCAAGCTACCCAGGCTTGTCGTTGAAGGGGATACTTGATACCTTCTTTTAAGAAACTACTGGAGGAGATCAGTAACTATTAACTACCAATTGAGCTAGATGAGTCAAAAGGCCTATTTCCAACTGTCCTTCTGTTCTTATTTTCATGGCTTTGCTATTTAGTGTGAGACATACTATAAATCAGTTTAACATATAGACTGATCAGGCGTGTTATGCATTAAGTGACCTGCAACTACTGTACATTCCAAATTCAGTCTGAAAGTCCCTCTCTACGGAAACATCTGTCACAATAAAACAGTACCCCCCACCTCCTTAATGTGAGAAAGCATACAGATTTTATATGTACAATAGTTAAATGTACAATACATGAATTGAGGTTTGGGTAGTGAAGTGCTGTATCTGTACTACACTCGGATGCTTATCATCAGCTAGGCTGCAGACCATAACTAGACATACTGTACAATGGATGCTTAGTTCTATTATCATTATTTCCCTAGAAATTTTAATAGAGAAAATATACTCAACAATGCAATTTTATTTAGAAAAAAAACACAAAATAAGACTCCTTATCAAGATAGGAAATAACCCCCTATTCGGATAGTAATCTCAAGACACGTATTTCTCAATCATTGCATATAATTACAGTCTGACTCTCTACATACTGAACAACTACACTGACACATTCTTCTTCTGTTGTCATCTTTCTCACCAGCCCTGATCACGGTGCACCTAAAACTGTTTGCTTGTCTCAACAGATTCTGCTGCTTCTTCTTGAGGTTTCTCATATCCCTCTCCTGTTCTGCGTGTCAAGACTAATTGTGCAGCTGTTTCTGTAAACAAGCAGCCGTGCCTATTTAGACGCACGCTTAATTCTTGCAATGAAACGGCTGGAATGTTATCGTGCTTTATTTTGTTCGAGACCCGAAACGCTCAGTTCCCAGGCCGTCAGTAGAAGCAGTTTCTGTAATAACAGGTTTTTCCATCACCTCCCAAAACAAAATATAATTCACTATAATATAGAATATTACATGACAGTATTACTTGTGAATTTATTATATTTTTTTATTGTTTACAAGGGTTCCACTGCTAGGCCTTTCATACATTCAGCAACCTGTTTAGGTAATTAGTGTAATTTATAAGCACATACTACTTGTATCAATTTTTCTGCTTATATCCTGTTCAGGCGTACACATGTTAAAAATCAGTACTGGGTAATAATAATAACAATAATAATAATTCACGACAAAATGTACAGGTGTCAGAGCGCTTATTTAAAGATTATTTATCTATAAGCAGGTGAAAGACACGAACATGCAGACATTTTTTGTTGGGAATTTAATTAATACTGCACATCACCTAAACTAATTAATCCCTGACACACTGTTACTTTATTGATTGTTCTAGGATGAGATTTCTGGAGAATGCTTCTGTACTCTAAATTAATTAAGGCATGTTTGTACTGACATGTTTGATTGAACAAACTATACAGTGTCTCCCATCTGTACTACAGGGGTATGTGTTATTTGGGGTCCAGCCTGTGGAAAAGAACCGCCTGGTACCGCGGCATCCAGGCTAGACTTCGTTACATACGGTAAGCCCATCCAGCATTTTTCTTTTTGCCTTTTCTTTTTACGTTTCTTTATCGGTTTTCCCTAACCTCACACCGATGCCCCCGCCCCCTTTAGACGGGGCGTCGACTATGAGCGGTGCTCGCCGCGGCTCCTCCCACTCCCGCACTGTTACAGCTCGAAAAAAACCGGAATTCCTGCACGGAACCTACCAAGCGCCATCATGTAGTCCCAGCGGTCCAACAGACACATGCTGAACTGCAGGCCATCCGGGGTGTACCCCACATCAATGAGGGAGACGT
The DNA here is from genome assembly GCF_055471065.1 of Atractosteus spatula. Classification (NCBI taxonomy): domain Eukaryota; kingdom Metazoa; phylum Chordata; class Actinopteri; order Semionotiformes; family Lepisosteidae; genus Atractosteus; species Atractosteus spatula. The sequence continues at coordinate 20,110,193 of NC_142711.1, read as the reverse complement.
CCCGGTCCAGGTTCTGGCAGACGGCGGAGGTCCAGGCCGCCAGGAACCAGCAGACGATGAGCAGGATGACGCCCAGCAGGCGGAGCACTCTCCAGCTCGTCAGGTACGGGATCCTCTGGGCCGTCCGCGACAGGAACACCTTCAGGACCCTGCAACGTGACCAACAGAGCAGAGCTGCAGCCCGCACTTTCTACCGGAGGACGGGGGAAGGGGTGGGGATAACGCGTGCATTGCAAGAAAAGAGCTGAGAAAAACAGAAGGGAGAGCTTTATTATTAAAGGTAGAGAAGCCTACGGTTTTCTAAGCACTCTAAGACCTCTGTCATTCATGCGATGGACATTTTTTAGGATTCTTAACAAGCCCTTTGCCAATAGGTCACCTTAATGAGGCTATAATCTTACAAAGTGGAATGAATGTTGGAGATGGCAGAGTTTTGCTGAAGAATAAATAAAAGTGCAACGAATGTAACTATTGTATACTCAGGATAAATGGTACCTGGGACTAAACTGACAAGATGTCACTACAGTGCTAGAGATGTTCGATGGGATGCTCCATCTGTGCTTTAAGTAGTTATATATCTCACCCTCTGGAACAGCAAATGACCCTAATGACAGCTACTGTAATAACTAATTAAAATGAAGTTGTTTTTAAAAAAGAAAAATAAAGTTGGAATAAAAAAAAACATCTGTTGCAAATCCGTGTTGCTAAGTGATTTTCTAATCTGTGTCACTGATAATATGGGTAGTCTGTCTAACGCCCCTTTCTTGAACCAGGGGTTTTACTGGCAAGTTTAAAGAGTCAGGAGTGTATGATGATCCTCCCTTTTTTTTGTCATTTGTTAATACGTCCCCAACGTTTGTCGGGTAGAGTAAAAACAGTATGCACACATGGACAGTGTGAGTAGGAACAGCAATAGATTGAAATAGTTGTTTTAGATTTGGAGAGTGAAAAGTTGCAGAAAATTCCATCCCTTCCTATTTTTGTACATTTTTTTTTTTGCACTCCGTCCTCTCCCCACAGTGTGCTAACCTGAACTGTTTGGGGCCTCGTGAATTATTTAGCCACTTATGTAATGTAACAGAAAGCCCCTAAGAGGCCAAATCCCACAGCAGCGAATCCAACAATGGGAAACTGATCATCGTTACCGTGCCGCTAAATCTAAATTTGATCTAAATTTATAGCCTTCATGTACACGCATTAAACTGATAAAGGGTCCGCGGCCTCCTTTAATGAGGATCCTTCCCAATTGATCCTCGCGTGTGTTAACTTTAACCTCACCCGCCCCGTTTCAGTGAAGATCACCCCTGAAGATATTCATCTTGCTCTCTTAATTAAGTATTTCATTAGCTCTTCTTGACATTTCTACCTGACATGAGCCCTCTGGCACATTTTGTGTCTTGTCATACCTACAGAGGCTGCTTCTCATTCTCTCTCTTTGCGTCTTTGCAAATGGCCTGACCCACTTCAATCATTGTCCAAAGCCTTTCCTGCCACCCATTGGCACTGGAGTCTTCTGCTGCACTTCCTACCTCTTTTTGTTTGTTTCCTGTCTCCAATTGTCTGATCTATTTGGTACGAAGTGTAATAAATTATTTCTGTCCCAATCTCAGTGCTCTTGGGTTTTTGCTCTTACTACATTCTCTTTGGGCATTTTTTTGGTCATTCACAATGGAAGGCTGAGGATTTGTACTTCCTTAAATTCTGCAAATGAGGTATTTTATAGGTATAGGGTACTGTACTGTATTTGTAAGTACAGGGTATTTAAATAGGTCTTTTGCAAATAACTGCAAACTATAATCTCATGGACAGTAAATGGCAGATGTTCTGTACTTGACCAATCCAAATACAGTGGTAGGAACAATTTTGTGAGATAGAGAAATAGAAAATTAACATTAAATTCAACCCCATGAATAAGAATAAAAACACTCACCATAATTAATATTTTTTTTTAATTTTTCATATATTGTATTAGTATATTCTAAAGTACGATGTATGACGCAGCACAACAATTTACATTTGCTTATTGATGTACAGTGCCGTATTTAATTCTTTAAATATGTAGGCTTCTGAGAACAGTAAGCTGACTGTTTTTAGAGTCCTGCACTTTAAGGAGGCGCTTCAAACTGAAGGAAGAGGGAGACTTCTTTTTCTTTCAGTCTCCATCAGCTCCCCAAATTCTGATGTCCTGACTGCCAGTTGAGGCGTTCATTTAACTTGCTTGCAGGGGTGGACTCCAGTCTTCAGAGGTGAAACCCCTGAGAGTCTGGTGAGCGGACCAAGCTGTGCTGAGCCCTCACTGAGATTTATTTTGGGTGTGTTACAGTTTTATGGCATGGACTGAAATTTATAGCTGGACTCTTATGACGTTCACAAAGTCTCCGTTGTACTGAAAGATTTAATTGGCTATTCTGACGGCTGTGGCACCAGTGGGCACATCAGGCTTTTCTTAGCTGTGAAGTCTGTTTTGTTGAAGCGCACACCCTGCACATCACTCTTTCCTCCCTCCCTCTCTGTCTGTCTGTGTCAGGCTGGGGAACCGCTCAGTAAATAGTAATTGTGGGAATCAAATCCTCAGGTATATCCAAAATAGGGGAAATCCAAGGCCAGGGTCTCTAGGCAAGTGAAGATCCAAATAACCAGGCGACAGGATAAGTATAAAGTTCCAAAGACACAATCCAGAAATCCAGAGTGAATGCAGAGTGAATGCAGAGTGAATGCAGAGTGAATGCAGAGTGAATGCAGAGTGAATGCAGAGTGAATGCAGAGTGAATGCAGAGTGAATGCAGAGTGAATGCAGAGTGAATGCAGAGTGAATGCAGAGTGAATGCAGAGTGAATGCAGAGTGAATGCAGAGTTCAGGAGCTCAAGAGGTTGAAACCAATACTGAGCAAAGTTTGTAGCAAGAGCAGGGTTTAAGTATGCTTGCAGGGCTACTAGTCAAAAGGTGATTGGTTAATGGCGCCTGCTTGGCCTACGCCTCTTCTGAGAGGATGCGGTAGACACCAGAGGTTGCGTTGCCCTCTGGTGGCGGGATGCTGGGACTGTAACAATCTGCTGTCTTGAGTCCTGGGCCCTCACAACTGCTGCTTCCAGATAACACTCTCCATCTCACAGGCCACTTTCATCATAGTTAATCTCGACAGAACTTCATGTAATTAGCACTCAGTGAAAACCAAAGAACATTTTATCCAGTATGAATGTTTCCATTCTGTTGTGTCCTTTTCGTTTTCTGGGTACTGGGTAAGTACAGTCTTTTTACATTTTCCAAACTAACTGTAAGTTAGGATTGCTTAATAATGTTTTTAATACGGAATGGGACAAGCCGCCCATATGAAATTAGCTAATTTCATAGATCAGGATGTCTTCTTTATTTGTACTCGTTGTGCAGAGGATGAGCACTAAGCAAATAATGGTTTCGGACATATTCACATTTTGTCTTTAGTTAACAATATGCAGTGCGTGGTAAATAGAAAAAAGTGATGCAGCGTGTTCTTTCACATTTCACATTCCGATTCCTACAGAATGACTGCAATTCTGGTAAATGGCCTTTAAAAAGTCAGCTGCATTTTATTTCTGAGCTACCAATGATGGCGTTTAACATTAAGAATCCCTTGTTGTTCTTCACTGGCAGCTGACCTTTGATGTCAGGCTTTATAGATGAGCTCACAATAAACAAAGATGTACCTGTATAACTTGAGAGTTATGGTCCCATAAACTGTAGCAAAACCCAAAAGACGAACCCATCGTAGAAGAATGCAGCGGAATATGCTCGGCTGAAAGTATAAAATGATAACCTAAAAAAGACAGAAAACACTTTTAGAACAATTTTAGATTTTTTTTCCGATGCCTAAACATATACACATTTCCAGTAAGTACAAGTGTAAACATTACTTCAGCTACGTTTTACTCCACTGTGAAATATTCAGGTGGTGTTAAAGTTCACCTTTCCTTCAGAGAATCAGTCAATCATTCAAACCACAATTAACTTCTTTAACAAATCAAAATAATTTCCTTAAATCAGGCTGTCTCACCATGAACAGATTAACGCCATGTAAGGACATTCATTCAATAAATTAAAGGCATTTTATTTAAAGGCATTTATAAAAATAAACAAATCAGTGTAAAATAAAATTACACTTCACTTCTGGTATGTAAATATACCATGGTTTATCATAAATAAGATTCCATCAAAACATATAATAAGTTAATGGGGGGAAATACATCACAATTTAAATCAAAATTTATGTATAAAACACATTTAGAAACAAAACATTTCACAAAATAGCATGTCTGTAGCATTCATATGCTATATAAATGTGTACACTTGTCAACTGCGAATCTGTAAGGCTCTGATAAAGTACTACACAACATGCACTGAATGCACTGAGATGAATAAATATCCTAAAAAACTAAAAAATAAAAAGCTAGAACAAAAATAAACATAATTTATAGATTTTGAAAACTTTGTTTAAAAAACATTCTAAAGATAAATACCCTTCTTGTAAAAGAAGCAAGAATTGAGGACTTTGACTCAGATCTTGAAGACGCTGTGTGTTTTCAGTGATGGGGATCTATAAATAGTTGTTATGTGGGCAATTTCGTTTCATGACATGGAAAATACTGAAATGTAATCCTGCATCAGCAAAGATTGGCAAAAAAGTGCATGTGTAATTCCAGGGAATAAATGCCTTAACTGAAGCCTTCTTCTGCACCACGTCCTCATCCACGTGTTGTGTTGCTGGCTTTGCCTTTGTGCTTGGTTTCGTTTCCTAGTCTCGGAAGGACTCTGAATCTGAATCTGTCCTGTTCCTCAGCATGTTCTGGATGTTCAATGTGCTGTTTACTATCGACGTCAGTTTTGGCCACAGGGACAATAATTACTGGGTCATTGCCTTCCCTAGCTATCTGCCTGTGCACTCTGTGAATGAGGGACCAGTCACCTCAGCTCAAGGGAAACCGCGAAATGATGTTGTCTCATACTAGTCCCTGCTGCAAATCTCTGTTGCACATCTCACTTTACATCTCACAGATGCAAAGATCCCATGGGGGCTCAACACCTTCTATTGTGCTGGATCAGCTTTTCTGTCAGGTAATAGTATAAAGGGCAAAGTGAAGAATCATCAGTCCTTATACATGGTATGTGGCCCGTTAGCTCTGTTGGTAGAGCATAAAACTCATAAATTCAGGGTACTGGGTTTGTGTCCCATGTTGGGCGCAAGGCTCTCTAATAACCCATACTGGGCAGCAGCAGTGTAGGACGGTGTTGACGGTGGAGGATCACGTTTCCGTGACGACGGCAACAACACTCGCACTCTCTGCGTGGAAGAAAGGCCTGGCAATCTGCTTCCATGTCTTGCCGTAAAAAACTCTATGGATAGTGACGGGGGAACTATCCACAGGGTCGCCATGAGTCGACACTGACTTGACGGCACTCATCCCATCCCATACATGGTGGAGTATGTTTGGTCTTCCAAGTACCAGGGGCTTTTCAGAGATAATACTGCTTACACTGAAAGGATGATCCCAGTCAGAGTCCCCAGGAGTTTTGAGGTGCTTTTCATGTACATTTTGTTCAATGTTTTAAACTGAAGTGTAACCAAGTTCAATAACCCTGTAGACCCCTCTGGAAGTTTTTCCAGGTTTTCTTCCAGATTTTGGTGGACCAGAAAAGCCATAAGGATAGAACGGTTATTGTTCATTGTCACCTTTCAAGTATGATTAAAATCAAGTCCATGGCATTCCAGTGGAGTCACAGGTGAGTGAACAGTGACTGTCGAAACTGTGTGACCAGAATTCTGCAGAGAACAGCGAGAAGTTCAGAGAGTGCAGCCTGCCGCATTCATATTATCTAGCACTGGAAAAAGCACTTGAAACTGTTCAAGGAACAGATATCTTATAATTGCAAAAGAAATGAACATCTGTGGTTCTGCCGCACATAAGCAATCTAAACATCTGGCACCAATTTGCAGCGCTCAACCAGGAAATATTCAGTTTCTCTCATCAAACAGAGCTGCTCATAGCTACAGTAGATTCAGATTAGCTTCAAGGCCATACATATATACAGGGTATTTTCTATTTGAAGTGCCAATTGCTTAGCACTAATTAACTTTAGCTTGCTGAAAATAAAGCCCTCACTCAGTGGTATTTCCATTCCACAAGTCTTTCCCAGAGAAATGGAAATTAAACCATTGCATTGGTAATGCAAGAAATCAAGTTAATGTACTGTAATTTGACTTTGTTTTACCATGCGCGGGAGTCATGTGAAAAATGTTAAAGACAAATGAGCGTTTATATGTGTGGTTCTAAGTTGAAGTTGTTTTTTTATCCCTACTTTTCGGTGAGGAATTAACCTCTATTTAGGAACATTAGAAAGGTTTCTCCCTGTAATACCTGTTGATAGTAAGTTGATCCAAGGACCTCTTCCAGCCATTTCCTGATAGAAGCCAGGATATTGGTTTCAGCAACATACAGTAAAGTAGCAGGGCAACTTGTTCTATACTCGTTCCTCGTACTCCCACAGCAATTAAATGTCCCTGTTCTTGTTTTGTTTGCTATTTCACTTCGTAATGGCCTTTTATTCAGATGAAGATTAGTAAAGTGAAGGGGATCAATTTACTGTAGTTACGCCTTAACAAATGCCTGGACTTTGCAAACATGCAAGACTAAACTTGCAATTAAAGAAGATATGAATATCCATTGATTAGTACTTGTACCTAATAAGAAAACCAAGCTGTGAAACCAAGTGACCTACTAGATATGAAACTAATCTCTGAGATGACAGGGAGATTGTTTCCAGTGAATTTAATTAATTGTGCAAGTTTACTTCGTGGCACGACGAGCAAACAAAAGTGAAATTGTATGCTGTATGGTACAGTAAAAACCATCACTGACACAAACAATGTAGGGAATGAAGCCAAATAAAACTTTGTGAGTCATGACAAACAAATTAAAGATAATGAATGTCATTCAAATTAAAGAAGACCATCTGAAGCCAAATAATTATCAGTGCTTTGCAGATATTTGACAGATTCACAAAAGGATTTATCGTTAAGCCGATTATCACAGATATGAATATTTTCCCAAGGCAAATAATATGCAGGCATCCATATACTTTCTCTCAATAGGTTTTATATCAGCCTGGGGTTTGAAACAACCCTGTGGGGACCAAACTTCTTTCTTCAAGCATTTGAATGCAGATACAATACCAGGAGTGTTCAAGCATGGCTTTGTGTCTGACGTAACATGACAGAGCTACTGCACAAAGACATCTGGAGTCAGTGAAGTTTAGCCTGAATTGATGTCTTCTCATTTCAATCCTTTTAGTGAAATGTAGGAAGTTCTGTAAGAGAGAGGTTCATTTGGATTGTTATGTAAAACTATTTCTGTGGCATGGTAGATGTAATTAAAAAAAAAACTTTTCAGGGATTTCTGTGCTTTCCATAAAACAGTATAGAGTGATTTGAAAAACTTTCAACTATTGTACGATTCTAGTGCTCTCGAGTTTCAGTTTTAATAGTTCTGAATGACAAGTTTTCCAAAGACAATGCTTTCATCCATCAGAAAACTGCTTTTAATGTGTTTGAAACTGCTTTAAAAGTATGCAAAAAAATCAGGAACAGCTAGAATATAAAAACAACAAAGACTAAAACCGGAAACGAAAAAATGTACAGTATTTTGAGGTGGTTTGTTGCCTTTTTTGTTTTTAGGAACTTAAGCTCAAATTTTGTTTCTTTCCTACAAATGCCTGTTTGTGAAATAAGAACCCAGTCACAATTCAAGCAACTTTGGTGAAGAGCATATTTTCTGTCAGTAATGCTTTGTTAAATATTTCTGAAAATCTACAGTACATCAAAGAGGTTGGGAAATGTGATGTAATCTGTTCAATTTGTTTAATTTAAAAATAATTATTTTTAAGATGTACTGTAAATGGTAAAAAAGAAACATACTTCCATCTGACATACAGGTACCTTATATATTAAACTTACAATTGAAAGATGCCATTGCCTACAGAAAACACTACTGGTGTGATGGGTGTCCACAGGCCTAATCTGCAAATCCTTGTACTGATTAATCATTTCACAAAAATGTAGGCCGAATGCTTAACATTTTATAGAACTGGCAGAAGAAAAAGTGTAAAGCAACTTTAAATATTTGGCTTTAAGGTCAAAATGTGTGTGAGAATATTTGAAAAGTACTCCTGGGTCATTTTGCAGCAAATATCTATTGAAAAACATTTTCAGTGATCCACTCCTCAATACTCACAAACTGATCTTGGACTGCCAGCTTTAGTCTGTTCAGTAGCATTTCCCCATAATCGTTGGCATTATGGGTTCCATAACAAAGTGCAGGACACGTACTGTACTATTAAGCTTGAGATGCATCCCCTCACTTTATGAACTAGTGAGGTGATAATTATGTGCAAATAAGGGTAAAGAACTTACTGTATTTCATCCTCCACAGCACATAAAGAAACAAATGAAGGGGAAAAGAGTGAATATTAAGCACAGCAGTATCTATTTCTAACTGCAGCTGGGAGTTGAAATCTTTTTACAAACTCAAATGCAGCTACAAATGCAGGATCACAGAGTTTTCCCCTAAGAATGTTGGTCTTTATGAAACATACCCTTTCCTGCTGGGTTCCTTACAACATATTAAAACTGGTGAGGCTTTCTTGGCCTTCTCTTTGAAAAATTAGTGTTTAGAAGGGCACGTGGACAGACAGAAGCTGAACAAAAATAACCAGCATTGTCCTTTAAGCAAATTCATTGTCAATACTGAGTGTTGGGAGTTGCGCTAGCTCCTGTGACTGGAGGAATTATTCTACCTCTATGACAGGATATCGATATTAGCACAGCTGTTACCAAGACTTGCACATCGTTTTTAATGTTGTCTGTCTTTTGTGTGCGCACCTCTGCACAGAAAGTCAGATCATTCAGTTAAATTAAAATCATTTAGTCATAAGGTGACAATTTTTTTTCAATATTAGATGTGATGCTTATATCAGAAATAGTTCAAACTGTCCCACACCAATCAATTATCCTTCTTTCAAGAAAGGTGCTGCAACATACTGTACAAGCACCCTCCGAGTATGCACTGGCAAGTTGTCTTCCACTAAGCACACTCACAATAAGGCCCACAGTTCGGACAGCACTAGTTAATCCCGCCTATCTCCTGACTAGCCCCAATGCTGGCCTGCCCTGGCTGCTTGTGTGTTGTCCTCTAAGACAACTGGACAGAGGCAAAGTCCGTGTGCAAACAGAAACCACACATTTAACAGGGACAAAGAGGCCGTTTGATGAGTTTTGACATAACGCTGGTATGAGAAAAGGTGAGTTAGAAACAAAAATGTCAAAGAGGAAAAAAAACCAGGGCAGACACAAATTTCACATTACTAATCTAAGGCACTACTACTATGGTGTTGTAAATACTTGAGGTGCACGATCACAATTTGAGAGGTAATGTGAGACAGCAGGCTAAATATGCAAGAGCACAGAGCCATGTTGTCACATGGCAAAGCTAACCTTTAATTCTTTAATTCGTCTGTTGGCAATTGACATAAGTCGATGTGGGATTGTACATCACTCACTCTGTGTTGGTTTCCTATCGTGTTAACACCTGGCTATCTGTAAAGGTATTTTCTGTGAACATTTATACCGATGTTGATGTCAGATAGTAGCTTCACCAGCAAGGCAATAATAAAAAGAAACTATATTCAAGTGACATGTCAAATAATAAGGTAACCTTTTCAGTCAGATTATTCCGTGAACGTTTTTTCAAAAACTTTGTAGCGTGGAATCTTTAGCTTGTCGCTTTTTTAACCGGAATTCGCCCATTACATTAACGATTCAAACATCATTGCTTCTCCGTGTGACTTGTGGAATTTTATTTTTATCTCAGGCTGTCATAAAGCTTCTATGCCCAGAAAAGTAAAAAAAAAAATCAGTAACTGTTTAGCTACAGGTACAGTACACTGTCAAGGCAGAAGAAGCTCTTTGAAGATACCTGGTTTTCCTCTAACCCTCCCAGAGAAGTCATACCATGTGCCACAAATTCCTTGTTCAGATTCACTTAGTTAACCTTTCTGCTTTTCAAACTGTTACTGGCAAACACTCTCATTTGCTTAGAAGTGCAAATGTACCATTGATTTTTTTATTTAATTTTTATTCTCAAATCTCTGCCCAGGAGTTGTTCTGTGATTAAACACAATAACCCAGCTAATGAAGCAAACCTGCTACATCCTCCAAAAGAAATAATACTGGCAGCATAGTAATGCCGGGCTTGGCTTGACGGGGGCTCTTTGTGGAGTGTTCAGCCCCTGTAGCTTGTGAACCCAAAAAACCTCAGCAGAGAAAACAAGCTGAGGTTGATTTATCTCTTTGTGCCACAGTGCACCCGGCTGATCCAACGCTTGGTCAAACCAGATTAAGTTTGCTCAGTACAGACCTTCAGGCCAAAGCAGCTTGGCAAGATGCCCTGATTGGTCTCTACAGTCGAACAGAGGATCTGGCCAGGATGTCTAATCAGAAGATTCATATTTGCTTTTAGTGTGCCCTCTGTGCAAAATGGGAATTGCATTCAGTTGATGCTGAAATTGGTCCTTTAATTTAGAGAGAAAAGGCTGACAATTGAAGACTCTCAATGTAAAAAAGGCCTATGCTTTCTTAGATTGTCTACAGACAGTTGGTGTAAGGAAGATGTAACAGTTAATAAATGAAAGAATACTGTATTTCAACATATTTACAAAACAGGCCCTCACACAATGCTGTGATGATGACATCTCTCAGTGGGAATAAACACATTGGCTAAAATAGAATGCAAGCTAATGACATTCAACATGGTAAAATAAGCACATGAATATTTTACAGGAGAAACAATATTTACAAACGTTGGTAAGGTAGTGGGGAAAGTAGGAATCGGATGGTGATACTGCATTCTTGAGATTTGCCAGATTGACTTCATCCAGACAGCTTTGGAGCAGGTCTGAGAAAAGCACTTTTTCGACCACGAATCCATAGCACCGGCGTTCTCATCGTAGAGAAGCAAAAAAAAATCACAGGAAGTATTTTTCCATTCATTATCGTTTACTCTTGGTATGGAAGAATAGGGCACAGGGCCAGGCTACACCCTGGAAAGGATCGGCAGCCCGCGGCAGCAGAATAATTTTTTTCCATGGAAAATCCTGGACCTTCTGCCTGGTACACTCCTGACAAAATGCACATTGGGATTTTTTTCTTTTGCTTGCATTATTAAAGCTTCTTCCACTGCACTGCCCAATTCACTCCCCACATACAAGAACTAAAAGGTTTTCTGAAAACAGAGGCCTCTGAGGACTGGCCCTGGAACACTGTCACGAATCCTGTACATAATGTTCATTCTTGTATCTTCAAAGGAATTCGTACAGACCTAATAAACTGGCGCAGATTCGTTTTCCAGAGCGCTGTAGTAAAAAGTGAACTATCCATCTCATCCAAAATGCAAACTCGACATCTTTAGCATTAAACATAATCAATATATTTTCGGTGGAGACAGCATATTGGGTGAATCATTTCACCTATCTGAATAATAACACTATGTATCTTTTTTTCTGCTCAACAAAACCACATCCCTAACCCGCTGAAATATATCTTCAGCAGGTACCTGCGAGTCACACAGATTTTTCATTTCTCCAGCCTCACTGTCTGCCAGTGGCCTTGTCAAGAGGAAGCGTGAGCATGTGAACCGAGGGTGAGAATGAGACTTAAATAGAACATACTCATGTACCACCTGCAGTCTCTGGGGCATCATCAGCTGAAAGCCTGTGAATCTAGGGCATTGTCTCTCTTATCCATGAGGTCATCGTCGACTCCAGTCGAGGATCACTGCTGGTGTTCTCGGTCTTTCCTCCGAGAGAAGGCGAGCATTTAACAACCTATCCCTCTGCCTTGATGAACTGTTCATTTTTTTCACATACCGAGAACCATTTTTTTGCTGATTACTTTTCATCCACGTTTTAGTAAAATTTGTAGCTTTTGCAACCCTGCATCCAAGCTAAAAGTTGTCACGGTCGCCATCCGTCCCCTAGAGGGCGCTCCACTACTTTCTTGTCCCTAGCTCCTTGTGATTGTTTGTCCCCCCAGTTGTGTCTTGTTTGTCTCTCTGTTCAATCCCAGCCCCTCCAATGCTCAGGGCTCAGCATTAGCATATGGGTGTCATGAGGGCATAGGCCTCATTCCCAACATTTCCCGCTTCCCGAGCCCAGGGCTTGGAGGACCTCGCCCCGTGATTCCACGGTCTTGTCATCTCTGTGTGTCCCCTTCCTGGGGATTTGAACCTCGAGTCGTTGCTGGATGGATTTCTCGGATTCGGACCCCTGGACTGTGCCCTGACTCTCCTATGGACCCGCTTGGATTTGGATTCCTTTGACTCTTCTCCCATTACCCGCTGCACAAAGTGTCCCTGTTTGCTGCACGAATAAGCCCTTGTTTGTTTTCACCGTAGCACGTCTCCATTTCCTCCAGACTCTACCGCTCGCATAGGGTCTTATTACAAACCCGAGGCAGATTGCGGAGCCATTCAATGACAGAAGTGCTGCTTGGTTTATGGAGAAGTGGTTCTGTTGGGCAGCAGAATAATCCTACATTGCACTTAATGTAAAGCAACATTTTTCCAGTCTTATCTCCTAGGTTGGTAAGTACAGAAATATATTGACAGCCATGAAGATGTGGAGATAGCACTGTTTCTATAAAGAATATTATACTGCAAGATAATCTGACACTTTTGTGCCTCTGTTGTCTGGTATTTTGCATGGTGTTGTCCAGTTAAAGATGTATAACAGAGGGGTCAAATGGCATATACTATACTGCATACTTAATAAAAAAAAGTTAGCCTCAGACATACAGTGCCCTGCAAATGCCCCTTTCAATGATATCTGATTTTGCTGAATCTTAAATGATTTATACATATATTTTAACACAAAACAGACGTTGTTAGAAAAGGGCGAATACCTTTTTAAAGCACCGCCAGTGTAAAGTGTTGTCTTGCCATTAATAAGCACAATTCCCAACATGGCGTACAGTACCTATCAAAAAATGGAAAACAGCAGGACTTTTGTAGGAAAGCGTGACATGCAGCTTGCACACTCTTGCTTCATTAAATGTGACGAACTTTCGTCTGGTGAAGAGAATACTACTCAGGTGCAGATGTGGCCGTGCCCGACATGAACCTCTCCATTACAGATGACTGTCCCTATTAACGCCTGTCATCAAGGGTCCCCCGCAGGCTCTGTCGCTAGCAGAGTCTGTTTAATTTAGATTAGGGATACTTCTCCAGCAGGCATCTCTGGCAGTGTAAGTGGCAGGGCTTAAACGCATTATACAAATGTACTATTCTTGTCACCCAGAGAGACTTTCAGATAGGGCTGTCTGGCACATTACGTAAAGTACAGAATCTCACCTATAAACCACCGTAGGCACAATCCATCTGGCATTTTACTGAGAGCTCTGTCACACACTGACCTTGATAAGTGAAACATGCCTAAAGGTATGACAACAAAGGCATGATTCCATTGGTCTTTATTTACTCCAGCTGAGAAAGGAGTAGCAACCAATTAGGATGTGCTACCACACAAGACAGTCATACAGTATCAACATGAGGCTTCAAATGTCAAATGTTCAATTGCCGCCTTTTAAGTTTACAAGCAGAAACTAGTGCTCCGAGACTTGGAATCCGTTTCATCCCCCCAATATGTTAATGATATGACGATGTGTTGCGCTATATGCTCATTAATCTATCACATGAAGATAATATATCCATCCATTTTCTAACCATGTAACCCAAGTCAGTGTTGTGAGGGAACCGAAGCCTAATCCCAGCAAGCAACAGGTGTGAAGCAGAATACACCCTGGATGGGATGCCAGTCCATCACAGGGCACACTGAGACACAAACACACACATACTCATGCTCGCACCAGGGACAATATTCCCGCTAGCCAGCTCACCTACCAGTATGTCTTTGGATGTGGTAGGAAACCAGCCAAAAACCCATGTGGACACAGAGAACATATTGTACAAACTCCACACAGACAGCACCCAGGGCACCAGCTCTGCCAGGCACTGCACCACTGTGCCACCCCACATAAAAATGACACTCTTTTTTTTGGTTTTGTTTATGACTTCTACTCACTGAATCTATGAAGCATGTTAAGAGAATTGGATCAGAATACAAAAAGTATTGATTTGTGCGCCAGCTTCCAGCTTCCCAGTGACTTCCCTAACAAATAGCAACACTCGTCCAACAAAGGCTCCGCTACTTCTAATCAGGGCACAATAAAAATGTAGATGAAGAATTCTAATCAATATATTAAACAGCTACAGAAAACTACAAGTATCGATTAAAGCATTTCACATCTAGTCAAGGTCAGGATTCAAACACACCTCATTGATCGTGCATTAGGTGCCTTATTTCCTGATCCTTTTGGATTTCAATTATATACCTGTGGAAAAAATGACAGCTTCTATGAACTGAACAACACTGCAGTGCCAACAACCCAATGTTCTACTGTTTGAATAGTGCAGTTACATACAGTGCCTTGCAAAAGTACTCAGTTCTGACATTTGTTGCTTTAAAGGTTTCTGTCATGACTCTTTAATGGAGTTTATAACAGAGTTTTGGAGGGAAGGTTAGATCCTAAACATTTACGATAATACTTTATTGTCTGAATTCTCAGAGATTTGTCTTACAGCAACGCAGCTACAGCATGTTTTAAACACACAGAAACTTACAAAACACGCAAACATTACATTAAAAATAAATTCAACATTACATAACAGACATCAACCCATACATACTCATTTCACACCAATCCTACAGGAATTTATACAACGACATCTGAACCCAGTACATTTACTCCCCATATCATACTAGGCCCATATCATGACATTTCCTCTTGCCTATGGATATAAACCTCATGCCCAAGACTTCCCTTTTTGCATCCTTCCCATCTACACCCTTAAAGCAACTCTCCAGCTCACTCCTCGCACTAGTGAGAGGGAGTTTCTGCAGCCTTATCCTTACAAATAGTCTGTCATTCCCTCTACTTGGGAAGTCACACTAAAAAGCTCTACATAGGGGTATGTGCCAAAAACACTTGATTACACGAGTAATACAAAGTACATCGAAAGCAGGTGTTTCCACACAGGTGTGGTTCCTGAGTTAATTAACCAATTAACATCCCAGCATGCTCAGAGACATGTATAAAAATGTTGAGCAGGTCCAGTTGCCCATTATTTTGGCTGCTGTGGCTAGAATAAGAGATCTTGGTGACTTTGAAAGAGGGGTGGTTGTTGGGGCACATTTGGCAGGAACTTTAGTGAGGAAGACTGCTCAACTTGCTCATGTGTCATGAGGAACAGTGGCTAAGGTGATGCTGTCACGAAAGTCTGAGGGAAAGACATCATCGACTAGGAGCAACTGTGGACGAAAACACATACTCTTCGATCGTGATGTCCGTGCATTGGTTCCAGATGCAAGACAAAACAGACAGGTAACTCTAAATCATTTGACTGCAAATGTCAGAAGGAGGGAGACTATGGTCAGGTTGCATACATAAACCCCTTATTATACCTACAAATACACTTTTGTGAGTACAGTGGTGCAAAGAACACAGGCAGTGGTCTACTGAGCAGTGGAAAAAAGTCATATGGTCTGAAGAGTTGTCCTTCACCCTGTTCTCGACAAGCAGACATCTCTGGCGCACGTCAAAAGAGGCCCAACCCAAGTCTGTCAGGTCCAAGATCCTACAGTGGGGTCACATGTGGAGGCTGGCGGCTCACACAGGCGTACAGCGCACATTAGAGCTCATCCAACAGAACTGAGGGATGCGGGATGATATCACCTCCTTCCTGGTGGCCTACCACACATGCAAATAGGCCAAGCATTCTCGATTCACTCCCTGCTGGGCAATTACAACTTTTCGCTACTCATCAATGGCCTTGGATTTCATCACGGGGGGTGCATGGTGATCCTCGGAATTGTGGATAGTTTCTCAAAGGCTACCCACTTCATCCATCTGCCCAAGTTGCCATCCACTTCCCAGAGGAAGTATTCAGACTCCATGGCCTTCCATCTGATTTAACTTCCAACCAGGGGCCCCAGTTTATCTACAGATTCTCCAGATGGGTGTTTTGCAGATGACTGGGGATAAAGGTGAACCTCTCCTCTAGATGCCATCTGGAAAGTGTACTGTTATCAAAAAGGACCTGGAGATCTATCTTCATTGCTATGTCTCCACCTTTCAAGAGGACGAGGCTCAACTGCGTTTTTGGGTGGAGCTTTCGAGAAACATCCTGCTCAACACCTGCACAGGAACCTCACGTTTTGAGGCTACCAGCCTCCTCTCCTGAGCTACTGACATCCCTGCCACTGCAGGCGCTGCTCATAATCTTTACGAAGTGTGGAATTGGGTGCACCGTAACCTGGCGAAGGTTGCCCAAGGGCAGAAGAGGTTTGTGAATTGCTGCAGACACGCTATACCTCCTTTCCCACGGAGGCAGAAGCTGTGGTTGTCATCCAAGTACCTGTGCCTACGGGTTCCCTCTCTCATGCTGCCCCCCCTATTTTACGGGTCTCTTCTGAGTCCTGAAAAGGATCAACTAGATCACCTATCGGCTGGATCTTCCCCTTCACCTCGGGAAGTGTCTTTCATCGACCTCCCACGTGCCGTTCCTCCAGCCAGCCACCACGTGCTTCCAATGTCACCATCTCCCACTGGCCCATCGGTTCCCCCTCCGGGATCTTGGATTCCCGCTGGGTTCTGGGCAGTGTGCAGTGCCAGTTCCTGCAGCCTCCCCCTCTAGTCTCATACCACCTTCCCTGAACTTCTCACACCACCCTTCTCCTGCATTAGGATCCTTCCTCCAACACAGGCTGATGCCCCCTTTGGGTGTATTCGGCAGTCCATTCAGTATTTAGCTTAGCCTCTGGAATAAGAGCATAACTATGCTTTCTTTAACATTCCCATGAAATGCTATATTGATTCACTCTGCATCTTGCCTTCTTTATGTAGCCACTTATTTTCTAAGTAGTTCAGGTGGGGATCTGCGTCAGCATGCGAAGGCTGCAAAGGAACAAGTGATAGGTTTATTCCCTATGCTGAAAAGGGAAGAAAGAAGATGTTTCGGCTGTGGAGCCTTCATCAGGCGTGAGCCGAAACCGTTGTGTTTTCTTTCTTCTCTTTTCAGCATGGAATAAACCTATTACTTATTTTCTAATCCACACCTTAAGGTGAAGCCAGAGTCACGGGGCACAGATGAATCTATTTTCACATTGAATTTGACACCATCCTAAGGGAAAAGCCTGCAGCTTGTTCTTCTCCAGACCGAGACAGTGCAAATTACTTTTGCCAGACCCTTTGCATTTGAGGATTTCCCCGGATAGCACTCTGCCATTCAGTGAGATTGTGATCATTATCACTTTCCGCGGTAAGGAGCCAGGAAAGGGGGTCTGGCCCTTTCCTCTAGAAGATCCGCTTCCCTGGTCAATACCATTGGTATTCCCACTGAAATTCCTTTACAGGAAATTCATTTTTCTGCAAATGTCTGTATCGACGATTCATTTTTTTTTTATTTGACACTTTTGCTAAATTACTGCTGGATTATCAGAAAAGAGAATATTTGGAATCGTCCACATCTGTTTTTTTCCTCTCAGTATGCATCAGGGGCCTTAAAAATCTGTATGGCAGTCCCATGTGAAAAACTTACAGTTTCTGGTGAGCTCATTTTTAATTGGTGCCACTGCCTTTGACACTGAATCACCGCTTGCCATCGAAGCGCTCATTAAAAATGCAAAGAGCCTAGCATGATGTAGTAAGGAGGACTTTGTGCGCGCTGTTTCATCTCCAGCACCTCGTTGCTGCCTCCTTTGCTGCTCAGTGCACAGACTGGAAATGGCGGAGCTAGTTAAGTTACAAACAAAAGCTACAGTATATACAACAACCTAAGGGTCAGAATATATTATCCCAATGCTATATGTTTCTCATTAGTTCTGGCATAGTAATGTATTGTGACGGTCCACTCCTACTGTACAGCTTAAAAACAGTATGACATCTATAGCCCAGAGTACATGCTTGTATAGCAATATCTCCAGACCCCAGCACTGCACAGTACACGGTAGGGTGAATCCGAATAAAAGGCAGTAAAGGCAAGATGGCAAGCAGAGGAGCAGGGAAAGCAATCAGTTTGCCGTGAGGGAGGAAGAGGCAGCAGAGTAGAAGAAGTTGCACTCCCTGGTGAGGAGCACAGTAGGGGAAACAGCGCTTGGGGAAGTAGCTGAAGCAGCAAATCTGGCAGCCACAGATGGAGCAAGAGGACAAGGAGAGCCCCAGAACGCGCCGAGTAACGTGCTCAAACAGGGGCCAGATACAGCGGGAATCACGCGCACTAAATGAGAGCAGGGGATAGTGAACGTTTTAAAAGGCAAATTATGCAAAACCCGCACAGCAAAGAAAATCCAAAAGTAATGTCGTGTCTGGACTAAAAAAGGATCTGCTGCTACATCGCCCATGACAAACAGATGGAAGAACTACACGCAGTTTCAAACAACACACGTGATCACCAGAAAGCAATCCCAATATGCAACAGCAAATTGTTTTCCACAGCAATTCAATAGTTGCTTCTAATTTACATGGGCATGTTATCACTTGTTTTTCAATTTGCTTGTTCTTCTGTCACCAGGGGTGATTTTGTGACAGGTTTCTTTTTTCTTGTTATCTTTGTGTAAAAAAACACTCATCAAAACTACCATAGCTTAAGCAGTGAAAAAATACTTTTTTGTTTTGTTTTGAGGGAGCAATTTAGGAAAATCCTTAACAATCTGCTGGTCCATAAATTCAAAATAAAATGAAAAGAAGATTTATCAAAATTTAAATGTGGGCATTTCTATATTCTTTTAAAGGGTTTTTATTTTTAAAAATATAAAAACATAAAGCAAAGCAAATCTTGTTATAATCATGATACTGTACAGTTGAGGTCCTACTTTCTGCAATCCCATTCTAGGAAATGGTGATTTTATTGTATGTGACATGCTGAAATTGCATTACTCCACAGAGCAGAATAGCAAGGGAACACAAAAGATATCTTTCAGCACCAATTACACTGGAATCACTTGAAATAGAGTAGCAATGTCGAAACACTTGTAGAATAACTGTAAAAGCTAATAATAAATCACTTTTAATGCACATTCCCAGAAATGCTAAACATTTACAAATATTACAGTACATCAAAATCTACCATTCTTATACCAATCTACAACTTATACCAGAACAAAATTCAATTAAGTGAAAGACTGGTCAAAGAACGTTCAACAATTTGTTTGCATAGTAGGTTAAGCAAGGTCAGCCCACAGTCCGAGAAATTATTCAAAAGTTGAGTACTTTTGCCCACTTTTCACAACATTTTAAAATCCGAATGTTTTGATGGAAATGGACTAGAATAAAGATAATGAAACACTGTGCATCAGCCATCTACACTGAGAGGTTGATATGCAAAGGAAGAGGAGTTACTAAAGCAGAAGAGCAGAATACAACCTCACAACTTTGCTTTAAACGAACAGCACACTGCTCCTCTGTTTAAATACGGACAGTTGCTGTTCTGTAAGAAAACACAAAAGCCTTTTTAACATACATATCAGAATATATTTCAGCTAACTTCAAATCATTTTGATTAAAAAAAAAGTTTTGCTGAAGCTTGACCAAAATCTGCAAAACACTGTCTCCTTGAGGACCCAGTTTAAATTGTCTTCGCAGTTTGGTTCATCTAAATTTGGCAAATCTCACCTGATTTTTTTTTTGCTTTAATTTCAAAGAACTCCCTTGTGCTGGATCTTCCTGAAAAAGTTGTTTTAACCTCATAAAAGTTATTTTTTGATCCCTGATTACACACGTGAAAGCTTTGACCCAAACAGCCTGTCGTTTTCTCACGTTTTCACAATAGTCTGGAGCCCCTTTACTGCTTTGCACCAAATTGTTGCAAAACACTTAAAACGGAAACACTGTGTTGGTCTGCGGAATCAAAGGAACAATGTTTAACTCAAGCATTTCATTCTGTGTTTGAGTTTTTTGTGTCCATACATAGTTTACAACCAACAGTGATAAGTTACTTGATCATACTGTGCAGAAAATGGCGAAGGAAGAAAAAAAAGGAAAGCCATAGGAATGTTTGATTTCTAATTTTCAGATATAATCTTCTGAACTGTCTGAAGCAGCCCAATGGTTCAATTCTGGACTTGGGATACTATCTATGTGGAGCTTGTATGATGCCTTTGGGTTTGTTTGGGTCTCCTCTGGGTGCTCTGGTTTCCTCCCACAGTCCAAAAACATACTGATAAGTTCACTGGCTTCTGGGAAAAGTGGCCCCAGGCTGACCTGTGATGGACTGGTGTCCTGTCCAGCAATACCCTCTGCCTGTTGCTCATCAGGATAGATCCAGCTCTGGAAGAACTGGAAGAGGCAGGTGGAAAATGGATGGTTGGATAAATTGTCTAATTAAGTTTCATGGGACTTGTTTTTGCTCATTCTGAATTAATAATGACCTCCTCTTACAATGTAAAAACTGGACAGAGCTAGTGAAGAGATTACCCTCTTATAAGAGGACATTTTCAAAATAGAGTTGTTGAAAAGAAATGTTGTATGACTCCTTTGAACATTTATAGTCTAGATTGACATTTAATGTATTTTGTGTACTAGGAAAAACAAGCATGACATTTTCCATTCAATGGCAATCTAAAAAAATACAATAATTGATATTTAGCATATAATATCATTTAATAGCATTATAGATTATAGCATAGAAATATTATATCGAGTTCTATAATTTGTTAAATAACAGTCTCTTCTGGATTGTCCTTTTATCCAGAGCTGTCAAGCAATTTGAATTACACGGCACTTCTTTGCAAAAAGCTAAGATTTTGTTTGTGTACGCCTCTGGGGAATAAACACATCCCCCTAGTAAACAGATGTGCCTTTGATAATAGACTAATACATGGCATAACATCATAGATTCCTCTGGTGAATCTCTCACCACTGAAAAGCAAAACAAGTCATTTAAGAATAATTACTTTCTTAGAATATTGTAGCTGCTAATTGTATTGATTACCTGATGTAAATTAGTTCATTTTCAGCTACATTTTCAATTTCCTCTTGCACTAGCACCAAGCTTTCAATAAATGGTTTCGAATTGCATTTACTATCTACCTTAAGGTCCTAAAGAGTAACCCTTACGTTTGCATCACATAAACTGCAATCATATTGCTCACAACATTAAGAACGATCCGTGCCCACATCATCTTATTTATCTTCCGTACGCATAACATGGTCTTCGGGATGTTAAATATATTCTAAATGAGCTTGGTTCATCTTGAAATCAGTTGCCCTCTGCAGTTGTTTTCTTTGTAATATCAATATCTTCTGCCATTCGAACATTGTGGAGATTATAGAGAGAGAGAAAGACAGGTGTGCTGTGAGGAAAGATCATTCCCACTGGGTCATGTGCGCATTCAAGACTGCCTCATATTCCTGGCCATGAAGCAGTTGTCCCGCTGGCCAAGCAGGAAGATCCAAAGTTCTGAACTGCCGATACCTCCGAACCATTCAACCTCAAACACAATCATATCATTATTCTTACTCTCACTGAATACACTGCTGCCTTCACATTTATTTCAGAGTACTGAAGTGGACGTTCTTAACCACAGTTTGGGAGAGATAACAGTAGACAAAACACCATGATGTTTTAAATCACACTCATTACAGAGTGTCTCTCTACTGTTTATATCTCTTGCAAACACCTCCTTTCGCATACTGTACACCAATTCTTCAACACTTGGACCAGTCGTCCAAGTTACAATAAAAAAGAGAAGGTTAAAGAAAGAAACACTGAAATCACACTTCTCGCATTTTGCCTCTTGCATTAATCGTCTCTCTGTGGCCCATGCTTCAAACAAAAAAGAAGGAAGGAGGAAACAAGATGGAGGAGAGAAATGTCCTCAGTCTTGCATTCGCCTTCCACATTATTCATTTATACAACTGTGCCCCAAACTACAAAAAACAGAAATACACATTCTATTTTCTGTCTCGTGCATAATTCAACATGTGGACCATGCTCCACACAATTGAATTGAGACAAAAACTAAGTGTCACTGCATAACATTTTTAAACTGGACACAACAAAACAACCCAAGATCAAAGGAAAGAAAATGAGCTGTAATCTTTTTTTCAATACATATATATTCCTTTACGCTATGGATCTCCAGATTTCCTCAAAGAATATTTGGGCTTAACCAAGAATCTCCAGCTTCTCATAATCAACCTGCCATTTCATCTTCCTCTGCTTCCTCCTTGCTCCTACTGCATCTCCCATTACTGGATCCATCCAACGTGACCCGATCACAACTCGCCTGGCACCTGCCGGCCTGTGTTCTTCCCTCTCGGTGTCACGGCTCCTGATGCCACCTCCTTGACTCCAGTCTGCCTGGCGTCCTACCTCCGTCACAGTCTTCAGGCATCCTACAGCTTTTATTGCCTGCCTTTCCTCCTGTCACTGTCCCTGCCGTCCAACGCGACCCAATCAACACCCTGGGTGTCTCCCATCCTGGGTTCCTCTGACTGGACACGGCTGCTCCGCACACAACCTCCTTGGCCCATGGGTCTGCCCAGAGTCTTACCTCAGGCTCAGTTATTACTTACGTTTCCATATTTAAATTATACCCCCGTCCTTATTGCTGCCATTCTTTGGGGTCTCAACTGGAAATAAACGTTTGTTATCAAATGGCTTTCTATTACTCATTGATATTGTTACAGGCTATGGTAGGTGACTATGGAAGCGTCTCTAAGAATCAAGAGACAGTGGGTAACAACCGAGCTAGTGTCAACATTTCCACTTTTTAGCGCTTCAAACCAAAGGGTGTTTACTGTGTTGTGCTGGGTGTAAGAAACATCGATCAACAGAATCTTCCGGTTCTGTAGATCAGAGAGACACAGGGGAAGGGATCAGAAGAGAACAAGAAAGGAGACAGGAGGACACAGAACATAAAGCTTGTGCCAGGCAAGAGGTCCTTGTCCAGATCATCCATATGGACCAGGTTACAGCTAAGGAAGTGGAAATGTTGACACTAGGTAGGTGTTACTCATTGTATCTAGACACAACTCCCATAGTTACCTCCCATAGCCTGTAACAATATTTAATCATATACAGCAGTAATGCAGTTCATACTCCATGCTATTTACACATTGGTGATGCTCTCTGTGGTTTCCAGCTTCTCATTTTGTTAATACGAATGGTCTCACCACATCCTGTAGCTGGTTCCTCTTTCACCAAAACATCAAACATCAATAAAAATCTCTATTTGTCATCAAGCACTTTGATGGTGCAGCCCTCTTGGCAGCTCAGTGCAGTATTCCTTAACACTTACTTAAGAGGAGGTCTCTGGTTCTCAGAAGCATACATCCGAACCAATTCTGACATTCGGAAAAAGGGCATTCCTCCAGCTTTTTTACATAGTCGCATGAATCTCTGCATTTTCACAACATCTGAACCTTCCTTCCACCTCTCTTGCTGCATAGGGTGGTTTTGGGGGTTCAAAGCCTCCTCATCCTATGGCCAGGAGGCTGCCCCTTAGCCAAGCGGATGAGGCCAAAACTCATTATACTTTCACACACACTAAACATTTCCAAAGCATCTGATTCCTGGATGGCATTATTCCTCATGAAACAGAAGTTCTTAACTGAATTTCAGGAGGGATAACAGCAGACAAAGCCAATGTCACCCAGCTGTTTTAAATTCCAATCATGACCAATTTCAGATATATATGTATATCTTACACACACCTCTTCTCACACTTGGATACACACATCCCACTTCAACACCACCTCCAGCTTTGCAGCTGCTCTTGGATAACTCTTCTCTCTGCTCATCCTGTGGCCAGGAGCCTCCCCCTTATCCAAATCGGTTTAAGCCACAACTAAGTAAGTAAAGACTTAATAAACATTTACAAAGCATCATGATCATTCTTGGATGTCACTATTCCTTGTGAACTGAAATTAAACCTCAAATCCTATTTGATTAAATGAGGTCAGGACCTGCTTTCAGAAATGAATTCCCTAAGCACGGAATGGATGGATGAAGATCAGAAAAGCAGTTGTTTTGCATAACTTTCTATTTTTAAGACATTCTTGTTTTAGCTCACCATTGAACACGTTTCGTTTTCGTTGCAGTTTTTCAGCTTACTGCAAAAATAAGTCATTTAATATTGCCTACTTCTACAAAGCCTTCCTTGGAACTTGAAACCAGAGGCTTATGAATCTCTGCAGTAGGTGGACTGGCCACCACAGAAGCATTCTCCCTACAGTATGTATTCTGCATTCCTTAACAGGGACCGACATATTGGTCCAGTTATACAACCCAGTTCTCCAAAGAAGAGACACATATTACACAGGTTCCAATTAATATTAGACACATTTCAAAGTGTCATAGGCATCCCTTACGAACATGCACATTATTATCCTGCATCACAGGGCTTGAGCAGTCACTCTCACGCTCACAGGGCGATAAAGGAATGAAGACTCACAGGAAAGTACAGCAGCAAAGCTCCAAAAAGAATGGCCTCCAGGAGAATTAAACCAGACGCTCTGATGCTCTGGAACAAAAGAGAAAGCAGTGTCAATTTGTACTTCTCTTAAGTTGAGCCTTCCGCAGTACCTACACCGCAGCATGGTGTAGAACACACAGAAGGTTACACATGTGGGAAAACAATTCAGCCCATCTTCCTGATTTGGTTGCCAATAGATTATCGATCCGCGGTTTTCATCCATTCACGAAGGACTGCTTCGTGCCCTCGATGTTTCATGAAAGGAAACATCGAGTCTTCAGTCTCTGTCCTGATGCACCTCTTCTTAGGGTTATTACTCGTGTCCTCATTTGTTATATTAAATTACTGCTGATAAAAGACAAAAAGTGGATGCGATATACAGTATGCTATAAATATTTTATCACAAACATAAAACCATTAGATTTCACCACCCATGGAACAGAAATAAAACAGAAAAATTGATTTTCAGACTTAAGGAACGTAAGTGGGTTATTAGTGAGCACCAGCACCACAGCTATATATAGACATGAAACCCTGCATGGTGCTGTTGTCGTTCCTGGCAGGTACTGCTGCACTTCAGCTCTCTGTTCACATCCTGTATTAGCCACCACCCAAGGCCATACTGAGAGCCTGGTTACTGCCGCTAATCTGTGTTCTTCTGCAGTTTTTAGCCCTTGTTTAAATTTTGCATCCAAACTTTATAGGGGAAGATTTCAAGAATGTATTATTTCTTTGTGTGACCAGCACACTTTATATTTTAAAAAGTCAAAAACAGCACAAAAAGACAGGAAAGTTAAAAACTGCATTAACAAGCTGGTTAAAATATCTACAAATACATCACTAGGAGGGTTGTATAGGAGAGGGGAGGATTAACTGGAAATTAATAAAGAGTACTGTGTTGGTGTCTGCCAGAGCTTTGCTGGTGGAGTCAGTATATGGCCTTAGCGCATGGGATGCTGGAAAGATGAAGCTAATTGGGAGACTTCAATTACTGAAAATAGCAGAGCACTACATATATTTTTATTGCTGCTGTTTTGGCTGTGCTCTTCCTTGCACTCTTATGCTGCTCCACTATTCGGGGGCTATGTTATCCTTTTTTGTGCCGTTTGTCTGGTGCCATCGGAAAACGGGAAGCTGTGTTAGCAGGTGCCAGGACCATGGCCCAGTTTGTTGGAGTGGGTTTGTGCTTTGGGCACAGGCTTGTTCTGTCACCGGGAAGAGTCAGTTCAGTTCAGCAGCGGCAAAGCTGAAGCCTTTGCACAAGGTAGACCTCAGTAAAGAAGACCAAATTCCATCCTGGAGGCTGTTTCATTTGTAGAACTCCCACCAGTACGTCACAGCCCGCAATACTGTTCGATTACAGTCCGCGCTGTGAAGTCATTTGCTTAGTGTTGCACAGGCTATAGAAGAGAATATCCTTGGGACCTTTACTGACCATTACTGCAAGACTTGAACTGCTTAAGATAAAACATGCATTCCACAGAATACTTCTTCTCGATTTGTTATGCTTTAAGTGTAACTGTTTTAAGCTAAACCTCTCTTAATAACAGGCAAAACATCTGAGTTCAATAAAAATCTTATCTCTAAAAAATGAGAGAATATATTATGGATGTTTTGTGTTGAACGGTGGAAGTTTTTGGAGGGAGATTATTTTGCTTGGTATTATTTTTAATGATGGATTGTATTTGTAAAAAAGAACATTATTTACTGAATGTATGGAACATGTATTGACTATTTGTCTTGCAGTGTTTGCAACAGTTAGTCTTTTTCCCTGTTGTTTTTTGTTCTGAAGAGATAGTAAAACGTTACTAGGCATTAAAGGGTCAGGATGTGGTCCTCCCTAACTCAACCTTATTGGTAGATTTGGGTTACATGGTAGTCATCTGAAGACAGTGTGCCCTTTGAAATGTTTGGATGTAAAACGGATTCTGAATATAATTTCAGTAAAATGTTACTGGTAAAAAAATGAAATACTGAATGAATGATTATTAGAAGATATTTCAATGCAATTGTATTGTAAAGTGTTTTTCCCTTGCGAGACAGCAGGAAACAAAAGGCTGACTAGTGTACAAAATGAACAGTGCATACTTGGTGCACTGTTGCAAAACTCACAGGATGGCCTTATGTAAAAATAGGCCCAAATCCCTCAATGACTACGGCGTATGATAACTCGGAAGTCTTTTTTCAAAGAACAGAGATACAGCTTGTCAACTGTTATAGAGCTCACAAAGCTTTTAAAGGGAGTACTTTCTATCTTCAGTTAAGACGGCTTTTTATGATTTTTTTTCATATGCATACTTTCCCACAAGTCAGACTATATACAGCAACAATGCACCATTTTTTCCTAATCTACATAACATGGCAAATTCTCTTTTATCAAAATATCTGAGAAACTTTTTTTACGGGAACTTTTTAAAAACATATGTACAGTACATTTTTAAATTGAAACCAATATACTGTATGTATTTACAGTATGTATATACAATATGTGCAGCATATACAGTATGTACTGTACATGATACAGTATATGTATAGTATATACAGTACAGTATGTAAGTACTTATTTGTTTCACAGGTTTGATTCACAGGTTAGTGGAAAATTAACGATTTAAACAAAGTATTGTATAAATTATGTTATGTCTCTCTATGTAAACCTTGTTTCCTCCTTCTGTTATAGATGCATAACAGACATATGAAAGACCTTGAAGACTGTAGCTTCTCTCTTCTGTCCTTTGACTACCTTTTTTTCTTTTTCTCTTTTTCCTTTGCTTTTTCCTTCCAAATCTCTGGTTTCCTTTTTTCTACTGATTTATTCCTGTTTTTATATGATTGATTTACACGGTTTGTTTAGATACCAAGTCCTTTGTGCCATGATGGTTGTTCACATGTATTCATTATTGTACAGTATATGGTGCCATGTTATACTCTTTCTGTTCCCTGAAAAACCAATAAACAAATTGAACATGGATTACATTATGTGACAAAGGTAATGATGCTCAGCCCAGCGTTGTTTCAAATAAAATGCGAGCAATGCACTCTTAAAACACTGCAGCACCGGTGGACAGGCTGACTTCATTCTGGCCATCCGTGAGAAAAGCGTTATTTGATTCTCAGCTGCTGCTCTATACTGTTAGCTTTTACCCGCCTTTACAACCGGGGGGATTGTCCTTACATCTGCAAATATGATTTTCTTCTGACATCTTTGTGATACCAGACAACAGAGGTAAAAATTCCATGGACTGCAGTCATTCTGAATCACTCAAGCTGAAATCAGTACTAGAGGCTCAAGAAAACAACTGAAAAGGCTCAGTGCTGTTTTTGTTTTAACACAATTGCCCTTTCTTTTTTATTAGACGGTGGGCCCAAGGCTGGTTCCTTACTACTGTTAACGTTTATGCTTCTACTGCATAAAACAGCATTAAGGCCTTCAAGTCTAATTTCACTTTAACATGTCAGTATACATCATGGTTTGTGACATGAATAATAGAAAAAAAACACAACGTTGTTATGAAGAGCCATGGTTAGTACAGCAACTAAAAGGATATACAGAGGCAGTCAAATGTAGTAACAAACTGATAGAACGCTGCCAATTACAGCATTATATAGTGACTTCAGTCAGCCTTTAAGTTCTAAATGGATATAGTTTTTTTTAAACCACTTAAGAGTTCAATTCAAAATCCTTGAAGGCTGCTACAGTACATGTTATGTTTTGTGTCATGTCATGTTATGTGAGCTAGGTATCTTGTCTCTTAGATGTACAAATTAATGTAATGAATGAAATGTACAGTAAATGTATGTCATATGAAGTCAAATAAAACATCTGATGTTGTTAATGAGAAGATTTGTGAATTTCTACTTACTGTATAAAGGGAATGACACAAATACAGTAATTACCATGCTTTAAATTAACTTTAACTTAAGAACCTCAAAATCACAAGACAATTTTCTTAAATTTCGCACAGATTTATAATAAAGGATCCAGATGTCATGCAACAAGTCAAATGATATCATTCAGCTTGTTTGGCCTGCTGACCTCTATTCAGTCAATATAACCACAGTGTGTCATACTGTAGTGCACTGCAGAGATGAGCAAGTCCACACCAATCCACAGAGAGCAATGTTATTGTTCTAATAAGATTTTGCATGAACAAAAATACATTAGTATCTACTTGCTAAGAAAAAATAACATTCCATATACAGTAGCATTTCTCCACAAATACTACAGTATGTTTTCTGGCCTGTTTATGGAGAACAGAGTCTGGCTTTTACAGGTACAAGTAAAAAATCTATAGACATACATGAATAGTTTATATTAACACCTTTATAGTGCTGGCAAATGCTAATAAGAGGAACAGAAGATTTGACAACCCCTGTTTCCACTTATCACTCAAAGCATTCACTAACTAAAGGCCTGAATAAAAGATCTCTTCTTACCAATCTTTCTCTGTCCCTCATTCTTCCTTAAGGGAGTAGGTTTCTCTTTCACTGTGTCTCCCTCCCATTCCGAATTTTTGTGTTGAAGAAAATTATGGAATGTTGCCACTCTCTTTTGACACCCATGGCACTATTCACATTGAGAATTAATGTGGATCCATCCACATTACAAAGAATTTTCGGGGGTTTTTTGGGGGGGTAAAATCTGCTTCTGATCACATTCAAAAGTTTTTTATTCAATATCAGTCACATACAGTAGGTGAAGTTTCCAGTTTGAACCAAATGTGGCCTCTAGTATGTACTGTAGCTTTTTAGCTGTGCTTTTTTCAGGGGTGACCTGGAACTACCTGGTATACACCGTACGTCACACTGTGCAGAGTGTTAAAGAGATATTTCAAAGCACCATTGACAAAATCCTGTCACACCTGCTTTCTATCTTTTGAAAGTCTGCAAAGGGCTAATATTCCCTGGGAAACCACACATTATAAGGCCTTTGACATACACAATGCACAGATAACAAGCTCTTACCTTGTTTTTGCGTAAATGGTAAGCCAGCAGCATGCTGATGAAATCCAGCAGCATGCAGACTCCTTGAAAGGAGATGATAGCGTGGCGTAACAGCCCATCCTCCTGTTTATAGCAGGGGGTATCATCTCTACAGTAAGAACATCCTTCCCTGCAAGGCAAGCACTCACTGGCTCCATCAGACAACTCCCCTCTGTACGAAACATCATTATCTGTGTCCTTCCCTGAAAAAGAAAGCAGTGTCTTCGTATTCGCCTAATCTGTTGGCATACAGAAGCGTTCAGCCTCACAACAGCAAACATCTTAAGCATCATGGCAGTGTGGATTGTTTTCTATGTACAGCATATTTATAACACCGCAACAAAATGCAACTGTAGAGTTGCGTATAAGCAATACATTTTGACACACTGCATTTAAGATTCAATACCAAGTAATTGGAATATCAAGCAATATTTGTTTAGCCAACTTTACTTGCCAAAATATCTTTCGTGTTTCACGGACCCTCAGTTATGCTAGAAGGAAGATGTTTATCTGTTGTCTATTAATTTATCAAACACAGTGAAAAAATACAGTATACTGTATATCACTGCATGTGTACAGTATAATTCAGATTGACCTCCAAGATGTACACAAAAATCATTGTTCCTTTAATTTCATTTTGTTTAAAATTCTTTTTCAGTGGTACCCACGTCACAGGAGCACAGTGGTTAGCATTGCTCCCTTGCAGCACTGGGACCCTGGGTTTGATTCCAGACCTGGGATGATATTTGCGTGTGGAGTTTGTAAGTTCTCCGTGTCTTTGTGTACACTAAGAATACTGCAGAGAATTACAGGGATTTGCTTCAGGTTTTCAAAAAGTGTAAGAAAGGGGAGACAGAACTAACGTACAGAAGTGTCTGAGGACTGAAAATAGAAGGCATTTAGGGGAGATCTCTGGGATTCCTCTGGGTGTTCTGATTTTCTCCTGGAGTCTAAAAACATACTCGTAGGTTAATTGGTTTCTGGGAAAATTGCCTCTGGTGTGAGTGTGTGCGTGTGTTTGTGTCTGTGTGTCTGCCCTGTGATGGACTTGTGTCCCATCCAGGGTATATCCTGCCCTGAGCCTGTTGCTTTCTGGGATAGGCTCAGGCTCCCCCATGACCCTGAATTGGATTAAGAGGCTAGAAAATAGATAGAAGTGCTGTGAGTTGCACAATGGCATAGGCATATCATGGGCAGTAATTTAGTACTTCTGAAAATAACTCCTTTTGTGCTCAAGCTATACTACGTTCGTTCACAATATACCATTTTAATACAGGTCCAGCACAACAGGTAAATCAGAGTGAATCACAATACCTCTGTATTTTACACCACACAAACCAGTGATTTTCTATTGATTTAAACAACTCTCTTTTGGTTGTGTCCAGGCTAATATATAGAATTATATATGTGGTTACTGTATTGGAATATATATACAGCTGTGTGCCCCTTAAATAATCTAGATTTGTAATAGGAAAGGGGGCTTAAACTTATGCCAGCAGCCAAACACCCTGCAGCTCCCAGCTGGCAGCCCACTGAAGCTGAACAGGAGTGAGTCTGGCCAGTACCTGGAGGGGAGACGCCTGGGAAAGCTAAGGCTGCTGCTGGAAGAGGTGTTAGTGGGGCCAGCAGGGGGTGCTCACCCTGGGGTCTGTGTGGGTCCTAATGCCCCAGGATAGTGACAGGGACACTATACTGTAAAAAGAAGCCGTCTTTCGGATGAGATGTAAAACTGAGGTCCTGACTCTCTTCAGTTCCCGAAAACAATAAGGGTGTTACCCCGGTGTCCTGGCCAAATTTCCCCCTGGCCTTTACCAATCATGGCCTCTTAATAATCCCCATCTATGAATTGGGGATTTATAGAATATTATTCTAATTCTTATTATCCCTGACCATTGCAAATGTTGATTGTCATTACAGGTGACCTCTGTATCTGCAATGCTTATTTGATGACTTAACACTTCTACTTAGTTTGTTTCTTTGGTCAGTCCTTAGTGTCAAAAATACCCCTACTTTAAGGGTAGCCTTTCCCCCAACTTCAGTATGCAAGGTTACAGTTCAATTGGAGGTGTCCTTATTTCAATTGGAAAAGCAATTTCTCATGTCAGCACCTGACCTGCTGTGTAACTGGAGCACAACGCCTGCCACACCTCACCCAAGGAAGTGCTGCATTGACGGCGGTGGGTGAAGACGTGTTTCCATCTCTGGCATGAAATACGTTTTATACATGTATATGTGCCGTGTATATGCACTTAATGAATCCCTTCAACATTTCAAGAGGTCTCAGGTGAAGCCGCTGGAGAAGCCAGTGCCTCAGTTTCCAAGACATTTTTTCTGATGTTCGTTACTAGATGAGTCTAACTGTGATTAGTGTCCAACTCATTCAGAGAAACAAACTACTGTACGACTGTACCTTGTATAATCCTGTCCCTACCTTATGTTTTATTATACTGTATCTCTTGCTCTAGTGCAAGCAAAATTACACCAAATCCCCATCTTAGACACTACAACATATTTGACAAAATACTGTATAATGAGATAAAGACAGTCTCTCTCCTTTTTTCCCTCTCATGCTATATTAAAATGTTTAAACCTTATATTATTGCATGTGTTAATAACTCCAACTTGCATTGATATTTTGGGCCGTTTTCTTTCATCCACCCATAGTTTTGTCAGAAATGCACTTACTCCTGGTAAGGGTTGTTGCAAGCCTATCCAGGAAATATATAATGCAAGACAAGGCAACACCCTGGACAGGACACTAGTCTACTGCAATGCACACACATGCACAGGGTCAATACTGAATCTCCAATTAACTTAACCAGCATGTCTTTGGGTTTCCTGTCAAAAAACCCACACAGAAGGTTCCCCAGATGTGCCTCGCACATTGTGAGGTCACAGCAGTAATCACCATGCCACTGTGAGTCTGGTGATGTTCCAGTTTTATAACATAACATTTTATAGCTGCAGTTCTCACCTCCGCACAAATGTCGAGAAATTATTTTGAGACCTTGTTTTTCCTTGCTAAGGAGATTTGCTGTGGAAATGAGATCAAAAGCAGGCAAAACACTGATTAAAGAGGAATTAGCCCAAGACTCGAAAGATTAGCCTAACTTCTCTTTTAGCTGTGTTTCTCTTTTTATTTTGGGAACTTTTATTTCTGAAGCTACCAGTTTTAATTTTAGAGCACCCAGGCACAGGAATTTGACCTAGATAAATCAAGGGCCCCAGAATCTTTTTTGGGTCACACTTCTAACTTAAGAATACGAAGAATAGTTAGAAGATGCTACACACCACCATAATGAGATGTCAATCATAATACAGTCTTGTACAATGAAATCAAGGATGTACTGTACAGTATGTGCAAAGTAAGAAGTGGTTATGATGGGAAATACCAATTTTCCTCACACAGATTGTAAACAACTATCAAGAAGGTGAGCAGCTGAAACTAAACAATGAAAATCATGGCTAACAGTTTCTTCTATTCTCCAGTTCTTTTTCAGAGTGTCAATTATTTTTTCCCGATTACAGTCGACTCATAACTTACATGTACATGCTCTCAGCAGACGAGAGTGCAGCTTTATGCTGTCAGTTCCAGAAAATGAAAATATTGAAACAATGCTCTATTCTCTGAAAAATGTGTCAAGCGTGCCTACGAGAGCTAGATAGTGAGCCTATATACTGTACAGTAGTTGTCTTATTTACTTTTGTTAACTTATATTTAATGTCTTGAATTACAAGACATTAGTAGGGTTTTTTATAATGGTTCACGGTACAAATGGACTATACGCAAATGTGGCTTTACACACTACTCAAAATCCCTAACCCCCACGTAAGTTGTGAGTCAACTGCATTAGGCAGGCCTGTACAGATCTAGTCTAGTCTTTTCAAACAGTCAAGATAGAGTATGCCAAACAGAGGTGAGAGATACTGTACACTTAGGGAGCTTTGATCATAAAATGGCTTGCTTTGAAGCAATAGCACAAGTCTATAAAAATGTTTCTGAACCTTTTCCAACACTCAGTAGCACTTATATGGATATAAAAAAGAGCAGCACTCCGACCCAAGTACATTGTTATTAAGGTTAGAAACAAAACAGTGTACAACCTGAGTTTGCCTTGAAGGGTACGTTGGCCTTATCCCTGGCAGTAACTGATGACAGTGAAACACAGAGCTCTTGCTGAGCCACTCTCAGATGCTCTCTGTTTTTATATACTGTACAATATGTCACACTTGAAAAACTTAACTCACACTTGAAATACTTAACTCACACCACACGGAATTCCCTCTTGAACAGTTTTACAGCAACGCAGCACAAAAGTAATGCAGGTACATTGAAATCTTTCATTCATTTTGTTTTGTTCTCATATGTGACTCTTCCAAAATCCTGCTGAACACTTGTTAATGTCTATGTTGTGTCACTATTCTGCAGCACGCCAGTTATAAGACACTGGTGTAGAAGAAGCAGAAGTTTTACATGTTATGGAAACATTAACAAATCTCCAGGACTGAATCGTATTCTCCCAGTTGTACTTGAAGAAAATGGAAAATTAGTCTTTAAAATTTTACATTTCCGGGTGGCTTCTGAAATTCCTTGAAAAGGAAGAAGATGAACAGTGCACTACTGAACTCGTAAGTTAAACTCAAAGAACTTACTTTTGAAGCCGTTGACTGACACTCTGCTGGGATGATAAAATCCTTTCTTGCACTGGCATTTATATTTATCCAGAACAAATCCATGGCCTCTTAGTGGTTTGCACTGAAAAAATAAGATAAAGTGTTCTGAGGTCAGATAAACATGTTGTTCAAATGACATGGATTCCAATACCATAGCTCTCTATTTTGCAATGCATGTTTAAGAGAAAGACAGTTTAATTTTAAGTAAATTATTTTTAAACAGTGATCTTAACTTGATTAATCAATTAATTGATTAATTGATCTTAATTTCAGAAAGGCATTACAAATGTAAATAAGGGGATTAGAACCAATAGAACCTGATGCATTTTCATAACGCCTATCCATATATTGTTATACTGTATACAGTATATACAGTGTATCAATGGGATTTCTTCCCATTGGTCCTGACAAGTTTGCCAGTCCCTCTGAAAAGCATCACCATAACATGAACACTGCTTAGCATTCAGGCCTAAAAGTGCCACTTTAGTCTCGTCAGACCACAAGTCTTTCTGCCACATCCCTGCAGTATCTTCCAGACGGCGTTTCGCTAACTCTTTGGGGGCAAGGATATGTTTCTTTTTTTTCCGCCAGGGCTCCTTCCTTGCAACTCTCTAATACACGCCCTCTTTGTGGAATGCTTCGGAGATTGTTGACCGATGTACATTAACGTACACCGCTGACTGACTTCTATCAGCCACTGACTTCTGTAGCTCGCTCAGTGTCACAGTGTCCTTGCAGTAGCTTCTCAGATAAGTGTCCTTCTTGTCTGGCAACTAAGTTTAGGAGGCCATCTGATCTAGGCAGTCTGGCTGTAGTTTCATACTTCTTTAACTTCTACACAATGGGCTGCACTGAGCTCTGATTCATCTCATTTTGAGTCTTTTTTTTCAAAGGTCTCTACCTCACAGAGACCTCACAGAAACTTAACAACTTTGTGTTACGTTGTCACAAGACTTTGTGTGACCTTTGAGGTATTGTATTGCACCTCTGCAGATTGGAGCTTGCAATTACAAAGCTTATGAATACTTTTTAAATTTAATCATTTCTGCTTTTTTTTTTCATTTTTAGAAAATTGTGGAAAGGTTTTGGAACATTTACAGTATTTTATTTTGACACAGTACTCCGTACTTTGTGGATCAGTGCCAAAAATCCTACTTCAATCTATTTCAAATTTAGAATCTGCAGCAACGCAAAAATTGTTGGGGGCTGAATATTTTTTCAAGGGATTGTACATCATCTTATTAAATGGAGGCAAATAGGGGATAAATCTAAAATTGCACAATACTAACTTATAGGCTGCATGGAATGTTCGGTCTTTGTAATTTCCATATTAAAAAAAAAGACAATTTGAAGTAGACAAATGTTCACATACCACACAAAATAAATACATAGGACTTAAAATATACAGTACAGCTAGGGAAATTAGACTATTAACAGTACATCTCATTTCAGATGCCTTACTAAATTAATTCCAAAGACAAACTACTTCTCTTTTACAATACGATCATTTTAAGAACCTCAGCTTCAATATTATATTTATACTGTTAGGAGTGCAAAAACTCTTCCAAGGGATATTCACAAAGTTTTGTTCTTAAAAAGCAGTAAACGAGCTGTTCAATAGTCAGCACATTCATGCTTCCCTTTGGAACCTATTAGAGTACAGAAAATACGTTATAACAAGGACCAACTATAGAATTGTTCTGTTGGTCTAAAGAAATGAATGATGATTTGAATAGCCTAGAAAAGAGGACATTTAATTAGTATAATGATGAACCCACACACAGTCATACTGTATCCATCATCTCTTCACAAAGAGCAAAATACTCCACTTTCACACTTACAATGCATGGACTTTATTCACGATTGAATTGTAAACTGCATTCTTTACAAAAGAAAACTCAGCAGACAAAAACTACTGTATATTATGGACGTTTTTTGCCACCCTTTCATTTGCACTAAGTTTGGATTCCTGATATTTTTAACTGGCATTAAAAATCCATGGAAATGAGTTTCCCTTCTGAGATTTGTAGCATTGCATAAGCAGAGAGTAACAAAGTGAAATCCACTGTAGCAAAATAACACCACTTCATGAGCTCCAATTAAATTGTGAAAATAGAGTATTAATCTCCCCCTATTTAATTAGTTTACAAGATAAACATCTGTTACAATAGATGGAATATGTTGCCATCATCATACTGTATGAGTAAGAGTTTCCCAGAGTTTACCTTACAGTCTCTAATTAGAAATTTTCATTTACTTTGCTAATACATGATCGAGAGTTCCTAGAAGCAATAACCATGCAGTAGTATCAGGGGGAATCCTTGGCAGAGTTAATTTCATACTTGCTAATTAAGGTGATATAATTAATATCTAAATAAAGTACAGCCTTATTTGAAGGGTTAGAACTGGGTTCACATAGATTTTGAATTAATGAAAATAAGGGACTCTGCAATGTACAAAATTATCATAAAGCTTCATTCAAAATACAGTGTTTTATATGTGTTTAGGCTTACGGTATGTTCATCTACTGTATGTGCAATGTCTACAAATTACTAACAGTTACATTACAGCTACTACTAAAGTTGCATTACAGATACTACTACATAGCAGTTTCTAAAGCAGAATGTCAGAGTAGACTTTCTAAACTTTTTCTTTAGTGGACAGATAATTCTAATATAGAGGATCTAATCTTTATATTCAAATTGTAAAGGACAGAAATACTGTACCAGTAAACTAGAAGCCCACAAAAGTTGTAATAAAAGCAATATGAATTTAGTTAGTATGGACGATCTGTGCATTAGGTAGGGCTTGCAAAAAAACTGGCTTGAATTTTTTGCCCATAATGAAATGATAATGCAATTATCTTATGATTTATAACTTTTGTCAGTGTTGTTTAAGGTTTTACCAAAAAAATCTCTATTATGTTGACATTTGAATCTTTCCAGTGCACGCGTAAGTTACGAACAGAAAATCTGAAGTCATTTTAAGGAACAAGACGACACTTTTTGGAGAAACAACATACTGTAGCCACAAGTCTGCAGACACCTAAGATGTTTTGGAAGCTGCTCTTTCACCATGAGCTAGAGGACCCTGGAGGTAGAGGACAACTGATCTAACCTGACCTCCTGCTCAGCCAATTATATTATTGTGATATCTGGATCATAGAGCCCTGCTCGCAAACAAAAGACTGCGTAAGTTGAGGCTTAAAATTTTAATTGGCTCATCCTTCTGTTACTTTCACAGAAGTCCTTCAAAGTGCAGGTGATTTTGGTCACCTTTTTTGACACCTGAAATAAAAGATGGAAAGAATTCTCCCATAATAAATGTGGATTTTGTGGTAAGGTAATTAAAATTGTATTGGCTGCACATAATCTGTATAGAATATTTTAATCATTATCCTTCCCTTCTGCTGGTGTAATTGATTACAGCTCCTTAGCTACTCTACTTTTAAGCACGTGATTAACACCTTCTTATTCAAATGGATCACAGATCTGTGCCTTAAGGAAGATCCAATACAGACATAACAAAATATGTACTGATTCTGTAAAAATGAATGAAGAATTAAAGTCTCTGAACATTACTTGGGCTTCTGAATTTTATAACACAGAGTGTTTTCTTTTTTATTGCATTCCAATCATTGTTATGTTAATCCATTTATAATTTATAATCATAGAATGTGAAAAATTAAGTAGCAGATATAATAATTGCTCAATTTATTGTCCTGGACTTTTGGAAAAAAAAAAAAAAGCAAACATTTTCACTGAGAAATCAACCTTGTTATTAATGGTAACACAACATGATCCCCAATTCCATGAGAGTTGTCACCATCACTGCAGCTACAGTATATTGTACATAAACAATGTCTTAACATCGCTTCAGGTTTGTCCCATCAAATCACAGCCAATGCAACAAATGCAACCAACAATTTCGGTAGTCAAAATTGGTATATTTTTTTATTGCTGTTCTGGCATTCTGTGGCATTATATACAGTACCATATATTAAAGGCTTATCTTGCTGCTTTATGTGGTGATTATGGTGATCATTGTGTTATTGGTTTAATCAAATATGTATAACATCTCCAAATGTAATTAAATGTCTTTAACAAGGAGTTAAGAAGCACTAAATCATCAAGCATCAAGAGATGCATCAAGCATCAAAATGTAGAGATGTTTTACATGTCTGAAATAAACATAAATACATATTAAATTATGTAGTTAAGCATTCCAAAACTATTTTCAGCAAAAATGCCTGTATGAGAAATAATTGTAGCCACACAAAGACTGAAATATCACCCTATAACAGCCCTTGTATTTTCATTTGGCCAATAACTAAGCTGCAGTATAAACACAATATACTACTGTTTACATTTTTAAGTAGAAAAAGGCTTTCACAAAGAATGCAACAATTGTAATTTATAAACAATCTATACATTCACATTACAGCGGTACCAATTACAGTCATTAGAAAAAAATGAGCGGCCATTGTTTGTTATTTGAACAACAATTTGCACAACACTGAAGACACATGAATACGTATTTGATTTATTTTAGTGACTTACTCAAACACGTCTCAATTTTCAGTATGCTCTTTTATTGTTGCAATGCTGTTACAAATAAAACACCAAATGATAGTTGAGCAACAGGGAAGGAAGTCCAAAATAGACATCGAAACAATAATAAAATCAATACTGTACTGAATACGGTGCTTCTGTTTCAAGCCTTCAAGACACCATTCTTCCTCCTACCTGCACTTTCAAAGTCATTACAACAAGACTAATACTGAGTCCACTGCTTTTCTTGGGAGACTTTGTTTTCAGCAGCATCTGAAATAAAGTCAAGAATGTGTTACACAGATGATGATATGAATTTCCATTCCTGGCAGCAAAACTAAAGGTTTTGGAACTTTGCTGTTTCTTCAAATTTTTTTCCATCCTGATAAGAATGGTACAGTACTTTATAATGGTTAATGGAGCTACACTAAATAAGTTCCCTAATAACACTCCAATATGATTGTGCTTTTTAAACCTGTATGTATTAAACATGTAATGTATTAAGCATTATGTTGACATAAAAATCTTCAGTTTGTTTCCTGACCAATTATGCTGACATGTCTGAGCTGAACTTTGAGTTCATCCATGTCTGAGCACCGGGAAAATTAGGTTTTCCCAGTTCATAAGGATAAATTCAAGACCCAGTGAGGCAAATTTGTATCTTCACAGCCCATCACCAAAGACAGAGCTTAATCAGCTGTGTTATTTACCCAGGTATTAAACTAATAAACCGTTCTCATCAAATATTTTAAAATCCTTAACTTTTTTTTTTAAACAGGAGGAAAGAAAAAAATTCCGCCTTCAAGCACTGACAGATGAACAATTCACTGATTAGAAGAAGGTTCTTGATTCATGATGGCAAACACACTAGGAACACATGCTCCTTTAAATCGCAGACATGGGAAATTCTCGCTCATTCTAATGGCCAATGATATCAAGAGAAATATCGAGAAAAGGACAGCAATCTTACCGAGTGCTGTGGCTGTGCAAGACTCTAGTTTAATGAGGAATCTGTTGAATCTGCTGATGCAGATGCATCTCCTCAGAATCTGAGGAGAAGCACTGTGGTAAAACATTTGAAGAGGTAGTTAACTTGTTGGAAGCTACTTTCAACGTTAAAACCAAAATCGAGAGAAAATGTATAGTGATCTATGGTCAATTCTCGGAATTAACAACAGAAAAAAAAACGTTGCGGATTAGCTATGAAGCGATTAAAATAATTGGAGTCTAATTTGTGGGATAAATAATGACTGTATCCAGCAATGTTTGTTGTCAGTAGTGGATTTAACATGTGTGAAAGTGCCGAGCACAGCTCAGGACATCGTATTTGTTAATGGAAATTTAACAGATTTACATCTGCCATCTAGGGAGGTCTTTAATGTCAGTCCAGATGTGCAAAGATCACGTGACAGCTTTCAGCACTGAAAAGCAACAGAAGCAAGCCAGGCTTCAGAGTCTGCAACCAGTCTAGAGGGAAATATTGTCCCCAGAACCACAGCTTCATGAATGAGATGCTTTGAAACTATGGTTGCATTGAAAAGGCTGGCAGAAATAAGGACAATGTTACACAGGAGCAACCTCCAAAGAAAGGAAAACCTAACCTCTACAATCCCAAAAAACCCAAAATACTTGGATGCATCCCACCTAAGAGGAGACGCACTAGGTAGCAGTAGGAGCTGGTCCCAACCTATTAGGTAAAGCCTGGATAAATGAAGTGACCTTCGGCTGGAATAAAACATCCAAAAAGAAATAGAAGCAAACTACCAGATACTACAGGGTGTGCTAAAATACAGTACGTGAGATGGTTTTTAATGAAAAATTATGCAAAATTATGCAGGGTACAGCACCAAACATATGCCGACAGAAATGCAGACCCAAAGATCTTTCTTCAAACACAGATCAGTTTGATTTCCCCAATGAAACTGTGGATGGAGGCTGAACTCAACCATACCTTGAAAGAAAAAAAAAAGATCAAGCTAGGGACAGTCCATACTGGCCAGTGATAGTGACAGTGGCACCCATATTTCCTATTCTAAAGAAGGATAGGTGTGTTAGAATATGTGGTGATAATCCATCCATTTTCTGACCACTTTCTTCAATACAGCGCTGCAGGCGAGCTGGATCCTATCCTGGCAAGGAGCAAGGCAGGCTACACCCCAGTGGGACGCCAGTCTATGTAGTGAATATAAATCAGCTAAACCATGTCTCCTGGAAGAGTACACCATTCCCAAAGCTGACGATTTGTTTGCCGCTCTAGCGAGATTTAACTTAATTCGACATGACCCACACCTTCCGTTAGTTCACACTATATGAGGACTCTAAGAAGTATGTCACTGTGAATATCCACAGGGGGTGCTCACATACTGTATAACCAGCTATCTTTTTGGTGATAGGTTCAGTGATCCTGTTGGCTTTGAAAGCAGCTGGTACAGTCATTGGATATGTTAGTGTGCTATGATGAGAACAAGGAGATCCCATTTTTGTGTGGTCTCACCATATGAAGAAGGGGCTGTACTCTCCCACTTAACACCATATGGATTGGATAACCCTATTGCCTTTGTCTCCAGAACCCTTAAAGCTTTCTTACATCATTTAGACCAAATTCACAACAGGCACGAGATACCTGTCCAATCTACAAGGAAAACATCAGGCATCCAATGGAAGAGACGTACCGTAGCACAGAATAGAGAAAAGATTCTGAGTCTGATGAAGGTCTGCTCAATTATTCAGATGCCTGTGTTTTATGCCTGTATTAGTGAAACATGAATGTAAAGTGATTTGAAATAGATCTAAGAGCTCCAGAAGAATGTTTAGTCAAAACTGGAAATACCTTTGTGATAAAGAGAGAATTTACACAAGACAAAAAACTTGCAGTGGCAGAAATAACGTATGTGGACCATGATGTGTGATGCCGGCATACTGTAGCGACCCTTCCATTGGCTGCAGAAATAAGATGAGTTCAAAGTTCAAACATGTCAAAGATTGTTGTGAAAACAAACATAGTGGGACAACCAAGAGCAAAGCTCTGGTGCAGAATGTTTTAGTGCCGTTTAGTCAGGAACATTTAGTTACAGACCTGAAAAATGCACACTACTTTGGGCATGTGTTCCCTTACTGTCAATGGTTCCCTTACACACTTCAGTATTTCAGAAATTGTGTTTTGCCCTGCAAAAACGGTTGAAGCCCTGAAAAATTTGAGTTTGTTGCAGCAGGGTATAAGGAGATACTGAGATGTGTAACTGCACACAGTGGTTTTTACTACCACATGCCATGCAATGGATCCTGTAGTGTTGAACATTAGCCTGTACTGAAACCTTTCTTTTGGTTTCTTTGTGAGAATGTCTGCCTGCAAATTATCTAAAGCACAGATAGGGAAGGTGGCATAAAGTGCAATGAAGCTCTATGAAGATACTACTATCCTTAAAGATGCGTTTGATCTGATAATAATCAATAAGACAATAAGATCTGATGCCAGGGAAAGAATGGGCCTTTTTTACACAATGAAAGACAAGCAACTGAATTGGGAAAAGCCATTCCCCTTGTTTTCTGAGTTCTGTTCATTTGCTGAACATGCCTTTAGTCACATACGGTACAGTATAAGCTATATGGTCAAATAAAAGATACAGGTTCTCAGTTGTCATAAAGTCCATTTTAATTTTGGAATGGAGAAGCACACAATAGCACAGAATATAAAATATTGAAATGTAAAATGCCTTTGTGCTGCAAAATAAAAGGCAAATAAGAATGGAAACTGAGGTGTGTAGGCAAAGTCATGCACAGATCACTAAATTATACATACAGTTATCTAGCATATTGTGTTTTTAAGCTGATTTTAACATTTTATTGGTATCTTGTATTTGCTATTTGGCTGTAGAGATTGCATAGTAATATATAAGAACATTTTGATATTAGTTTTATTAGCGTTCCCTTTGATGTTTTTTACCAAATATTTCTAGTCTCCAGTTTGACATCAAAGATCCCAAAACTAGTCTGTTCACATCCCTATATTTATACCAGCACTTTTCACAGGTTAAATAATTTAAAGGATAGAATTAATGTAACAGCAACACTTATAATATCACTGCTATAATCTTTTAAATATTTATTGCTTTTAGATCAAGTTTCACTTACCATGATAATAAGTCTTCAGAGTCATAGCTGGCCTCCGAAGTGTTGAGGTTCCCAGGAGCAGCAGAAGGTTGTGGAAGAGCTACACAACTCTTGTTGTGTGGAGAACTTACTACAACATTCTGAAGAAAAAATCACTTAAACAACAGACTTCAGTACCATGTTTCATAGTCATGTTAATCACTTCGGGAGACAATTTATTTTTCTGCTTAAAGGCCTACTAAAAGAATAATGAAAGTAGAAAGAGAGCACCTACTCTCTCTTTGCTGCTCTGCTACACTTTCTCTTGCCAATAACCTTAGAATTTCTGTTATAGCACTGTTATAGGGGCTATGAAGAAAGGAAATTAAACAACATAAAAACAAACTAAATGTTTTTTTTACAATGAAATAACATACAGTACTTTCATGTACTTCTCTCTTTAGAACCATTGCCTGTAAAGAGGTAAAACCCTTGCCAGTTGCGTATTGTGATTGGTCCTGCAGGTCGATTATGTTAAGAGCAGATGGGTCCTACAACAGCTATCCATGAAATGTCATATAAGACGATATTTCAGTTGGTGAATGACAGAATGGCCTATTTAAAAAAAAGCTGGGCAGAGTTGACAGTAATCTGTGAACCAATCATAAAGATGAATGCTTCGTTGCCCACTTTACAAAATTATCTTGGAATATATCTATTTATACTGTATAAATACTGCACCCATAACTAAATTGTAAAGTGAGTTACATCATTAAGAGGCCATATTCAAAAATCTTGAGTTACTTAGGAGGTTCCCTTAGCTTTCCGTGGAGATCGTCATTTTTCTCCTCTCCAAAGTGTTTTATTTAT
This sequence comes from Atractosteus spatula, assembly GCF_055471065.1. Classification (NCBI taxonomy): domain Eukaryota; kingdom Metazoa; phylum Chordata; class Actinopteri; order Semionotiformes; family Lepisosteidae; genus Atractosteus; species Atractosteus spatula. The sequence continues at coordinate 20,066,417 of NC_142711.1, read as the reverse complement.
TAGTACTGTATTAATTTAGGGCCAGCTGTTTCTTTTTTCACCTGTTGTATTCTACCATGTCGGTGTCAGAGTCGGGCCACATTGCTTGTAGTGCCTTCTCTGGGCTTCACTGGGGCCAACACAAGTTTCCAGAAGCTTTATACTGCTACTGTATGTCACAGGGTTTACAGTGAAACAAGTTCTTCTGGAAAACGTTACACCCACTGAAATGTCATTGAAAAAAAATCAACAAAACAAAATTCAAGTAAAACAATTACATTAAAAAATACTTTTCATATGATTTTGTTATGATTAGTAATATATAGAAGTTGATGAGCACAACGGAGCATTCCACAGAAACAAGAAATTGCTGTTCTATGATTTTTTCCCTCCTCACCGAGGGATTTTGTTTATTGTATTATATCTCAGAATTGAAAATGTGTTTTTTTTTAATCCAGTTCTAAAAAAATATTTTACCTCAATCATAAGGACAATAGTGTCATATACTGTTTCTCTCTGTTTGAAATGCATGAGAAGCAGCCTGAAAATGTCAACAGATAGTGAAGTGCTTGTGAAAAATCTATTCTATTAATATTTGTGAAGAGGTACTATTCATTGCATTATTTTTACAGCCCTGACGTGTATGAATTTCTGATTGCAATAAATACCATAGATCATCCTTTGTCACAGGTACAGTAGAAAGTAGAAAGATAAAAATAATGAGCTTTATGATGTGTTCATTTCTGAAAAATAAACATCTGAAATGAATGATTTCAGGTAACCGTGGACGTTTGCTCAAAATTAAATCATTTGTAATTTAGCAGTTCCATCTAAAATTGCCTGTGATTATTGTGTCTCAAGTGTGCAGTCTAGGTCAAGAGAGGAATTCAGAGATATTCAATAGCATGGTGAAATGTGAATCAAAAGACAAGTAAGACATGTCTATTGATAAAAAAAAGCAATTCTAGAGACTATCACTCAATTTTTTTTAGTGTTTCATGGACAAAGTGGTACCAGGTCAATTAAAATCTAATCAATAACTGGGCACATTGTCTGATTCTTCTCCTAGATTATAATGTTAGCATGTTCTGTACATGTAATACGTTGAGCCAGAAGCTATATTGCCCTGAAGAATAAAACTTATCATATCTCAGAAAATAAATTAGGCCAGACTTTGTTAGTACTTGGGTGAGAGATGTCAAAGGAAAAGAAGACTTTCAGGCTTTCCTTGGAATAGTCTTGATAGTTGGTTCGTGTACGAAATCCAAACCAATGCTTAAGTGTTATTCAGTTTGATAGATGAGACTGTGCTAAGCCTACCTTTTAAAGTGTTTCTGGCTGAAACGATCAATGAAATGTGTGCTAACCTTTAATACCAGAACGCAGAATTTTGCTTTGAATATCATCATGTTCTTTTCACCTGTCTACTGCTGATATGTAACATTCACTGTGAAGCACGTTGAGCTGTATTGACACGGCACTATGTGAAAAAATAAAATGATAAAATATTTCACAAGATTCACAGATTTCCTCTTCCAGTTGAGAATTTACATGTTATAATAACCGCTTGCAATTTTCTAGCACTTTGTATCTCGGAGGATCTCAATGTATTTCATTGGGTTTCCGCCCCAGTTGCCAGGCAGAGTCTTATGTTCCCACATACTGTATGTAGAAGAGAAGAAAGGCTTTTAAATCAATAATAAATGCACTCACTCATCTACTACAACTGGAATTTGTGCATTTCAGGGATTGACCACACTGTAGCGAAACTTCCTCGCAAGAGGAATTTTTAGTCACATCTTTTTGACAAGTTGTGGCAAACCAGGCTGGGGAACATGATGTTGCGAGGGTGGGGGGCGAGGTTAGGGGGGGTTATATAATTTTAATAATTAACAAACTGACACCCAGTGAGCCTATTTACAGGAGCTGGAGATCTTTTGGTTGTTACTGACTGGCCTGCCACACAAACCCGCCACGTACATCAGTTTTCCAACTGTTGCTTTCAAAAAGATGGCACAGAATGGCAATTATGGTCACTTCCGATCACTCAGGATCATTTACAGCTGGGAGATCTGGTAAAACACTGTCACATAAACATCAGCTGGTGGCAGATCCCAAACAGCAGAAAAAATATTGGAAATAGAATTATCAGAGATGCTTAGCTGTTATTTTTTATTTTAAGATGAAAAGTATCACTGTAGAAAGGAAAAAACAACAGGATGGTTGTTTAAAAGGAGATGTTTTGCAATCATTTATTGCTGTTATCACCAAAAACATAATCATATCCATTAGGTTTATAACAAAACTGAATTTTCTAGGAAAAATGTACATTATCAGTTTTCAAATTGCTTGTCACTGCATCAGATCGGTAAAGTTGTACAAAAAGAATCTCATGGAGTATTTCTTTATGTTGGAGTGCTGCAGTCCCTAACAGGCAACTCTCTCAGCCTGTAATTCCTGTAGCCTAAATTCCCTTGTGATCCTAAGTAAATTATATAAATACAATGTGACTATATGGGCACTATTTCCTATGCATAATGTAAACATGTTGTAGCGACAATATTTTTTTTTCTCTTCTAGGTTTCTAATCACAAGACGTTAAAAGAAAGGTTATGACAGTAAGTGCACTTGAAATGAGAAGTTTAAAAAAAACTGATGTGATGTGTTTGATCTGCACAAGATCACTTTATGAAGCGTTCTCTGTTTGATAAACATGAATTACGAAGTCTCGGGGAAGGCAGGATCAAAGTTGAACAAGCGGGTTTGCAAAGATCCTTTTCTTGCATGCCTGTGCTCATAAATTTGACTACTGTTGAGGACTGCCATCAAACATAAATGCTACTTGAATGAGAAATCCCTGCGTAATTCAACTACTTTAGCTGCAGTTCTTCCAGTAGTAGTATGCTTCTTCAAATCATAATATATCATATTTAAATCTCCCTGTTGTGTCTTAAGCTGCAGGAAACCCAATATGAAATCTACAGAGCTAAATTCAAACAATTTATGGTCAACCCTCCAAAGTAAGCAATTCATTTCAAACTGTTCCCTTTGGAATGTCTAGGATCAAGCACTTAGTAAAGGAAACATCCTTTAATTGTTTGACAAAGCAGAATGTGACTTTACTGGCTTGAGCTATTTTCATTTATCACTAGCCAGCAGACACACAAGAATGTTGTTAGAATTTATATTTAGGATACACAGCCTAAGAATCAGCAAATGTGAGAGGATTGGATGTCTGCAAAAGCTGCTACTGTCAGATAATCCAGACTCTTTTCCACTGGTTGCCATATGTGCAGGATGCCCAGCTGCGAGTCAGTGATATTGGCTCCTCATGCCGCAAAACAGTAAAATTAACAACCATATGGGGCTATATTCAGTAATATTCTTATGGGGCTATATTCAGTTCAGTTTGGTAAAAGTCTTGTATAGTATTGCAAATTTTCTGCTTTACGTTATGTTGTACAGTATTTTTAAATAGCACCATACACAAAACTGTTCCAGTTTAAATTGGATTTAGGTATAATTTCAGAAATAAAACTGCTATACACCATGCAGTATTTATAGGTACTGACTGGCAGGGCTGATCTGAGGAGCACACTAAACCATGCAATCAGTAGGAGCGACGGACAGTGTACACAAATGGCGAGGGACTTAACTCAAGACAATGAATTTACTGGGAATTCTTCATTCAGGGCAATAATTAAAATCCCCAATACTCATCACACATGGGGACCCAGCTTGTGGTTCCAGCACCCTGTCAATGAAAGAGTAGAGACACACTGATCCCTTCAGTGTGCTGAACATCAAGGGGTGTCACACTTGTCCTCTCAAAGGCCTCCTCACATCCTTCCTCTTATGGCACTCTCAGCTCAATCAGGATGATCTTCCTTGTCTCTGGGGACCACATCACAACTTCTGGCCTTAGGGATGTTTGTACAGCCTTAGGAAACTGCAGCCTTCCTCCAAGATCCAGTCTCATGTACCCCTCTCTCCACAGAGGCTGCACAGTGGATTGTCTCTCACACCCCACTTGTACAGATCTGGGAGGGTGTCGTGGACTGCCCGCAGCAGGAAAGAGACGCGAAAGAGCCACAATTCTGTCCGAGATGAACTTCTTTCAGGAAGATTCCACTTTGTCCATGCTCCCTGAACTCCCTAATCCACTGCTGACCTTCGTCTCTCCCGATTCCTCTTCCTGTACCATAACTCTCCTCTCTCTCAAGCTATTCCCATTATTTTTCCCACTGCTGGAAGTTGACAATAACGTTCTCTATCTCTCGCCAGATGCTGGTAAAATATGCTGCCTGAAACCGTACCTTCATTCCTCCGTAGTAGCTGGTAATCATCCCCTTGAGTGGTGTGGAATATGATAGTGCTCCAATGCAACCCAAATCAACTATGTGGGATAAATCCACATGCGTTAGCCAGACAACTGTCAGGTCTCCTCTACTGGACGTCACCTCCTGGGTCATCTGACCCCTGTGTTCACCAAGCATCCTGAAAGGCCTGGGATTCCCCCTTTCTGTACAGATGTGTCAACGTACTTGCTCTCGGTCACGCATGTTGACAACCCTGTGGCTAATTCTGGAGATCGTCCCCTCCACGCTCAGAAGCAAGATGGTTCTAAACTGTCCAAGAGATGAAGAGCTCTAAAGACAAAATTCATAATTTAATCCTAAAGACAAAATGAACCTACCTCATACATTGCATTGCTGTGTCGCACTCCCTAATTCCTATGATTACTTTAATATGATTCTCTTTGCATCCGCTAATTAAAACGCGTTATTTCTAACAGGAAAACTGATGACATTGCAAAGTAAACTGACAGACATATCCCTGAGTGATTCACGTATAGATGTAGCTGGCAAAGGTCTCCGAGCTGTGAATGCAAACATGATTCTGGGGGATCTCAGGTCTACATACTGCAAACTAAAAGAAAACTAATCAAAACAAACACATTAATATCTGAAAAATATCTGAATATCAATATCTGAAAATATGAATTCTTATGCTTATACTTTTTTCCAGGTTCATTTTTAAGAGATTTGTTTTGTTGTTTTATTAACACAGTATATGAAAACACTGTGCTTTGGGTGAAAAATGAGATAGATGCACACTATATTTGTTGGGTCATGTGTTTGTTTCAGCATCATTGAGTAGATTTCCCATTTAGGTGAGTGAAAATATACATTATCACTAAATATTTTCTCCATTAAAACAAAGGCTGAGTAATTAATGGATTATAAGACTCTGTCCACAGTGAAGGAAGAGCCTGAAAGCACGGATATGAATCTATACTGTGCTGCTTCACACACAAAGTTAATTGGAACTGGGAAAAGTTAACAGGAGATCTTGGACTTGCCTTGAAAAAATAGTCACTGTCTAACTCAGACACCCCAACTGTAGCTGCTCTGGATTTTTTACTGTTTTGTATCACATTCAATACACAAACAAAGTGGTACATTTCAGAGGATTTGTGTTTGATTTCCTCTGATCAAGGCATTAATGTGAGTAACAAATGACAATTAAAAACTGTCCATGTGTAATACACCATGAATAAACATCTCATTTTCTTACGTTTGGACCTGTAACGAGAACATTTATAACCAAGAGCACACACAACCACATACGTAAAATGCATGTAACACAATGCACAAAGGAATACATTTTGACAGTTTTCTGAAAATACAGTATAGTCTGATATCAAGAGGACATAACACTTTTTCACAGCTCACAGCTGCACACAAGGAGGGAATATCAGGCTGCTGCACCAGCTCCGAGAGGGCGACTTTCTGATCTGAATTGCATATTTGTAATGAAGATTAGTTATGTATTCAGGGACACCTAGACATTTAGTACTGTACGTCATCCGTCTGAAGGGAGAACAAATTCCCATTCGCCAAGAATTTACTTTATGTACATCACATGTTGCTTCCAAACTCTTTGTTTTTGCAAAATCTGTGAAGGCACACAATCGGGAATATTGTCTTTATCAAAAAGGCTATTTTCATCTTACTATGACTTCATGAATCTTTCAGATCTCCATTCTTTTCTTATAGAAGTTGAGTAGTTGAAATTCTTTTTGAAATATCCCAGAAAAACATCTTAGTGCATACATATTATTTTAAAATATGACAATGAAACCTCTTTTTCAGAATTTCTCGTTTTAAATATACAGTATACAGTATATTCAAAAGGATGTCATTAATATTGCTGACAAAGTTTATTTTTCAGAAATAAGTAGCATTGGATATTCTATGTAAACAATATAAAAAATTAAAGAAGCATCCAATATAAAGTCAATACAATTCAGAGAATACAATGCCATACAATATTGTTATTCAAGAGACTTGATAAAGTTAATGAAATGTGATATGAAAGAATCTAATGATACATGCTACATTGAAACTGTTTTATAAACCTACTTTTTCATGCATCTATGTGGTAAATTTTAATAATAAGTGTATCTTGGACAGGTTTCAGATATCAGCAATAAATAAAAAAATTGGGCTTGAACAGTTCCATATTGCAACAACATCCGCAAGGTAATATTTGAGTAAATTGCCTATCATAAGCTCAGGTATGCACAAATGCCTCTTTATGATATCAACTAATGGTATCTCCTATCACGGTAGGCTTAAAGCCCTAAACAGATGTAAATTTGTGGGAATGTTGCCCACAACTTTTAAAATTAATTAGTTTAAATTAATAGGGTTGGAATGGCCAATTTCATTTCATTTGGCTCTCTCCTTTTCATGTCTGAGTTATACAGCGAAGGCAAAAAGTATTCATGAAATAAATTCTAATTGTCCCTTTCTAATAGAGCACTCATTTTTTAATACTAAATTGGATGGACAGTTTCCATAGAAGGTTTTTGGAAGTAAATGTGCAACAACAAAGCCAGGGCAGAAATGTTCTCTGACCATCAAGTAGAGTGATAAGTTATTTGGCATCGCTGCATCCCATTCACTAAACACTTCACTTCCGGGGTGAATACTTTCTTCCCAGCTCTGTAAGCAGCTTCTTCACACTCTTGTTTCTCACCTCACCCTTCTAATTCATGTTGCCATGATCAGCATATAACACTTTACACTCTTGTGTCAACTAAATCTCTTCTTTTTCCTGGTGTCTACCCAGTCCCAAATTTTGCCTGTCTTATCGAATTCCCTTTTCTCTGTCTACTGCAGTCTTCTATTTTAGTATTATCTGCAAAGTTCACTGATTTACAGACCGTACTCGAATCTAGGCCACTGATAAATTAGGAGCAACAGCGGTTCTAATACATATCCCTCTGGCCTACAGGGATGTCCTTAAGGCAGCCAGAGTTTCCCTCTACTCAAGTCATACTGAGAGGGGTCAAAGCAATTTCCCATCCCTTTCCTCCACCGTCATTAAAAGGCTGGGACCAGCTAATAAGTCTGTTTTTCCTCATTGCATCAAACTATGTAACACATTTATGCAGCTCTTTTATAAGAAAATACAAAATATTAATAACCCGTTTCTGACTTCACCTCCTCCATGACATCTACTCATTCTCCTGTTCTCATAGGATAGTTTCCCTCATTTTTCTGCTTGTTTTAAGCACTGTACTGTAGCTATAACGAGACCTACTTTATTGCCTGTGTTTTAATTTCTGTTTTGTTACTATTCAATGTTAGCTTTTTGGCTAATGGTTTCTGATGTTCAGTGACCTCATATTTCTCTCCTTTTGGGCTTTTGTTACTTTTGTTTCCTTATTGTGTCCTTTTGTACAGCTTCTGTTAATCACAGCTGATTACATGGAACGAATACCTAGCAGCCATTGATACAAACATCTACCTTCTTTGATCTAGACTTTGACTAGCAGGAGTCAATTTAGAAATCTTCAACGATCAGGGTTCTGTTGTAGAACCTTTGTTATTCAGATGTTGCCCCTTAGTCAAATCATGATTTGTATAGTAAATATGCTGTGGCTGAGATTATCGAAAGCCCCAGCTAAGCCCAGAAGAAGAAGAACATTAAGTGACCTACTGAGGCCATCAGCAGATCAATAACTACCAACGGATGTTTAATAATCATTATTAGAGATACAGTAGGTACATATTTATTCCTGTACTTTTATAGCACTGTTTCCCTTGTGTTGTTTAAGCTGATATTACCCAGGTGTATGAAATGTTCCATGCACATTTTTCATGTGCATGGCTTATATACCACCATAAAGAATATTACATTACACCATAAAGGCCATAGATAAGATATGCCATTTGGAAAATTGTGCTTAGTTTGCTCTACTACACGATAGTCCTATGGTCAGTACTACAAACAACCCTCCCTGGAAAAGTTATATTTAAAATAGTTAATCAAATATAAACCGAATTCTAAGAATGAGACATCACTCTTTTTAACGTACTCTATACGAGACCTGTATTGTAAGCACTCTGTCATTATTTCTCAGGTCTGGTTTTACTGATACTCTGTTAAATGAGAGTATCTCTTTTAACAGAGTATCTGTTATCTCTTGCTAGGAACCTCTCCTGCGTTCTCCGGGTCGTCTGCCATCAATCACACTAGGGGACCAGCTGACCAAGTTGGTGATATATTATTACATTATAAAAATAAATATTAAATAGTACTTTATTAGTTTATGTTATTGATATAGCCGTAAAAAAGAATGTGTCCTAATATTGAACTCTGCATCACTTCACTAATTACAGTAGCCAGCTGTGCAGGTTCTGCCCTTGTCACTGTCCTCTATTTTCGAACCATTGACTAGTCGCTAATTTACTACATTGTGTTGTTCCTAGAGCACACCAATCAGTTTTGTTGGGTTTTTTTTACTCAGAACTGACTTCCATACAGTGATCAGTCTAGCTAGTATTTATTTGGTTTGAAAAATTCAAATGCACCAAACCTCCTACTGTAGAGTAAAGGATTTAAGCAAAACACCTACGGAAACAAAAAAAGTAAATGGCGACATATTGCTCTTTCTAAGCTTTACGTACAGACTATAAATGTGGGTCTTTTTATTTCTTTCTGGCAAGCTACTGTCTTTTGTAATCAATCACATGGAAACATATAACTCTATAACAGCGACGTGCCTAGCCAATGTCCAGTTGATATTGATGGAGTGTTTATTGATGCTGTATCCTAGGATTTTCTGATCTTGCCAGAAAAAAAAAGAGTTTAAAGTACAGTATATTAAATAGCAGTGCCTGTGTCAAAAGATTTGAAGGCTTCATCTATTTTCAGAAGATTAATCTATTAATGTAGTAACTTTATAAGAGGTACTGCAAAGAATAAATATATAGAAATGCAAGGAAATAAGTCATTTGAGATTAGATACTAAAGTATGTTACCTTCATCCCCTCAATTAGATAGATTTATTGACCCTGTGTTAATTAAACCACGGCTATTTTGGGCCTTGCATAATTTCCTTCTATGAAAATACATTACCTACCATAAAGCCAATGAACCACATTTGAGAGCAGATGGAATTAGACAATATTACTGTCAGCTGCCGATATATATTTGACAGGTCTTATTACAAAACATATAAACAATTTTAACTGTCGAAGTAAATAAATGATTCAGGACTATTTCATAGTACTAGAAAAAAAACTGCACTTAATCAAAAGATCATGGTCCTTGGGGGTCTGAGTCTTAACCTGTGTGTCACATGAAAAAAATGAAAGAAGCATAGAGCAATATTTAATAAGCTTTATTAAGATGAGAAATGTTCTATTTTCAAAAACCATGAAACTGCAGTTCGTCTAGTTTAAAGTCCATCCAGCACAGACTGCTTCTCCTCATAAAATGCCACATTATTTAGCTGTCTTGCCTCGAAAAACATATGTACAGTAGTGATCCTCATAAAATTTCATGATGCTGTTTAGAAAGGAAGAGTTTAGTCCAGATGCAATATTTCAAAATACAGGTCTTTCAATAGTAAGGATCAGCACAAAAAAGATACCCAACGACACTAGTAAATTTGATCAGGTTTCAGAGATTTAACCCTCTGCTTCAAATTCAATTCTGGACAAAACAAATGTGAAAATTAAAAAATATATAATATTTATAGTGTCTATGAGTACTTACAAGCCTTTACATTTTTTTTTTGTATAATATGCTGTCTTAGTGTGTCACATTAATTTCATGCCAGTTTTTGCCCAGCATTTTTATTCATATTGTTTCATTTCAAAACACGTCTGGTTCATTTGGTTTCACTTCCTCTGCATGCAGTTACAACATTGGTAATTTTAACTATTAAGCAGCATTTCCATAATATTTAGATATTATATATAATGCTACTTTGCAGTGTAATGGAAAATGAAACTTTCTTTCAAATAAACCCATCACTAAGAAGTATTCCCGGCCAACGTACAGGTTGCCCCTTGGGGATAACTCTCTTTCTTAAAAATATGTATATTATATTGCCATTTTTGTTTATTTTACATATCACAGTATGTTAAATATTAAATCATTATTAATAACACATGTAATAACTAACTAAGTTATAAATAAATAATGTTCAGAAAATGCAATTATTTATTAATATTCCCTTTTTAAGGCTAAAACAGCCACATTAAGATACTTCAGACATTTAATTTTACTATGCACACAAATGCACATAAAATATTACTCAGATGCAAAATATCCACCACACACCCCCTACCCGGACAGACAACCTGAACAAAAAGACTACGTTTCCGAACGTGTCACACAAGTTAAAAAATCACATGAAGTCATATCCATTAAAATTATATTGCAGTGACTTTTTTTAGTGGCAAATTGGAATATTAACAACTTAAATCTAAATATAGTGCAGACTTGTATTAGCTATAATACAACATACTGTATTGTACAGTATGTGATGACAGTCATTCAGGTGATTGCCCAGAACCTACTGTATTTTTATCTACCCTGTTTTTTTTTACGTTTATTTGCTTTTAGCAGTACAACGCTGTGTAGTTATAATATGTCTATAAAATATTGTTATAGAATCAATTATATAAAATTACTAATAATACTATACACTCTTTTTAAGTACAATAAATAATAATTCTATTAAACAGGGAGTGTGATGACATTAGTCTTATATAGTAGTGTGACATACTGTACTGTGTTTAGAGATGTAGTGACCACATGGTAACAACATCCCGTTTTAACAATGCAATCATTGTATTTAATTAAATTGTCGGTCACTAGTACAGTACACACACAGTATGATTAGTGCAAGAAAGCAAGATCAATAGTAACTATAGCAACATATCCTTGTTCCTTAACTTGGTCAAAGCAGGTCAAAGCCTCCAGTTCCCACAATTTTGTTATCTATTGCACAACTGCCAGGTGTATAACTGCCTGTTGCTGGGCAGACTTGCGCCTTATAAGTAATGGGAAGTTTTTATGTTTTTGGTGCGTTTATGCTGTAACCAATCAAATTGTAGTACTGGTCTGTGCTTATGAAAACGCTAGGTATAAATGAAGGGACTTTTGAGAGGTGCTTCGGACTAGCACTATACACTGTGCTGTACGTGTGTGCTGCTTCTCCTATATTGCAATATTAAAGACCTTACTATTAGAATGAAGAATCTATTTCTGCTCGTTTGTCAATGTCAACGTCAAGGGGCATTCAGGAATGGAACCCATACATATTTAAGGTTAGAAGACACTGCAATGTATTTTTTCTATTTCAAATGATCAGTTTATATGAATAATGTCAGAATAAATCTGGACCATTGTAAGCTACTGTGAGTTAGTTCCCCAATACAGGCTGTTTCATCCATACTTTTGTACTTTGTCACCAAATTACAACATCAAAGAAACAGAATCTCTGTGTTATCTCATATCTCATTTTTATTTCAGTTTTGTAAAATAAAAATTAAAATTATTTTTATAATATCTACTTCATAATTACATTTTTATAAATCTTAACTTACTAATATTTATGGTAAACACCTGCATATGACTAAATAAAGTAGAATACTACAAAGTCAAGGTAGGTCATACTGTAAGTACTGTATGCTTCTTGAGTGAGCATTAGAGATTAACTTTCTTTGATTAAAGAAAAACCCTAAACAAAAATTAATAATTCTGTATACTGTGTGTAATTAAAAAGCAATAATTCTGTTAGTGTTATACAGCAATGTGATATACAGTATCTTATTTGGGGTTTTGCATAATCATTTTATTAGTGTGTTTGTCACTAGTACATGAATTGTGATGTGATGCAGCCCTTCCTGCTCACTTGTCACTGTACATGTACTGTAATGACTAATGTAATGAGAAGTAGGAGTGAATAAGTATAGGTTGTGCAACATTTTTAAATGAAATGTTCCAACATGATCTCCATGCACAGTTAACAAGTACTATAAGTAGTATTTGTTGGCAAAACCATCTCGAAGTTGAGAGCAATATTTCTATTGGATTAAATGAGATTCATATTTCATAAACCCATTTCACATCACCAGAAGTTTTGTTGCCTCATTCTGAATCGTAGAACGTGATGCTATGCATACCGCACCAGGAAACATTGTCTATGTATGATGTCAATTGGAGGTTTTACAAGTTACTATGTACATTTTACTTTCACTGTGGTTTGAAATGCACACATCAATGCAGATTTTTTCTATTTCTGAAATATGAAAATAGCGTTGCAGTTTAATGTCCAGCTCTTGTAGAATAGGATCCCTTTATGCACAGTATACCAAATGATGTATAAATAATAGAAGAAAATAAATGACCATTTAAAAATAAACTAAGGACGAGTGTATTGAAAACCTTAAAGCAGCTCTTCCCAGACAGCTGTCTGTTGTCTGAATCTGAAGGCATTCTCCTTCATATTGAAGCCCGGTAGAAGCTGCCAATCAATCATTCTGTCATTCTGGCACATTCATTTGCTGATTGACAGGTGCAACTGGGGACATCTGCGTCAAAATGAAGGCCTTTTGGCAGAAGCAATCATAGAAGCATGTGGTTTGTAAGTGTAGATTGTTAATGCTAGAAAGAGAAAACAATGTTATACTTATTTTCAGTCAAGTCATACAGTATGTGAACCATACCCCCTAATAGTTTATTTTTGTGTTGACTCTATCAAAGTTGTATTGCACTTTGTTTCGCAACTAGTTTAAATGTGATTTCGTCCATGAGTGAATTTTTTCTGCTTTAAGCCCTGGAATGTATTGGGTTGCTCTTTAAGTACTTAATAGTACATCAGAGAATATTGTTAATCATAATTCTTATAAGCGCTCAATATGCATTTGCATAAAATGAATCAAATCACGTTATATATGTTTAGTAGGACTAACTGTACATATGTCAGTCTATAAATCATACATCATTAGTAGGACTTATTATTCAGTATATTATGAAAGACATTGTGTCTTCCATAACTTTTACTTGATAAGTCTCCAATTCAACGTACTTTGTACAAACTGTACTGCAGCAGTGACAATATTTATCTGATGGTAAGAAACAGAATTTTAGAAAGTCCCCAAACACAGAAAATGCCAACTTATTGTGATACCTTGAGCATTCACGATCTAACAGAGGTACTTAAAACATTACAAGAAAATAAGGCTGATAATAAATGCATCTCACTTCAGACTGTATGTGACATTCAGGAAATAGGGCAGTTAATTACACTTTAAAAAACATTGCTTTTCATTTTTAATTAGAGCAAGACTGACTATTTTTGGACTTGTTGGTTAAAACCTAATTAGATCCTATACTGAAATACACTTAATGCCCCATTGTCCCAGTATATCAGGCACCAATTTGTAAGATATAAAAGTTTAAATTCATCTTGACTCTAAACAAAATTTATCTTAATGCTGAACCAGAATTGCTATGAACCACGTGATACCTGCTTTTCATACTTGCAATGATTTTTTTAAATTATATTAAAAAAACATTTTCAGATCAGTACATAAGGATGAAATCCTTATTTCTGGCAGTCCCACACCCTGAAAGCCTTTCAGCTTTTAAAGCAATGGGAAATAGGTTTCTGGTGAAATTATGTGTACATTGCTGTAGATTGACTATAAGGCAGACGTTCTCTTATTCCAACAGGAAAAATACCCTGTGGGGTCTCCTTTGTGCTCGATAGTACTTGACAGCCTCACTAATAATCACTTCCAGATTAATCTTATACTGTACTGAGAACAGACGATTCCAATTGCTGAAGTCTTGGCTGCTAAAGGTCCAAACAGAAAGCAACGGCGCTAAAGATACTGTACACCTGTAATGTGACATCACTTTTCAGCGACATCACCCATCTATTGAAAATTGCATTTATTCTCATCAAAGCTAATTAAGCCAAATGCATTAAAATTTTGGAAATGACCTTGGACACACTAAAGAAATTTAAAAAATGATTAAAAAGAGGAATTACAAAGTTGTCTGAACGTGACCCTTAAAACCTTCAACCAAAAAACAAAATGTGCTATGTGTGGGGAATAAACTTAGAAACTGCGATAAAATATAGCATCTGTGCTCAAATGCTGGTCTTATTTTTTTCTGCATTTTAGCTCAAGAAAAATAAGGAAAAATGAAAAAAACAAATATCTTGAATGTCACGTTAAAAGATATTTAGGTGCTTAATGAACCCCTTTATTAAGTTGAGTTAGTATATTAAAATGCCCTGTGATGGACTGGCGTCCCATCCAAGGTGTACCCTGCCATGCACCTGTTGCATGCTGGGATAGGCTCTGGCTTCCCTGTATTAGATAAACGTTGCATGCTGCATACAGTATTTCTCACAGGTCATACTGTACATGATGAAACCTAGTTTACTCCCACATTACTTCACTTGAAGCAAAGTGACTTGAAGGACTAAAGGAAAACCTTTAATATAGGTTGCCACGTTCCATAACCTTACATTATGGAACAATTATTGGAGCTCATCCATATGTATAATTAACATAGGCAATAGTCTATATTGATCTAGAAAAGGTAGGTCTTGTTAGAGTTATTTGAAAAAGCAACAGCTGTTTTGGATACACAGAGGACATACTGTATGACAGTGTATTTATATTTTTGGAAAAAAATTTAATTAAGTCCTTCATAAAACATAAAAGGTTAACTCTCAAATCACAGGCAGAAGGCATTTGGGCAGACACAACAGTTTGGACTAAGAACTGGCTAATAAATAGAAAACTGAGTTCATACGAGGAGGAACACTGGAATGGGGATAATGTAATTAGCACACTTCCCAGAATACAAGGGACAGTTTAGATAATGGTGATGAAACAGAGAAGGAAATGTAATTAGTGAGACCATTTTCAACCATTGCGATGACATTTTCGAGGTACATTTCATAATTAGTTGTTGAAAATAGCCTCACATCCACATGGATGAAGGCATAAATAACTACTGCATCTTCATGTTTAACTTACAGTATATAAGACCTTACTGCTGGTCTTTAATAAGATGCAAAGCTGTCCAGTTTATTACAGCCTAGTTAGAAGTAGGATGACTTTTGATAGCCAGTTAATATGAGCTAATAATGTAGTTAATAATTCCTTACACTTATATAGTGTTTTGACACTCCACTCAGAGCACTTTACAGGTAATGGGGATCCCCTCCACCACAACCAGTATGCAGCCCCACCTGGATGATGCTCCAGTCTGCTCACACACACCAGCTCTCAGTGGGGAGGAGAACAGAGCGATGAAGCCAATTTATAGATGGGGATTATTAGGAGGCCATGATTGGTAAAGACCAAGGAGAAATTTGGCCAGGACACCAGTTAAGATACAGGTTATCAGTAAATGAGTACATATTAACTTGTTTTTTAAATGTTGTCAATAATATGTATTTTTAAAGTGAAGATTGTGAATGTTAATGTGAAATGGAGTAAATAAACCAGCAGAACGTTAGGTAAGGCAACATCTGAGACAAAAAGTGATTTTTGTTCTGATAACAACCTCCACAAGCATGCTTACAGTGGGAACTGTCAGAATGAAAGTGGACCAGAGGAAACTGTAACGAACAGTTCTTTCCGGACCCTATGCGGACGACACAATCTGAAGAAGTGGGGGAACACTAGGGAAACGTCATGCAGGAATACGGGGCTGAAGACAGGGGGGCGTGTCCAAGGTGCGCTGGTGCACGGGGGAGGTGTGGCCGAGGCGAACAATCCGAGAGAGTAGTCCTTAGGGATAATCCAAAACGCAAGGGTAAGTCCAAAACCAGGAGATCCATCAGAACAAGTTAAAAACCACGAAGACCGGGTCGGAACCGGCGGACGGGGAACAGGAACGGGAACAGAAGTTAAAACCTTAACGGGACCAGGCGCTTCCAGGTCCCGGACTCGCACGATATGGAAATCAGATGCAGAGCCCGGATGAGCGTCAGCGCCTGGCTTTTAAGGTGGGCTGGGAATGGGAAACAGGTGCAGAGAATAAAGTCTTGAGTGAAAGGGCTGGAGCACCCTTTAGGAGGGGGGACTATAATCGTGACAGAAACAGGCAGTTTGTCAAGATCCTCATCTGCACACACAGGACAGGCTACCCTAATTTATCCTACTGAGGCACGTTAAAAAAAGATACTGTAATGATATACAATAAAAGGTCTGTTCTCGAACTCCTGATGCCACTTTCACATTCACATTCCAGAGGGGAAGTGTTAAAAGTAGAAAGAACATGCAACACAAAACTCTACAATTTGCAGACTTTTAATAGATTGCTTGTCTTACATAAGGCAGCATCTGTCTCCCATAGATCCAGTGTGGCTCTGGTGAACTGATCATTACAGCTGGAAATTTTCTCGAGCTATGAAAAACAGTTTCACCATTAATATGAGGAAACTGATAACTGAGGAAAAACTATATAATTCTTTAAATTTTTGTGAGCATGCTGTGAGAATCTGGTGTGATGCCTCAGGGGGGTAGTATACCGGAGGGCGGCTATTTTTCAATCCCAGTGGTGTCACATATGGTGGAGGATGCGGTCGTGTGCTGTCGCAGAGCGGGGCAGTGCTGTCGCGGAGTGGGGCAGTGTAGTTGAAATGTAGTGTAGTGGAAATAAAAAATACTAAGCTCATCATAGCCACGTTTTAACTGACGAGTACTTATCATATCTGTTACTATAGCATTGAGTTTCTGTGTATGGATTGGACACTAGAAAAAGTTGTCAATTGGCTCCATACCTCTTTGAGAAAAATAAAACAGGCAGGAGTTCAGACACTTTGTCACAGCAACATGTCTTCATACAGTATATGCCTTGGATAGGTAAACAAGTTGATTAAACTGGCCAGAGCTTTCATAAAATGACTGGCTTCCCTGTCCAGCAAGACCACGGAAGCATATTATGCCAGTCTATTATGCTAGTTCAATTGCCAAGGAAAAGAATTACCTTCTATGTAGTACTGCATTTCATTCAAGAATGTTCTCCAAAATAGGATGCTACATCTCTGTTCAAAATAAAATACTAAATGGCTGATATCATACTAGCAATATCATGCTTTTTTAATAATTCTTCAACGTTAACATGTCAGATGGGAAATGATTTCATTCTGATTTTCATACTAAACGTTTCTCTGGCAACTTGACTGAAGGTATGAAATGAGGTCTGGCTTGTTGGTTATTGAATCAACATTTTCAAGACTTCGTGGAAGAATGATGCGTTATGCTTCATTCTGAAACATTAACAGCACTGCACAGTATTAGCATTACTGCCTCACAGCTCCTGGGTTCAAACGCAGCTTGGGGAAACCGATTTGTGTTCGAGTATTTTAACTGGGTTCACAGGGATTTTCAGCAGGTGCTCCAGTGTCTTCCCAAATTCCCAAATGTTTGATTGGCTTTAAATGATCCATTTTTTTGTGGGGTGTTAAGATATTAACTGCTATAATTAGTGGGGGAGGAAAAAAGTGTTTGTATCTTTATTTATCTCATTAATATTTACATCAATTATCAAAAGAGATGGGCTAGCATCTTGAGGTCAACAGCCTGTCTTCTCCAGTTAATCTGAACTCTTGCTCAGTATCTTTACTGCCTCTCTTCCCTTATGCAAATGCTCTGCTTTACACTCTTCACTTGCTGCACCTACTGTCACATCTGTCTAAGAATTCTTGTCCTTTCTACACCTTCTCCCTCTTCTGACAGCCGCAACACATCATCAACCCACTGGGAAAAGCTTTAAGAATACAATAAGCTAAAAGGGCAATACTCATTCTCACTGTTTTGTGGCAAAATCGTTTATAGATGCTGCCTCACTGATGAAACAGAAAGGTTCAGAAATCTTCTCTGCATTCTTAGAGCAACTGAGTTGAGAGAGCTTAAAATGTGCTGTCACCAATTTAGAAAACTACAAGCAATGGCAACTTCATATAATATATAATAGCAAGATGAAACTACAGCTTGGCTAATGGTTTTGTGTTATTTGTCAAATGAGGTTGGTTGTATCCACCATTAGCCCTTGATGAGGTGTAGGTGACGTTCAAATGTGTTAAATCATAAAATCCTAAGGAGGTTACTTACTTTTTTATCACACTGTACTGTACTGTATATGTTCACAAAAGCCAACATAAATAGTTAATGACATTATAAAAACAGCATGCAGGACCTTTAAAAAGTAAGAGTTCTTCCAAGAATAAGAAATACATCAAAATGTTGTGGAGTAAAAATAAAAACGTTCATACACATAAATACACATTTTTTCTGAAATGCAAGCTTGTAAATGTCTGTTAATTTCATGATGGGATGGAGCATTTGAGAAAATGGCTTTGAAAATCCATTTATATCACATCCCTCATTAACTTCTGTTGCATTTACTGTTTTGTTTAAAAAGACTAATTAGGTGTTGCGGGATAAAACTCCCATTATGCAGCATTAAGCAGCTTTTTATAAAGCCAATGAAGTTTCAAGCCATTCTTGTAAATCGTGAAATATTGAAAATGAAAACAATTATCAAGTTGTGGCCTTTGATAATAAAAAGTTACCCAAACACAGAATTGTATTAAATAAAATAACTTATTGTGTTCATCCCATATAAACATCTATTTTGTTTAATATGCATATAGTATATCATATTTCAAGTGAATATGCTACACTACAAAATATTAATCTATGGGTTTGAAGTATTAAGTTGGCTAATGTGAAATTTTTCCAACATCTTTTTTTCTTGTCTAAAAATGTATTACCATTTCTTGCAAATGAAACTTGACAGAATATTCTGCAAAATGAGAAGGACACATTTATCTATTCTAATCTTCATCAAGTGATTAATCTATAAACACTTGATTAAACATGACCTTTCCTTCGCATTACTGAACAGAATAACTCATAAAATAAGACCAAAGCTTTTATATTCGAAGAGATGTTGCTACTTTGTAGCATTATAGGCTGTTCTGTGAGAAAGCTTTGTTATTTAAGCTTTTCGATGAAAAAAAATCTATTAACGTTTATTTTTTCATATAAACAAACTGCACAACATGGCTTGACTAAGTGAAAATAAACTTTTTTAAATCAGTTTACTAAAGAAGTGCAATATTTTGTATGTACTGTCATATTTTTTTTTACAACAACTAAAAATTGTTAAAAAAGACTTGTGAATAAACCATTTAGTTTCATGTAAATGAAAGAAAAGAAAAGGTAGAGAAAGTAATCAAGACAGTTTAACATTATACTGTAAGATATGCAGTATAATATATTCCATCAGCAAAATACTATCCATGAAATATTACATTTTATAGGAGATTCCTATGGGCCATAAGACTTTTTTTAAGGGTTATCCAAGAACAGCCATGGAAACTTACTATAAATAGACAGGTGGTTGCTGAAAATAACAGATTACAAAAGCCAAAAATACTTTTAATTCTTTTAAATAATAAGGTTGCTCTGAGGTGTTTCCTGTGTAAATGGTTTTAAAAGACTGACAACTAATTCATCTAATATAATTTTCATAAGCATTCAATGTAAAAACCTTGGGATCTACTTTTTAAAGAAAGGTTATCAATATTTCTCTAAAATGCGTATTATGCCAGACACCCAAGGATTTACATATACAGTATAAAAGTGTTTTATGCGCCTTCCACAGCTCCAGAGAAATCTTATTCGTTTTTCAAAAAGAACAGCCTGTGTGTATCACACAATTATACTGTAGAAATCCAAAAACATTTCTTTTTTCCTGAATCAAAGATTCTTTCTGTGTTATTGTAGACCTTTGCAAAAAGCGATATACTGTAGATTGGTTTCTCACAATTTAGCACTAAACGTTGTTGCTTTAACTTAGAACCTTCTGTTCGTCTGCTGCCCTGTCTTTGGAATGGGCTAAACCTTAATTTCTGTTTTATTCCCAGTTCATGTGGATTACGGTCAGGTTAAGTCTGACGATAACAACTGACCCAAGCTTATTACTGGTGGCTTGTTAGAAAGGTTACTGAAGAAACCTCTTCTAGTCCGTTGTACCAAGCTAGGGACATGGTATTTTTCAAATAATCAATTAATGATTAAGCTAAATGAAGCTATTCCAACATACTGTAGATACAAAACTGCTCATTACTGTATATAAAAAGAAAAGTACCTGGATAGTTATTAGTGTCAAACGTAATGAGAACAAGCTAAATCCTTATACTTTGCAAAGTCACTTTCAGAAACAAATTTCTGTATCAGTATGGGCTCTAGAGCTGGTATATGTCCTGAATGGACAGTAAAGGGAATTTGATAAGATACAGTACAAACAACACATGTCCACAGGACTGCACTCCCACAGACCTGTTTCCAAATCGAGGATGGACAACCTCATTCAAACGTGAGGGTAGAGCAAGCAAATAAAACAAACAGTTGGTTCAATTATTTGCTGACATATTTAATGTTTTGCCCAGGGTCAGACCAAGGTGCTACGACACAAATGTGGTTTTCCTGTACACTTCCTTGCAATGGGCACTAAAGGTATAGGATTTTTATTAATTGTTTTCCAGCTCTGAAAGAGCATGATTTTGACTTCATTCTCTCATTTCACTACACATTTGTGTTTGACGCAAAGCTTCGCAGGTAATTATAGGGGGATTCAGTGCTGCACATCGTTGTCCTTTATCAAGCGATGACAGAGTCATATGATTAAAGCTGCATATTATGACAACCTGCCTCCTTAGTTCTTCCAGTTTCCAAAGGAGCACTCACTGTTACTGAGTCTGATTTTCAAGTTAGTAGGAGTTGCAGGCTTTTTTAGGAGGTTTACAGTATGCTAGTTGCAAAGGTTTTGGATGTTGTGGTTTCCATCTTGTGTATGTTTAAAGTACACTTGAAAATATAATGAAAATATACTCTGACTTGTAGTTATCATCTAGGTAGATGTTGTGATTTTAAAGATCAGGGGTGTATAGTTAGTAATGGAGATGATGGTGTATTACTAGTAGCACTGTTAGTATTATGTGCAAAATGCTTGTGTGTTTTCATAGTGCGGATGCACAGCAGGGTTGCATGTATTTTGGATGCAAAAGGCCTAGTTGTTTGTGCCTGTGTGCTGTGAGGCCCACTGTGTGGTTACTTAAATGAAGTAAATAAGATTCAAACAGTATTAGCTTGTTAAATTGTGTTATGTTGACACCCACTTTAATATCATTATCTAGGCAGCTGCTGCAGTGTAAATACTGGCTAAATCTCAGTTTTCCATGAAGATAAATTATCCTCCATGGGGTAGTCCATCTGAATTTGACAGAAGAGGGACCTAATATTATTTCTCACAAACATTGTTTAACAAGATGTTCATCTCTTCTTTGTGAAGCCTAGAAAGTATTATGGTGTCAAAGCAAAATTAAGCAGTTATTGCTCAAAAGCAAAGACAAACAAGTACTTTCACTTGCATCTTGGAGAATAATTCATGTTTTTCTGCTTGAATCACTTACTTATATACTGTTATCTTTTAAAAATAGTGTTACAATTCCATACAGTAGCTAGCCATACAGTAGCTAAGTAAGTAAATACAGTCAAAGACTGGAAAACATGAATAAATGCTATGTTAATCTTAGTTCTCAGTACAAACAATAATACAAAAAATACTGTGCATATTTGTTGTAAATTACACTAGTTTTAAACTGAGAGAAAAATACAGATGTCTTTTCATGGCAGTTTTGGAACCTTTTTTAATTGTACAACATTACAACTATTCATGAGCCTAGCATTTACAGTAGGCTTGTTAATCTATGAAACTACCTATGAAAGGTAGTTTCAAGTAAAAAAAAAACTGTGCTGGTCATTAAAAGCCAAATGTACATTGACAAGCCCATGATAGTGTCCAAGACATTCACGCCACTTATACTCTTCATGCCTTTATAATATCTGAAGGTGTGATTTTGACCAGTTAAGGTGCTCTGACTGGGTTCTGTGATCCAGAGGAGGGGCAGTAGAGCAAGGGCCATGTCACTAGCCGACTGTGACTGGTATTTCCCAGGCTGTGGTGCACAACTGGCTAAGCACTGCCAGAGGATGTATCGTCTTAGTCGGCCCGGGCGCCCTTGGCCCCACATGATACAGCTGAGACACGATACACTCATGGAGGAGCTTGGCCATTCCGGATTGGGCAGCGAAAAAAATCATAGTCGATTCTAAGACATGTTCCTCATGTTTTAAAAAAGGGAAAGCTTTCCCCTTGCTAAGAGAAACAAAAAAACCTCATCCCCCATCAGATTTTGAAAATGTTAGATGTTTCCAACTTGGGTACTGGAAAAAGCTGTGAACTGTCAACGCTGATGCAATGTTTTAGGCAACAAGACAGTTCTTACTGTATGTTTTGACTGTATGTTTTGACAATATCCGTAGATGCCACTTCAACTGTTAAATTGTTGACATGTTTACTGATATACAGTAAGCTGCCCAGTTTGAAAATGTCAAGTGCCAGGGGTCAAAGTTCAAGTTTTCCTTTAAAAGCATGTGAACTAAAACATCATGTCACATGGAGAAATCAAAGCTGAACACGTTTCAATCACATCTAAACATGCTAACCAGGTATACAGAATTTCTTCATGGATTACACACATTACATAATAAATCACTCTACAATTCACTCTTAAGTCATTAAACACCTTAACAGATAATGATTTGTTCCAGACAGGACAGGAACAGGAGAAATATTTGCGGAAAATTATTCTGTTTGCATTCATTCTTAGTTTTTCATAATTCAGTGTAAGATTAGAATGGAACTTTGGTATCATTTTTACATTTGAACCATGCTCAAAGACAGACAGATATAAACACAGACAGACAAAGTAAAAGGCTTGTTACACAAATCCTCTGGTGTTTCTGTGATAAGCGGTAGAGACGACGTGTGCAGTACTATAATACAGTGTATGCAAAGCATCTCCAGCACACTCACAGTAGCCAACAACTATGTGACGCATTCATCAAGCTTGGGACATATTTATTGGAGCCCTGCCAGCTTGTAGGGTAATTTTTTTCAAATGAGATGAGCATGTTAATTTTCATTTGTTTCAAAAATTCATATAAGTGCATGCTGGTATAGGCTCCGGCTCCTCCATGACCATGAATTGGAAGAGGCCATTAGAAAATGGATGCATGGATAAATATAAAATCCAGATAGAGACAATAAAGGGATTTCATATATTTATTTAGCAAGTGTTAGAGTATGGGAGGTTTAATTTACACATTACTTTTGACAAAATGTCTTTTATAAAATGAAACGATGAGTTCAGTTCTTTAAGTCTCAGGTGAGATATAAATGGTAATAATCGATTAAGGGCTGGGAAAATTAAAGTTATTTGAATTTAGCTTTTCTTTGATACATGTACAAGGAAGGCGCGAAGGGACTGATGCACTCCTCCGGATATGTTAATAAAACAATGTAAGAATGACTAAAAACTGACAGAATTTATTTTGTAAGTGCATCACCTGCTCACCTGTAATACAAACAGATGCCAAAGCACATTTAGAACTTATGGCAAAACCTGGAAACGGCACTTTTCATACTGAGGAGAAGAAAATCCGGGTCTGTACAGTCAAAACTTAAGTAGAACTAAATTTCCAGTGAGCATTTCTATCACTTTAACCCCGACAAGGTCATTGAAGGGCAACGACTGAAAACCAATAATTCAGAAAACTATTTCAGCCGGAATTTTTTCAATCTCTCAACAGATCCTACTCAGGTTAAAAAGTCACCACTCCTGCTAGAACACTAGTTGCCTACAGAAAAGGCTTCAAATTGTTTTTTTTGCTGAGATTGTTTTGAAGGGTATACTGTGTTTATAAACACATTTCAGAAGTGACACAAAATGAACCAACCTATTTCCTTCTAGTCAAAAATTCAGAAATTCCTGGGTGCCTAAGACTTTTGTTTTCAAACAAAAAGACATTCAGGATGAATACTGATATTCCTTAAATAGAAACCTGTACACAAAATGTATATATTAATCAGTTAGTATTGATTAATATATACTAATTGAAGCTGGCAAGGATATTATCATAAAAGTAACCTTCAAGCAAATGCATGTGGTTCACTAAAATGGACACTCAAGTGCCACTGAGTCTTTAAACTTTTAACTTTTCTTTGACTTTTGACAATTCTTGAAGTGTACCCAGTATATGTTCATTCAAAGCAAACTTCAGTTGCTTTTAGGTTTCATACAAAAATGAAACTGATATTGTAATGAATCAGGAGGCTTGAAAATCAGTTCCTGACACCTGCCTGCTGTGCTTGCATGTAAGAAAGATTAATAATTTAACCACACGAAGTCAGGGATTTCTGAGTGTAACACCTCAGGTACATTCTTTTATTCTCTAACACATTGTAATAACAGAGCAAAAATGACCCGACTTTTATTTAGGACAAAGATTTATTTGGATAACTAACACAACTACACAGCAGACTATATACACTATGAGGATATTTACAATTCAGCTGGTTTCAGTGTCTTACTTGCAATGCCTTACTAAAGTATTCAGCCACTTGTACAGCTTGCACACCAGTTATTCCACTCATTCACAGCAAAAAAAAAAGTGAATATATAAGTCACGTAAAAGAAAATTTCAAAAGTCACATAACTACTCAAACCCTATGCTGTGGCAAACCTAAATTAATTTAGGTGCCCAGCATTACCTTTACAAGCCACATAATTAGTTAAGTGCCCTTTGTGGTTTATAACAGTGGTTTACATGATTTCAGAATAAATACTCCCATCTCTGCAAATATCTCAGTCAGGTAGTGAATTTCAGGCAAAGTTTCAACCGTGACGATAAAGGAGCTTTCAAAAGAACTCAGTGATGGATGAAGTTACATAAAGGCTCAGGTCAGGAAAATGGTCTAAAAACATTTCAAAGATCCACAATGTCAACTATCAAGCAATGGAAGGCTCCCAAATGGAGCAGCCGGACAAGGAGGAAACGGAAAGGAAAGGTTAGGGAGGCTACAGTCAGGCCAACGGTGACTTTGAAAGAGTTATAGAGTTCAGTGGCTGAGATGGGAGCAAATGTCCTTGGGTAAATGGTAGCCTGATTACTCTACAAAGAGGGTTTGTATGGAATTAAAAAAAACATATTGGATCCCACAAGGGGTGTTGCCACAAACGAACTCAGTGATACTTAAAGAAATTGTGCACAGAGAAGACAGAATCTGATTTTTTTACATGAAGTGCACAGTTTCACATCTGAGGCAAACCCATCAAGGTGCATCACTCAGTCAACATCATCCCTACTGTTAAGCAAGGCCATGGCAGCGTTATTTTATACAGTAGTTCTGTTTCTCATCAGAAGGGACTGGGGAGCCTTCAAGACTGATGAAAACATAGATGGGGCAAATTACTTGCAAATCTTAGAGACGAACCTGCCTCAGACCTGCAGCTGAGACAAATATTCACCACAAAACAATGATCCAAAGTACAAGACCAAGGCTACATGGAGTCGATTCAGCACAAGAAAGGGAATATTCTTGAGTGGATCATACTGAAAAAGTGTAGAAGGACTTGAAAGCTACACGTCATTGTAAGAAATCCCCAAAGAAGAGGTATGAGGGTCCTATGCAGACGCAGGAGCAGGTAGATATCGAGACAGGCGTACAATCCGGGACGTCAGGCGAGATCATGGTCGAAAGGCGAAAGGTAGTTCAAAATCCAGGAAATACTAAGAGAGGCGAACAATCCAAATCATAAGGCGAGGTTCAAGGTCGAGAGGCAGAAGGGTAGTTCAGAATCCAGGAGAAGTATAGTAAGCGAGGTTGAAATAACTGCGAGGTAGAGCTCTCTACAAGCAGACTCAACACCGAGTAGCGGGAAGCGGGTTTGGATGGTATAAATAGTGCTGTTTACCACACGGTAGAGCATGTGCTGATGGATTTAACACGTGCGGTGGCGCATGTTATTATTAACCCGCTGCTGGTACTGGTTAGTTCTCTTATGAGTTGATCATCGCTGGTTGGCGGTCGTGACAGTCATAAGCAATCCCCAAGAACTTGAGAGAACTTGAGCAAATCTACCTAAACAAATCGACTAAGATAACACCAACATGCTGGTGTGAGAAGTGAGTAGTGATCTATCCAAGATCTATCCAAGAAGATCAGAGGATGCAATAGCTGCCGAAACACAAAGAAACATAAGGACAAAATCTAAATCGCCTTTGTAGGAAGGATATTTTAAAGATATTAAAAGTCTGGTAGCTCCAAGTTGTCATAATAACGGGCTGAATAACAGAAAAAAGGGCTTCCATAAACTGTGTGGTTTATTAACATAAAGATCCATGAAGAGCATATCTGATTTTCTTAAGGAAAGGGGAAATTATTTTTTAAGTTAAAAAGAAAAAACATTATATTTCTTCCACTGAGTATAACTGAGCAGTACAGGTTGCTTCCAGTTAATCAAAATAATGTATCTTTATTGGAAGAAATAAAAATAAAAATGTGTCCAAAAAACAACATGGGTTATTGGACCAACAATGACATGATATATAAACTGTAAGTACATCAATTTGCAAGTGAGAGCTGACTAAGTCACGTTGCTCATTTGGTTGCCAGTAGCTAAATGTTCCAAGGATCTCATCTGGCATTTTGTGAAAGAAGCCAGAGTATCAGATGCAACAACATGGCTGGTTAGCTTTTTCCAAGCTCCTGTGCACATTACTGTTGTTTATTGGTGAAATAACTCTAAGATGTCATTTAAGGAAGATCTGTATTTTCCAAAAACATGAGGATTATCTCCTAGAACCCATGTAGATTACCTGTCATGTCGCCCTCTCTGAAGTGCAGCATGGCAGGCAAGCTCCCGGGTGGCAGACAGCCACGCCTCTTCCACCTGTCAATCAGGGCCAGTTGCCAATTATACACAAATAGACAGGAAGCTTGGTTCACCTGTGGTAATCACCACCTTCCCCGTCTCCAGGTAGAGCAGGCTATTTAAGTTCAGTCCTGTCTGTGCTCCGTTGTAGAGTTTGTATGTGTTTCGTTGGACTCTCAACCCAGCTTTGTTTTGCCCCCTGCTTTGGATTTTCCCTTATGTTCTTTTTGCCACATGCCTGGACTGCTTTGTTTGACCTCGACTTTCGGATAATCCCTTGTGCCTTCAGTGTGTCCCCCTGGTTTTGACCTCGGCTCATGCCCTGACTGTCACGATCGTCATCCCTCCTCTTAAGGGCACTCCCACCCTTTCGTATTTTACTTTATTACGTGCACCTGCCCCCTGTTGAGTCCGTCATTATTTAAGCCTGGTGCTCCCGCTATTCCTGGCTCAGCATTGGGAGATGGACGCTCGGAAGCCTGCCTACCAGCGGGTCCAGGAGAGACCTGACAGCACAGGCTTCATCACAGCGTCCTGACTTTGCCTCGTTACCCTGGTTTTATTCCCTGTTCCTGTTCTGAATCCTGTTCCGGATTTTAACCTTGTTTGTTTCATCTGGGATGGATCCCCCAGTTCCGGGACTCTGGACTCTCTCCAGATTTCCCCCTTGGACTGTCTGGGTTTGTTTGCCTGTGGCACGCTCCCCGAGCACCGGATCACCGCCGTCACGCCCCCCTGTCTGTCAACCCATCCTGATCCTCTAAGTCTCTTCCTTGTTGTCCTTCTCCACTTACTTCCAGATTATACCGTCTGCATAGGGTCCTGAACCATGCTTCACGGGAGCCTGGACTGGCGACCCATTACACTGACGCCGGAAAATCGCTTTGTCTGTTTGTCTGTTCGCTACACTCATCTGCTGCTCACCTGTTTACCTTTGCCTGCTCTTGGGTTCATCTTACAACCCGAAGACCTCTTCTTAACTCTACTTGAGTGACGGTACATTACATTATACTCATTATACACCAAATTATACATGTATAATTTAGTCCTAAATACCTTTTTTCCTAACAGAATAGCAGAATATGTTTAAACTGTTGCCATTCATTCTCTGTTGATTCAGTACCCATCATAACGCTTCTGTTAAGATCTGATTCTTTCACAACGAACTTTCTTGAAATTGCAAACTTTTGGACTCATATCCATAATGATTATAATAAAGCAGTTCATTGTAGAATTTGTGTCTGAACCTCTTATAATCTTGTTAATCAGAATATTATCATTTTAAAGACTCAACCTATTCAATGGGTGGTCAAATAGGTGTGCTCAGAAAGGCACTCCCATCAGAGAACATTCTGTATGCAAATAAATCCTTGCACTGTTATACTATTTTGTGATTAACCAAAAGTTAGCATTAGGCCTTAGGTCTTAGGTTAGCATTAGGTCTTCACACGTTTGATTTACTACACCAGAACAAAAGCAAATAATGGAAGTGTTCAAAGCTAGACTGTTACTAAAACAAGAACTCCCAGGGCAGAAAAAACTGCAAAAAACAACAACTACAGCAACAACACCCAGCAACGCAACAGCAAAAAATAAGCAAATGAGAGCTTTTTACTTGAAATAAGCTTCTAGGCTAAACTAAGCCTGCTTTAAAAATAGTGTTTATTGGAGGTTTTAAATCACTCTCTGAGCTGGCTTACCCACAGAATAACTCAACCTTTTCATCTCAGTATTAAACTTCAACATGATTATATATACACAAAGGGGCCCAAAGCAGATAACGTTAGATACAAAAACAAGTAAGGGTTTTTGTTTAAGAAACTATGCTCCTTATGTCTATCTCCTTCATAAGACTGGAAAGCATGAAGTCAATTCCTCAACAGAGCCAAAAGCATAGAATATAAATATACTGTAGGATTGTCCCCTTCTCTGAAACAATGGAGACCAAATACTGTCAATTAATTTACTGAGGCATTTTATGCATTCACTGCAACACAGAACCAAAAATGAGATACAGAATCTGGACAGTAAAGGCCTGGCATTTGCAGAAATGATCTGATTCATAGTTTCCATGGTCACACAACAGTTTCCTGCCATGATCAGCATCAGACCTCGTATATTTGACACTTATTTATTTACAGGCCCACAAATGTTTTATGAATACAGCCCATTGTGTTCATCTGCCTACTCTCATGTCTGTTTTGGCAGATATGATTATCTGGGATTCTGCCCTTTCTCATATCTGCACAGTCTAATCCCAGTGGAAAACTCTCAAAGGTGTGTTATCAATGGCTAAACACTCATTGTGAACACCGACCTTTTTTAAAGAGAATGAAGCTCCCTTATGTGTTCTTTTCGGGGGTTTTGGGGGGCTTAAACCAAGTAAATATCATATAAAATGACATCCTCACATGGATAGGGTGTGATGGATGTGAATGTAGATGTGCATGAATCTTTGGGCTGTTGCACTTGTTTTCATAAAAATGGAAATGTGTGGACTTCACATAACTGTCCTTCAGATAATACAAAAAAACAAAACTCAAGCTGTGGTCTTAAAAACATTTTCTAAGGCAAGATTTTCTAAGGCAATCTGACACACTAAATATTTTTTTTAAACAATGTGCTGAAATTCAAAAAAGAACACCATGTACTGTATATGTACTTACCTCTTTCCAGCACCTCATGATAAAAATAAAGCACAAGGTGATGTTTTATCACTAAGGAGAAGAAAACAACCGGAAAATGGTGCAATACACCATGAGGCCACTTATTTTTTGCCACTATGAATTAAGAATAAACTCTAGAGAATGTTTTGCTGAAAAAAAAAAAAGGTTTTGTTAATGGTGTTCCTGAGTCGGGGACAAGTATGAAATAAATGCCACAATGAATGAATGTGATAGACTGTCATTAGGTACAAGGATGTCATGAGGCATGAACATTGTGTCCATCCCAGCCCTTTAAAAACCCATTATTGACACGCTACCATTCCTCCATGAGATGTCACGACTGACAAGAGCAGGTAGGATCTAGACACTTGGGATAATGAACTCTGAAATGTCACAGCATTTGCTTGCACATTATTTTAAAGCCTATCGAGCAATCTTTTTCACCTGTTAGGCTATCTAAGGACAATTGTTATTGTTGGTGATCAATCTTGTCCTGGAACATCATGTATTAACAAAGCAAGCCAGAGCTTGTCGTCTTCAATATCGTCATCATCGATTTTAATTGGCCAGAGCTGCAGAAATTTCTACTGTAGTGTCTGGATTTGAAACAGACCAATAAGTGATAGAAAAAGTAGTGCTAGTCAGCTATGAGCTGTAGTTCTTGATGGCCAAATTCGTGCTCAGCACTGAGGGAGATAGCAATATACAGTATATGAGGACAACCCTGGGCACAGACGATGGAAAGATCTCCTTTTTTTCTGAGGTTAAAGCTGAGCTTTGCCTATGACTGAGTCTGTGTGTGTGTAACAAGAGTGGTTTCATGACAGAACTGTGATGCTGTGGGGTGAAAATCAGTTCCAATCCAAATGTTGTGTTGTACAAGGTAGTCACACTGGCCAACACCATGTGGACAATGTTGTGACCCGTCCTCATTCCATTGTTAGTGCAACCTGGTGGTCACAGATAGCTGGTATTTCAAGGCATTCCTTCCTAGTCCTATAAAAACCCATTATTGACACGCTACCATTCCTCCATGAGATGTCACAACTGACAAGAGCAGGTAGGATCTAGACACTTGGGATAATGAACTCTGAAATGTCACAGCATTTGCTTGCATACAGTGTACATGCATATTATACATATAGTGTTCAAGTGCTTCAGTAGACTTCACAGCCACCTGTTACAAGCCCAGGTGAACACCTTAAACAAAAAAACATGGCAAGCTCTTTTGAGATGTACTGTATGTGACTTGAGATGTATGTTGTGTGTTAAAATCACATCCATTGCTAGGCATCAGTTACCTGTACATGCCCTCATGACCTCATTACATTCATGTCAACCTCAGTTAATTGCATTCATCATATAAACTAAACAATGTTACTGCCATACACATCTCTATTGAAACATAAAATTATTTTTTCAAACACATGACAACATTGTTATAGCCTCACAGAATATGTACTGTATATGTAACCCAATAGCAGGTGATAGCCGTTACTGCCTTGTCTGGGTGCACAGGTAAACACAAATTGTGGTTGTCTCAAAGATGATGAACTACATATGCAAACTATACCTCCCATAAACCCACTGGGTGAGTTCTTGTAGCATTTCTGTGTTATGAGTCACTAAGCTGCCAGACAGTTGTGATGCCCTGCAGGTCGCACCCAGGAATGATGGTCTCACTGGTGGTGGTCTGGTGTAATACCCAAGAATGCACTGAGAACAAAGCCACATGGGCTCACTGAGTTACAAGGTTTATTTCTGAAAAATGAGAAAAATACTATGGAGGGTTTCCAGATTATTCCTAATGGTGGCCCAGGACACAAGCAGCACTGGTCCACATCCGGGAGAGAGAGGTCCATAGCTACAGCACTTCTTTTCAGTATTACACCATCCCAAGGCAGAACCGGACTCAGGGGTGTCCATCTCCACTACCCACCCCAGGGATCAAATCCCAGCCACCTGGCACCCTCTCTGGATCCACACGGGGTGGCAACTGATATTGTATAGGCAGACCACAGTGTTCATCAATCACATGTCTCCCCATAGTTCAACTGTGCGGATTGGCTCACCAGAAGGCACACCCATGTGACCCCTCCTCTCCCAGACAAACAGGAGTCGATGCTCTGGCTATGGCTGGGTGTACTAACACTTCCTCTTATTTTACCAGTCCTGGTCTTAGATGGGGTAAGATCACCCTCTCATTTGCTTCTCATCTGTAGAAAATATTTGATTCTGTTATTGATGTAGTCCCTAGAAAAGTCTCAAAACCCAATTTCGAAGACATTCAGTTTGCAATTATACTGAGCTACTGTATATTCTAAATCCTTAAACTATTTTTTTTCTTATTCAAGAACAATGATTGCTTTGCATTCTTTTTTTGTAGCGTAAACAAGTTTCTTTTTTATTTCCATAAAGTAATTTACGATTGACTCATGCTAAGTGTATTATGTTTCGAGGACATTTGTCCCAATAACTGAATACTGATTAAACAGAGAAAATAAATCCCCAAACTTCATACAAACAGGAACAGACTGATGAGACAGGTAGAAAGGCAGATATAAATATTTACATCCTCGCCTTCACAGACATTTAGACAGAAAGCTAATAACTTTTACAGCACAGCATGATGTATTTTAAAATCCAAAAGACCTCCATGAAGGGGAAAATCTTCACAAGCTGTCAGCAGAGCCAGGTCTCATTAACATCAGAGTTCTTTGAAGCTATTTATCTCCATTTTGACAGTTCTATAGCGCTATAGAAAAGACTCAATTAATATTTATTTTTTCCAAACTTACCCACATATGATAAACTCCTATTAACTCCTATAAATATATCAAATGCAAATACTTCTGAAACTTACAAATACTGAGCATTAAAAGAAATATATAATGTTTTAGTCAAATAAAATATGTAGATTTTAGATAGTGATTAAAGGTTTCTGCTGTCATTTTAATTAATCGATCATTAATAAATAATCATGTCATACTCAAGTAATCATGGCATGCTTGCACACATACAGTAAGAGCATAACACCATGCTCTTATTCACTAGTAACACTAACTCACCGCATTAGTGAAAGAGCTGACTGGACATGACATGATTTAAGATGAATGTCAAGCTCAGTGAAAAGAAAAAACAATCGCAGGAACCAGAAGAAGTAGCCCCTTCTTATCAAGAGAGCATCATCTTCTTTCCACCGGTACCCTGGGGGCTGACTAAGTCCAGGAGCACCTGAACACAGCCCATCAATAATACGCAATGATCTGGGAGACAAGACACCTCCCCCTGACTGACACATAACTGTACTCCACCTTCGTGATCACGTTGGTGCTGCCAGTTCCACTGCCCCAGAGATGCCACGTCTTATCACCCCAGATCACACAGGGGTCCGGTTCTCACCAAAGTTAATCAACACCACAAAATGTGGGGATCCAAGCAACACTCCAAAAGTATTTAACCAGCACCAGCTGAGCCAAGTGCTCACTCTTAATGAAGGAAAGTTTTGATTGACTTCACCAAGTGTGGAGCAGTTGAGCATTCAACATACTGACCAATAGGGAGGTCAAAGCGTGGTACTCTTGGCAGGTGAGACCAGTTGCACAGAGCTTCTCGTGACTGATGGCAACCTACCAATACCACTCTGATCATGACCGGGGACCCTCAACCTGCTGCCCTTCCTGCGTGCTCATCCTGATGGGACCCCACACCCCATTAAAACAACACACTTCCTCAAGCTGCTCATGTCCCAGTCCTGATTTCCTGACTGTCTTGAACTGAGAATCTGACCGTTGTGTGGTTGTGTGGGCGAGGCTCTACTCGCCAAACCTGAGCCAAATTCCGCCAAACTGTGTGGGAATGAGCCGAGATTATGTGGTGACATCTAGGGGCCACAGAGACCAGCGAACAGGCCAGTGCTTGTTCAGGCTCCGCAGGAGAGGAATGGGATAGAACCCTGCATGTCAGCATCTGCATCCCAGTGCAAAGCATTGGCGGAGTGGAGCTTGTCCTGCTTTCAATAGCAGCCACACATGTCACTAGCCTGAGGCTTTCAGAGTAGATCTCCCGTTGATCAACCCTATTGATGACAAATGTTAATCATCGTAGTCAATTCATCTACGCTATGTCATGTCTCTCCAACACAATGTCAATGCAACTGCAATAAAAAGATTTTCTGGTTTTCTTCATAATAAATTTATTGCACTTACAGTCGCATACTCCTTTTGATACTCAGTATAAAATGCTTTCAATAGTGCATTCAGCATCAAGAGAGGTTTTGTGCTCTGTAAGATGACTAAGAGCAGTGGTATCTTTAATATGAGTAGTAGTTTATGTCTCACAATTGATGGGGCTAAAATAGACTTTTGGATATCAGGTGAGGTAGGATAAGGAGTGGATGATTCACAGGTTTAAATCAATTGTTGGACAGGTCTTTTAGGATATTTCTCTGAATAGAAAATTCTATTGGCTAGAAGAAAGATGTACTGGAAATTTTCAAAAAAGCAATGGGGTAAAAGCCAGGAATAAGTGACCCACACCTTCACTTTCCACTGTGTTTTTTAAGGTTTGTACAGAATTAGCTCAAAAAATGTACAGCTAGGTCAAAACAGTGTAAAATGAATTCATTTGTCAAATAAAACAAGTATGACACATAAAATGCAAAAACAAATTCGAGAGCACATTCCGGAAAAGCCCCTAGATTTTAATATGAAACCAACACCTCTGTATTTTTTCCTTCTTTTATCGTAGCTCATCACGCTGGTGCTTTCTTTTACACAGTACAACACCCTGCACAGGCAGTGCTACCTGCCCTGGTTTGGAAAGCAGAAGAGTGTGGGAGTGGGATTTCTCCTCTGCCCAAGTCTCATTGCCTTTAAAGAGCTGAGGGGCTCCAAAACCAAGGTGGCAAGGTGATGACTGGTTGCAGGTCTCGTATGAAAAGGATCAAAGCGAAAAAAAGATCAAAGAGCGCAGAAAGCAGTTTATGTGCACAAAATGAACATTTAGGAGAAAGGACACTGCGCCACCTCGTATATTACTCCTCCAAAGTTGAAGCAAAATTAGTCTCAGTAGCCACAGACTTAATATACATGTAATGTTGGCAAAAAAATGTGATTAGGTTTACTGAGAGCATCTGTAAATGAAAGTGTGCCGCCTGAACTGTTCACTAACTCTACCTGCTTATTCATGCAGATGACCAAGAAAAAATGTTGACTTTTCTTTTTCAGTACATCCACTTTCTAATTTTACACAAAGTGTCATGTCATGAAGAACAGCAAACGTATTTCAATTACCCTAACCGTAGCTCATACTATAGAAAACTGAGAAGGGTACGTCATATTGTCCATATGTTTACAATGATGGAGGCAAAATAAATTCAGTGCAGTCTGTTCAAAAAGCCAGTGACACTAACAGGCTTCTTGACTTGTTATTCCATGGTTTTAACCTGAAGTGGATGTCTGTCTCATTATAAATAATTCTGTTTGTTTCATACATTCTGCTTCATTCTGTTTGTTTCATACAGAATTAAGCACATAAAAATGTTTAGATTGATTTTTGACCTACAGTACACTGAGAAATGCTGGCTTCTGTATCTCAGGTTGAATCAATTAAGTAGCTCCTGTAGCTATTTTTGATCTTGTGCATCATTCCGGATGTTTTCCAGCCCTGTTCTCCTGGGACAAATGTTTGCTAGAAGGTTTCCAGTGATAAAGTGAGATATATTTCCTTATTAGCACGTTACAGTACAGTACATGATGTATTCTGTATAATATTTTGAGAGGGTGGATTCCTGAATATTTTTATTGCATATTTTAAATGTCTTTCCAGCAGCGGGTTTAAAAACATCAAAAAATTATTTACTGTATACGTGAAGCCTTTAAACAAATGCTATTGGGATCCCCTGAGTGCAATTTCTGGTTACATTGCAGATTCCTAAATTCTATTTACACTAAGCATTCACTGACCCCCTGAACACAAAGACTGAGACAATTCCCAGGGTTTGCATTAACATGCATGAATTTCAGACAACACATTCAGCAGAATAAAAGCTAAAAGAAGAAGCAGTGCACTCTCTAAGGTTGTACAGGAATATTCAAGATCCACTCTCATACACCTCTTATGAGGCGTGGTGTACTTTTCTTAAGAAAGGTTTGACTAGTCACTTAAATTCATACACAAATTTAACGAAGACAATTTGGAAATATCTGGGTAAATACAATATTGTAACTTAAAGGCCTGATGTACTCCAGCAATCTCAAGCAAGCAAGCGAACCACACAGACAAAGAGCACAGTTAATTATTTAGGATGCCTGCTGCAATCCATTACTCTACATTTATTATAGAAGAGAAGATCCATGCTAGGTTTAAAATAACCTTTCTATATAATAATCTGATAATATTTATTAAAACAATTGGAAAGTATGAATCACCAATATTGAATTGGGTTTCCAGTTAAATTATAATGGGTTTTTTTTGTCCTTTGTATTTTTGAATAAAATTAAAAGCAGGAAAGAACGAAATCATCAAATCTAAATCTGACATCACTGACATTTCCAAATGTATCATACCACAAAAAAAAACCAAATGTCAATGTGGTGTAGAGCCGAGATGCATTTTCAAACTGAAGAGCAAAAAAACTTAGGAGCTGAAATATATTTTTCAGCATTCCTTTTCAATTCACAGCTTGTGTAATAATAAACTGGGAATACAAAATATTACTGCGTAATAATAAACTGTAAACATAATATTAGTGTGTAAAAATAGTCAATTATGGAAATAACTCAATTGCTCAAAAGACTTTTCATACTGTATGTGGAAAATATGTTATTTTCTTAAAACCTGCAAACATTTAAACTAATCATGCACAGAGTGATGTCTTTAAGCTCTTCTATAGACACATCAATCTGAGGGAAACCTCACCTCTGTGATGTTCAGGTTACATCTGTGGGTCCCAGCAAACCATCCATCATTGGAACACTGGTCAACATCCACATTCTGAAGGTTGACATCAACTCGAACCACTCCCCTGAAACAAATATTAGGAGAAAACATTACAGTTCTTGAAAATATCTGAATTCTACCTATTAAATACTGTACATGTGAAAAATGTATAAAAATACAAGATGCAAAACCCCTTCCTTTCAACTCACGATGTAGTTTTTTTTTTCAGTTGTGTTTCAGTTATGTTGCCACAAACAATAAATTATTAGCACAAAAAAACACTTCTGCTCTTGAAAACAGAAGCAGGCTCATTTCTGTCCTCCTCAGATCAATGTGCTGTAGCTAATGGCGTATGAAATTCTGTAATTAGCAGACACATTAAGAAGAATGAATTTGCATTAGAGTACCATACTTCTAGTAGTTTCTAAATTGGTTTTCACTTCACTGTGCACATTTTATAGCGGCAAAAGAACAAAACAAAAAACCTGTAAACTTCTTAAATTCCGTAATTAACTTGTGTAGATATCTGCGTTTTTCCTATTCAGTTCAAAACATTCCTGGCCTTTTTCATAAAAATAACAAAATGAGGATGAATGCTTAACATCTGTCTAAACTACCAGATTCTCTTTGTTTATGCTGGCAATTCTCCCCAAAGCTTTACGGCAGGCAGTTACTCTAAATGTGTCCACTTTGTGTGGCATACATGAAGGAACTATTGTATAATACTATTAAACATTGATTTTGATTGTTTCTTTTTAAAACAGCAAAGAAGAAAGCATAGGAAGCTCCAGCTAGTTGATAGAAATGTACTGTAGGTGCTTATAATTTCAGCTACTCGTTCAATTATTAATGCTTTTGCCCCTGGTGCTGCTGATCTTTAAAAAGCCATTAATGCTCTGTGAGACACCAATAAAATGTTACAAGTTCCAGCTCAGCACTTGCTCATAATGAAAATCCCTTTCACACATTTAACAATGAGGCTGTCTGAAAGGCCCTCTCATTATAATTAGTAGCAATAAAGGATAAGGTTACAAGAGTCGCCTATCAGATCAAAAATCATGCAAACAATTCCAAGGGCTATAATTTCATTAATATGAGGTTTTGTACTGTTAAATCTATAAAAGTAGTTGCACTTTACATCCACTGATTTATTTCTGGAGATCCGTACCCAAAATCTGCAACCCAGTTCCAATGTGTGGTAAATGTGGCCACAGCAGTTTCGAACCAGAATTTTGACTAGTTCTGTTAATAATTGTTGTAACCCATAGAAAATTATAAATAGCTGAAATAGGAAGTTTTTTTTTTAGAAATAACAATGAAAATACCACATCCCCAAAAAACTATGTGAACGTTATGCAGAGCTGCTTCCAGAAATTGATCGTTGGTGACATATGCGTCTCTTCTTTTACAATGGCTGTACAGCCCGCAAAGCAGATCTCTGCTTCAGCCTCAGCAGAGACCCAGTTTGCAATGAACAGGCAGCTACGTATCAACTTCTTCAACAAGCTTTCAAGCAAGCAATAGGGGTCATCTCAGGGGATCTCACTGGTTCATCCTTGCTTTTGATTGCTTCCGACTCTAGATGAGCAGTGGTCATCCTTGCTCAATGTGGGTGAAAACTTCATCATGGGCACCACCCGTATTAGCGGAGAGCCTCAGTACTGGTTGGACAACCTCATCTCAATGTTGTAACAGATACTACTCTGAACTTATTTAGTTTCGCAGAGTGAGAGCTCTAAAAACCGGGACTAACCAACACCTGTATAGCTTCTTTCCCCAGGCTATAACTCTCATAAACAAGGACACTTCTTAAATTCCTTCTCTGTGACTAGTTGTACATCTTTATTTATCGGCACATGCCACTGATATTTTTTTTGTAAATATATGCAGTACTCATTGTACAATTTATTATTATACTGTATATACTTTAAAATTGTACATATCACTGAGTTTGGTTTTATCTGTAGGTTTTTTATTTTATTTTATTTTATTGGAATTTATGTTGACACCTGCACAAAGAGAAATTCCTTGTAGATTTTGTACTTGGCAAATAAAAGTTTCTAACCCCAACTCTAATGCTTCAGTAAGAAACCTTCAGTGTACTCTAGACATCAGGTCTACCCCTTGTATAAACATTGTCTCGAAACAAAAAGCAGTTTTGTATTAGAAACATCTGATAACATCTGAAAATTTGGAGAGAGGACCACTGTTTAGTGATTATTAAATAATGTATTATCCTCACCACCTGTATGTGAAACAATTGTTTAATTTCAACCACTATTCTGAAAGCATAGTGTTCGATCCTTCTCTAACTTTTCTAAACCCACAATTTATTATAATTTGTCATCATCAGGTGTTTAAAGTAAAGTGATGCGTCAACCATTCTTTCCTCATATTTTCAATATGAGATGAAAAGAACAGCAACTAATTCAGTAGTTTGGTCAAATTCTGATAACAATGAAACAAGCAGGCAAATATAAAGGCATAGCATACATAAAACTATGGCATTTCCTGGCTGAGGAAATCACAGGGCTAGCCAAAGATCAGTAAAATACAAGGAATGAACCAGGGAGACAGCTATAAGGATGCAATTGGGGTGGAAGAAAAGATGTGCAGCGCCAGCGAGTAGAAGCAGACCAAAGTACATACAGTAGATGAGCAGGAGTGCAAGATCAGAATCTGACCTCCACCCAAACTCCTATTCAATAACACTCAATAGGAAAAAAGCAACAGTAATAATAGTTACTTGAATGAAGTTAGTAAAGGGTCAGCTGATCAGTTTGCCTGAAAAATATGAGAATTAGCAGCTAGCATTAAATCCATTTATAGAATATGGCAGCTGCAACACTCAGGCCAGGCAAAATGAGCCTCAACAGATGAGATGGAAAATCTGTTAAAATATGAAAACTCAGGAGACCTTGAGCTCAGTAGCACAATCAAGCATCCTCTGTAGAAAGAAACTTTAAGCACTCTCACTTGTATTATATATCCTAAAAACTCCGTTATGATTTCAGCATTTTAAAATTCAGAATCACAGCTTCTTATGTCACACCCTAACAGGCAGAATTAAACAATTAAACAGGACAATGTGTATATTAGTCAGAGATGAGAATAAAATAAATCAATGCTGTAAAAATGACTCAAAGCACTGCATTTGAAAGGCTTAGTGGCATCATATTGAATTAGCTGGCAAAACATCTTTCTTCTTGCATTAATATTGCATCTGTTTATTGTGAAGCAAATGCCCAAAATATATTAAAAAGTCATCACAGCTGGATAATATAACTGGATGATTAATAAAGAAAATAAAACTCTTCATTGTAGATTTTAAATGGTTCACAGAGGAAATATAATAGTCTGACGTTTTAATCATTTTACAGTCTATCATACGGCTAATGTCTTTTCTCACCATCACCTTACTTATTTTATGAATTAATTAAGAGAAACAATGTGTTTTTTTTCCTTTTATGCCTGTGATGTTGCGAGAGATGGCTCTGTGAGAAAGCCAACGTCTTGGCTCAAAACTCGGGCCCAGTGGTGTACTAAATACCTGGTAATTGGGAAAACCAGCAGAATGAAGCACACCTGATCTGAGCAAGTAATTAGCATTCAGAGGGAGTAAGATTCCATGTGAGGGAAAGGAGCTATCTGGACAGGCTCTGTATGGAATTATCCATGCCTCTGGGCTAATTAAGAGGCTTACAAGACCAATTAGGAGGAAATTGAACAGATTCAGTTTGCATCTAGGTTCCAGTGGGGAAGACAAGGAAATGACAACTCTTGCTTATAACAGATTGGGCTGGTTTAGAGGTCTGTGGGACTCAATGAGCTAGGAAGGCCTGAGAAGATATAACCTAGGCTGTACCGAGGGACTCCAAAGGTT
The DNA here is from genome assembly GCF_055471065.1 of Atractosteus spatula. Classification (NCBI taxonomy): domain Eukaryota; kingdom Metazoa; phylum Chordata; class Actinopteri; order Semionotiformes; family Lepisosteidae; genus Atractosteus; species Atractosteus spatula. The sequence continues at coordinate 20,025,754 of NC_142711.1, read as the reverse complement.
CTGGGCAGACGGGCTAAGTGGTAGTTACAGTGGTTCAAGCAGGGAGCTGCGTCAGCATGCATCGGCTGCAAAGGAACAAGTAAAGGTTTATTCCATGCAGAAAAGACACCCGAAGAAGTCTCCACAGCTGAAACGTTGTGTTTGTTTTCTTCTCTTTTCAGCAGGGAATAAACCCTTACTTGTTCCTAAGTGGCAGTTCGTTTACCAGGCCCAACGAAGATCAAGAGCGATGATAAGGAAATGGGGTTGGAATCAAGGGTGAATCAGGGGCAAATGGAGGTGTTGTAGCATAAAGACAGCAGGGTAGCAGGGAGTCACTGGACACAATGTGGCAGCATACTGCACGTTCTCCCCTCTCCCGGGAGAGAGGAGTTTTGAAGGCACAGGTTGAGTCCCAGGTGCTCCCTGTGCCTTGAATTCAGCAGACAAATGGGCAGCCTTGGAGTGAAGTGAGAATGAGAGTGGAAAAGGCAAAGCTGAAGAGTTGAAGTGAATTCACTTGAAGGCAGGGAAATGGGTGACACAGTGTACATGGGGTTGAATACTCCAGTGCCTGGTGATTAACAACAGTAACATAACAGTAAATGTGATGTAGCGTGTGTGTGAGTAGAGCAGAGTGAAGACCAGCAGAAGGAAGAGGGATATGAAGTCTTCTCCAAGAGGAGGCGGACTTATAAGATATAGGATCCCAGAGAGGCACAAAAGAACCGGAAGGAGCAGTAAAAAAGTAAAAAAAGGTGGCAGCACTGGCACCAGACACAATGTCTGAGCTTGATTTATTAACAGATTTTTAAAAAAATGTTTAAAAGTAACAATTGCACCCTTATAACATCTGCATTTTCCATTACTTGAAATTGAGGGGTCGTGCCTCTAAAAACTGTTATGATTTCATATACTGTATATCAAGCATGGACATGCACAGTTTTTAGACTTGAGAAGAATTTAAGCTAACCTTTTAAACCTGCTGCACAATATACCTCGCCATATACAGTATATGCTGATGATTACATCAGAAGGAAATTCACTAAACATAATAAGCCATTATTACTCAAGGATTTGTTTTTTAAACCATTTTCATTTCTCGTCAAAAGCCAAGACTGATTTATTACCCTTTTCTTATTAGATATTTTGTCATACGAAGCATTATTATTAATATGAAAGGTCACACAACTTTTCAAGAAAAAGAAATGCTTGAAAGAAAATGACATAATTGCAAAACTGTTTACCATTTGTGTGATGCTGCTGTGTAAACATCAGCTGAACTCCCCGACAGACACACAGACTGCCAAGTGAACACACTCTGCCAAGAATTAAGCCCTCCAGAATAAACTCCCAATATGTGCTCTGATAGCAAGGCATTCATTTGGAAACCATTCCCCAAACCCCGAGAAACATTTGTTTGCTCAGTGGAGCTTTCCTTCTGTTACACCATGAAAAGCTGAAAACCGCAAACTCCTCTTTCCTGAGCATTCACTCCAGCCCCATCGCAAGCCTCTCAAGAACTCATCATTTTCTCTTCTTGAGCCAAAGCACACATATGGCCCAAAAAGGAACACTTAACATAATACTAATGCTGGGTCTCATCTCCTGGAAGCCACCTTTGTAAACATTCAGCGATTCCTATAAAAAATTCCGGGCAAATTGAATAAGGAACACAGCCTACAGGCCCATCGCAGCTGCCTTTCACCAGGTAGGAAAAAAAGACGTTAGGTAAAAGGAAAATAGAGGAACCTAATTGTCAGGTACTGTCCTTAAAAGTGGGTTTATATGCCTTATCATTATTAGTTGTCAGATTCTAAATGGATAACTGTTACCTTTGAAGTGGTATCCAGCCAAATGCCTATTTGATTTCTCACAGCCCCTTGATATAATAACATGTGTATATGTGTCAAATGTATATTGATGTAAAGAGGGAGGTTCAATAATGATTTAAAGAATTAATTACCAAATCTCATTATTAACTATTTTTCCCATGCAAACTAAATCATTTTTGCCAACAACTGTTCATTTCCACGCAAATATAAACGTGCAAGTATTTATAATTGTGCCGTCCAATAACTGTGCCAGGTCGGACTGTCTACTTGCAGAATTTAAATACCTTCGCCTCCCAAATGGCTTTGTTACAGATACTCCCTTGGCAGCGAAACTAGCAGGCCAGAAAACAGAAAACGGAAGTGGAAAAAAATGTTCTTTTTTCTTAAAATAAAAACTGTATTACACAGTCCCAAATTCCTTCCGTATTAAGCTGAGTGAACAACAAAGCAATGGTTTGCTGTCTGTCTCATCCTGTTCTACAGTGTTTCACAAACCCTGTACCTTTTTCCAGTCTCCTAATGTCAGTCCCTGCTGACTGGTAACAGAATATATCCTCAGGTAATGTTTACATTGGCCAGACAGGCACTTCCTGGAAACGCTGTATTGATCTGAAAGCCAAGAAGTATCTGTAGACGTAAGAGATGAATTGTAGGAGAACCCTACATATTTTTCTCCAGTTCCTTATTCTTTCTTGGCTAATATTCCAAACGCTGCCTTATAACACGTAAGAAGTACATCTTGAATGTGAAGTGTGGTAAAAAAAAACCTCTACTGTGCAAGTTTTGGAAAAAGAAATGCAAAAATAAAGAAGGGTATTTACTACAATTGTCATAATTCTTGATATAAAGAAGATAAATAGAAGGCCAATACATAAATAGCACTTAAGTGAAAACATTCTTAGTTAATAACAATTTTAGTGTTTTGTTAAGCTGTTTACTGATGCAATAATGATCCCAGATGTTTTGAGAACACACCTTGTCAAAAATACTCAGATAAGGCAATTAGGAAATCACAATATTAATGCTAACCATAAATCACCTGTTATTCAAATGCATTTTGTACACTGGAAAGTCATATCCTAATATTTTTAAATACATCTCCACCTTATTTTGAATGGTAGAAATAATATTACAAAAAGTCACAACAGCTTAAAATACATCCAATAATACATCAATCACAGTAAATAACACATTTTGAATACATCCGTCTCTTCTCACTTTTGTGACGGACTGCTTAGAAGTTAACATCGGAAGCATATCTTACAGAACAAAAACAACGTCTGAACCAGATGGATAAATTCATTTGGGCACGAAAGGTGAATTAGAACAATTTAAGTTGTTCTTCTGACTATTTTGTAGGTACTGTTTCAATGGAAACAACATCAAAATACTTGTTGCAGGTTTGGAAGTTACCTGTATCTGCATTTCCCTTTATTGTCCGGACTAGTAAGAAGAACAGAGCAAGATAAGAACAAATACCATGTGTCTAATCCCAATATCAGACATGCCGATGGTAAATGTCATGAAAATGAATTAGAAAGCAACTTCTTATGTGTTATCATATTCTTCTCAAAATATTTAAGGGCTCAAGAAAATGCTGGTCAGGATTAAATCAAAACCCTGAAGTACTATTAGTGCACGGATTCCAAGTGTGTGACTTGAGGGGTTTGGAATTAGCCATTAGCAGGAAGACTGATGTCTTGATTTGATCTGGGATCATTATAAAACAAATAATTTAAATGGTTGAATTGGGAAAACAAACTATTCAGGGCACATCGAGCTTTTTTCCAGAACAAGTGGATGTTCGGTAGCAGGGTTAGATCCTAATGAAAGCAATAGAAGGACGAATGTCTTAGAGGTTATCTGGCATACCTCACCTAGCTGAGAGAACAGCAGGCTGACCCTAATTCGAGAGGAATTACAGCAGCCGAAGCGTGGGAGCAGGTAGAATTGTTGTTGTTTGAGATGTGAAGACTTGGTCTAGCCCGCTTGGCTGAGGGCCAAGCTCCCGGCCCCTGGACGGGGAGGATAGGGCCCCCATGTGACCGAGAAGGGTGGAGCAAGGGAGAGGAAAGGGTGAAGTGTGGTATACATGGAGACTGAGCGCTGAACGCCAGAATTAGTGCGAGTTGCAGCAGCTGAGTTTAATTACTTCGGCTGCCTTCATCCCTCCCGAGCCTTCGTTAAAAACTCTATGGACTCCATGGATGAAGCTGACTGAACCCCCCCTTGCTTTCCCCCACTACAAGGAATGAGCTGGGGAGCTGCTGCAGGAGTGTAGATAGGATGGCAGGAATATCGTGAAAGAAATGCAAAAACGGATGCCAAGAAGGTGAAATAGTTATATACAGAGGAGCGAAAATAAGCAAGACCAGAGTCTAACCTCCTCCTGAAATATTGCTATAACCTCCGTTTTTAGGTGGCTACATTTTTAGCCAGACACTTTGAAACATTCAATACAATATTTTATGTTGATAAAATATTTTAATTATCCAAATAATCCCATCCAGTTCAATTACAGTATCTAAAGAACCAACATTTTTCTAAACAGCACATGGTGTATATTACTTAGGCAATGGATTACCAAAACTTGAATTCAGAGGTGTGTGCTTGTTGTGAAAAAAATCGTAAGAAACTTATGTTCAGGCTCAAAATAATTTTATTGAACTGAAGCAACTGACATTTTTTTAGGAATATTAATAGCTTTAGATTTACAATATGTTCAAACAGCATCTGCTCCATCTGTGCCATTTCTGCTAGTCTGAGGTATTTCTTAATTTGTTAATATGGAAACAATAATTGTTAATGAGCTATTGTATCACACACAAGCCTTCTACAAAACAAAGTTTTACATTTTGGGCTATCAAGGGCTTGCATCTGAGATTCAGGGAGTTTCACTGAGAGTGGGAATAAACCTCAGACCTAGTAAATTTATTAGCATACGTTACTTTACCACATAAGTTACATTATACGGTACCTCTGTGTTATTTTGATTCCTAAAGAATTTTCATAGACTGAGGATATATGGTACAGTATAGGATTCTGATTTGTAACAGAATCACTTTTTGATCTGTATTTGGAAAGTACAGTACGTTTATCACCTAATCACATCACTTTCAATAACCATTTCTCCAATTCAAGGTCATAATGACCCGGAGCCTATCCCACAAAGCACTGGGCACAAGGCAGGATACACCCTGCACAGGGCACCAGTCCATCACAGACCATACCCAGACACACACACTCACACCAGGACCAATTTAACAGGAGCCACTTAACCGATCAGTACGTCTTTGGACTGTGGCAGGAATCTTCCACAAGAACAGATGGAACATACAGACTCCACACAGACAGCACCCCAGGAACTGAACCCAGGGCCCCAGCGCTGTGAGGCAGCAATACTAACCACTGCGCCTCTGTGTCATCCGTAAATACATAAATCTATTCATTTCGAAATGAAACGAGGGCTACAGTACATCTTCTAACGGGAAACTTCTTGGCGATGAATAGGAAATTGCTGATGTACTAATAGAGTATGTCGCTCAAGCGTTCACTAAAGAGAAAAGCCAACAACATGCCACAGGTGTGTTGTTGTGTTAGGCCATGAGCCATTATCATAGGCGTTTAAAGACATCACAGAGAGATCTCTGTAATTATCTCTCACAGATTACGTTTTATTTTGTCATACTAATATACTGTAGGTGGCTCACATGTCTACTTTAATGCTTAAGCTTCCATATTCTTCTAAAATATTTTGGTAAGACTGCTTTTATTACCTTATTATTACAAAACTAAGAAATTACCACACATAAAAAATGTATACAACTGAAGAAGTAACAAACATGCATGAAGCTTTATTTGAAACAAATCTTGCATATTCAAAAATGTTTTCAAAACTACGAAGCTCTGAGACTAGTGCACAATACTTGCAAATATTTTCTGTTGATTTATGGTGTTGTTAGTAAAGAAAGATGACCTGGTTACACAGCTAAACAAATGGAATTCATTGCTTTGTTTACCTTATCTGAACAACTACTACCATAGCGTTCCTGTCGATATAACCCTGCCACACATTCCTTCTGAAATGTTTTGTCGTGTCAGGCAAGGTATTTTTGGAAGCAGAGCAAAGATCTGTTATATTTATTCTCCATGAGCTCGGAGTCAACAGCAGCTATAATAGCAATTACCCAATCGCGCCCTGAATGTAGCAGGTCCCGTGTGAGTGGAGACGGCCACACAGCCACACACTAACGGCAAGCACAGGCGATAATCGTGTACCAGGCTGTTCCCACGCTAGCGAGTGGGAAACTGCGACTGGGACGACTCGACAGTTAAGGCAGCGCATTATATATGAAGAGTAAAACAAAAACAACGGAAGTCACAGCTTGCCGACGCATTGCAATACTTCGATTCAAACTTCCACTCAATTCTGCAATTTGAAATCAGTCCTTGTAAAGGAAAAGATCTTTCAGCAACGAGACCACAACGGGATGGCTTTCTTTCAAGTAGTTTAGTAGTTCAGTGCATAGGGCAAGTATTTTATTGCCCTATGTACTGTACATACTGTATTCACTGGAATTCTTCATCTAACGATCTCTCGGGACATACTGTACACAGTACAGACAACACTTCACAATGTAGACAACGGGAACAATAAATATATTGTGGGGAAATAAATAATTATGTAGTAGTGAGACCGAGGGAAAAAAGAGGGTAAGAGTATGTAAAAAGTGCAGAGAGCAGAAGTGTATTGAGTCTGAGGCCCCGCGGTTAGCTGTTGAAGGCCAGTCTAGCAAAATGAAGAGCTGTCGCGATAAATCGGTTTATCCATGAGGGCAAGTGGATTTCTAAAACCATACAACAAGAACAGCAGCAGCAGGCAGGGGTTGTTTTTGTTGCTTTGTTTGCAGGCGGCGCGCTGTTCTATTTGTGGCACTAACTAGTATGTTTTTTTTCCACTTCAATGTGGAAAATACTCTTATTCAGCTGGGGACCCTTGTGAACTTACCATGTTTATTTCCTCCGAGAAATTACAGATGCACGGCTTTAAAGTCGTCCCTTTCTGACGTTTAAACCGGGAGAGTTATTTATAAATTATGAGCATGCAGCAGAAATACTGAAAAGCCAGATTTCTGAGGCATTTTAAAAAAAAATCTATAATGACTTGATATTTAGTATATCGATGTCCTTGCATCCTAAAAGTATTGCACAAAAATCATTTAAAGAGACATTCGGTACATTTGCGCATTATTACACATGAATATAATGAATTATTTGAATGTTCTGTATAAAAAGAATTCCCTGGTATGACACAACATATTGAATGTTCTGTATTGGTATACCTAGCGTTTACTCATTTATACTTTGAGACATCATACTTTGGTAGTATGCCTCAGTTGTTAAAGGAGAGCTTTTTATCATTCAGTTGTGGGATTTATGTAACAGCTCTCATAGTATGAAATGAGATTATTATGGTATTGTCACTCCCAGGGGCTACCAGTTGTATAGCTGTATTGCAGTCTTGCATGGTGGGAGGCTGTCCTCCTGGCCTCGTGGGATTGCCCACTGCCTGTGTGGGCAATGTGTGGCAACTGCTCGGTGTGGATTTGAAAAGCAGGTTTCATCACACACACTTCAGGCCAAATGCATCATCCTCTTATAGTCAGTACAAACAGCCCACGAAACGCAAGTCGTTGTGGAGAAAAAATGAAGTAGGCTGGAGTGAAAAAAAAATGTAAAGTTTATTTAGCTGGTTTGAACCCTGGACTGACCATTGCGATCTATATATTTCACCTAAAAATGCTGCAAAAAGGCAATTGTTTTATTTAGCAGACCTGTAAGAACTGACAGCTAATCCCACATGCTGTGCATGGATATCTGTGTGTTTAGCTCCTATCAACCTAATCTCTGAAACTGTGCTCAGACGTATCCATGAGTTTAGATTTCCATCTGTTTTATATTCTAATTATAGGCACTCCTTTTGAAAGGCCTAAATGTATCGTATAGTCAGCATCAAAAGAAGCTGAACATTTCCAATTGCAAAATGATAAATTAATATTTCTTATTCTAAATGTTTTGCTCCTGGTTGCAATCTGTCCCCTTCCTCTCTCAGAGTCTGGTCAAGCGTTTACCTGTTCATTAAACTCGGAGAGCGAGATGTCACATGTCACCCTGGCTTACTGCACAAATGCTCAATGAGACTCAAGTCTGGCAAGTACTGTAGGGCTTCCCTGACAAACATGTCACCTTCCTTTCTCTCACGGAAGCCGGTCTTGCACAGGCAGCCTGAAGACCCATGCTGTCCTGCTGGAGTGTTGTCACTGCAAGATGAGCTTTCGGGAAAGGCAACAGGGGGAGGACTTGCCTGGACTTGAAGTGCTGTGTGGTCAGTTTGCAATCGGCCACTACAAGTGGAATAATAACAATAATAATTCCTTACATTTATAAGGTGCTTTTCTGGACACTCCACTCAAAGCACTTTACGCTTCATGGAGGAGAGCAGAGTGATGAAACCAGTTCAGAGATGGGGATTATTAGGAGGCCATGATGGGTAAAGGTCAGGGGGAAATTTGGCCAGGGGCCACCCCTACTCTTTTCGAGAAACAACCTGGGATTTTTAATGACCACAGAGAGTCAGGACCTCGGTTTTACTTCTTATCCGAAGGACGGCGCCTTCTTACAGTACAGTGTCCCCGTCATTATACTGGGGCATTAGGACACACACAGACCGCAGGGTGAGCGCCCCCTGCCGGCCCCACTAACACCTCTTCCAGCAGCAGCCTCAGCTTTCCCAGGAGTCTCCCCTCCAGGTACTGACCACCAGGCTCATTCCTGCTGAGCTCCAGTGGGCTGCCAGCTGGGAGCTGCAGGGTGATATGGCTGCTGGAATATTGTAGTGACCATCCTTTCCTGGCCAGACCATCACACTTTGTGGTCCCCTTCAATCAGTATGTTGTACATAACAAGTGACACCACACTTGCTCACACTACCTCGTTCTGTTGTGTCAATGAACAGAATGACTGGCCCCTGTGTAGTTATCTCCTCGGCCATGGTGACTGTTTTGTTGCCTCCAATTGAAATGCTGATGTGCAGGTTGGTGTTTCTGATGCTGTGACATTGGCAGCACAAAACCAGTCACGGAGATGGAACACGATAATGAGTTGATCATGCTGATCTTTCATGACCAGCGGTCTCCCAGATCAGGGCCTGTCATTGACAGTGTGTTTGCCTCTAACATCTTGCCTGGTTAGAAATTGCTGGCTGTGAATTCACCAGATGGTGAGCAACAGTGCGCTGACTTATCCTGCCTCAAACAGACCGATGGCATGAAGGCGTTTATTGACAAGCAGGGCATATTGCTTCTTTCCTGTGCTTTTCTTTCTCGACTTTCAACCAACTTGATATTCAACATGTTTAAGCACCTCATACCCTTATCAGCTCTCTCCAAACTGAAGTAATTTAGTGTTTATGCAACACTCATTTGAGTGTTGTCACAACTGGTGTTGAATAATCCAAATAATAAACTTAATAAAATCACACCAAAAGCAAGAAGTTAAAAATGCAAAGTCTGTATATTCTATTTCTTTAATGTGCATATATTGAGCAATGCACAGTATATATTATCTGTAAGATTATTTTGCAAGTGCATGTAAAGAGATTTTACAATGATTTTGGATGTATTTTACACAATCACCAATTGCATACCGGTCAACCAAATTTGGCACCCAGCTATATTTTCACTAGTGGATTCCTTAATTAAAAACAACACTCATTGCCGAATCTGTAGCAGGGCTCACATGAAGCTGAGGTTGTTACAGAGGGTGACGTTATCTCAGGGGTACCTAGAGAGCACTGAATCATCCCACAGCTGTTCACGCGTAGCGGTATTCTCTGCAGGGCAGTGATCTGCGGCTCAGCTGAGGGCACCTGGTTTTCCTTACGCGTGCGCCGCAAAACAGAGAAAGAAAGGTGGGAAAGGCAATCATGCTTTTTAACATACTTTCACCAGAGTTTTTAACGAACGTCCGGAAGGAAGGACAGGACGCCAGGCCTCCCTCATCTGTGCTACTTTATGTCACTTACTCAAGAGGCGCTGAAGGCCATTCTAAGCCTCTCTCCCTTGCTCGCAATCATCTTTCTCCATCCTGCCTCAACACCATCTGCAGCTGCCCCTTGGTTAACTTCTCTCTCGCTGTGGGGGTCCTGACTCCCTCCTCCCGTGGCCAGGTTGTTGACCCCCCAGCCAAGTGGATGAAGCCAATGTTTCTTGGGCCTAAATGCATTTTCCTAACGGCTGACACATTCCCATCTGATCTGACTAATGGTGATTATGGAAACAGGGGTTATCGAGGAGGTCAACTCTAATCTCGCACTTCCACTCTTCTGCATGGACACGCTTGCTGGCGGCACGCTGAGCCACACACCCCTTCTTCTAGCACCCGAAACAGCAGCGCTGCGGCGTTTTCTCTCTCCGGCTCGTCCCTTGAGCGGGATGGGCTACGTCACTTCCTCGGCCTAGGCTGGGGCAAGCGAACGCCAAAGTCTTAGGTTCTCTGTCCCTTTGTACTCGCCGGCTCTTTCCGCCTGTGTAAGAATTCAACCAGACTACTGAAATAGTTATAAAACAACTTCGCCGAAGCGATAAATCAGAATCCCGAGCTGCCGGTTTTCTTAAGCACGCTTCATCAAATGCGGAAGATCTCAAGGTTGACACGGTCTGTATCCGAGTTTGTTTTACACTGTGTAAAATAGCGCAGGTGTCTGGAAGCATTGATTTTCTGTGCTCAGTCCGCGTCTTCCTCACCCTGATATACACACATTCACAGCTGGCGCCTCTGGGCACTTGGCTCAGAACGGCTGCCTTGAGTCCCAGCTGTTCGGCTGAACATCTACAGTACAGCCCAGATCTATTCCCCTTTTGCACTTACTTTATCTCCCATTAGAGTTGGGCGCATTTAGTCTTTTTTAACCTGATAAAAGAAAGTGTAGACATAAAGCTATTTTTTCTGACCCCTTTTACTCCATCTGTGTGCCAAAATAGGAATCTGTAGATATGCCTGTGCAATAATTTTTAGTGATGACAACCTGCATCATGTGACAGCTCCGTTGTGTCATATATAATTGTAATGATAATAATTGCTATAATAATAATTGCTTACACTTAAATAGTGCTTTTCTGGACACTCCACTCAAAGCGCTTTACAGGTAATGGGGATCCCCTCCACCACCACCAATGTGCAGCCCCACCTGGATGATGCGACAGCAGCCATAGTGCGCCAGAACGCTCCCCACACACCAGCTCTCAGTGGGGAGGAGAGCAGAGTAATGAAGCCGGTTCATAGATGATGATCAATCTTTTGGGTAGTGTGAGGGGAAAGCTTACTGGAGGAGTAAATGTGAGTTAATTTAGCTCTTGCCTCTCCTGGCAGCTCCAGTAACAGTTGCCCTGGTAAATACATGAGCACGGTAAAAGGTGAAAACAGGAAAAAGTAGGAGTGAATGAAATTAAATGGCAAAGTAAAAGATGGAACAACAACTGGAGCACTTCTAAAACACGCGAGCCAGCTTCAGACACAGCTTCCAAAGCGTTTTCTTCTTTCGTTTTCCATTTGCCATTTCATCTTAAAAAAATCTATTTCAGGATTGGTGCACTTTCTAATGCATTGTACTGGACTTTAATCCCGATGGAAAGTGTTTCCAACCAGTTCCAGAAATGTAAGGAAACACAGAAAAATGCATTAACTTGACAGAACAGGCCAAACCTAACATAGCTCAAGCCTTTGGCAAGATTGTGCTCTCTCGATGTGATAGGTGCAATTCTGCGTGCTAGAGTCACTGATCATCAAACCCATTCTCTCGTTATTGTCCATAAGCATGAACAAAATACTTGAACTGACTTATACGTTTGCATGCTCTGGAACTCAATAGACCCTGGACCTGCTGTTGCACTTTCTAAACTATTCCAACCTCTCAATCAGTATTATTTTTTTCTGACTTGGAAAATATGACATAAATGGTTAATGAAGCTCATGGACTCTGTGCTAGGGAAAGAGAGTCGAATTCCAATTTTCAATCCCATAGTGAAAGTTAGGTAAAATATTCTAAATGTGTATGTACTGTATATGAATACTTTCTTCCATTATTTGTTTTAATTCAGTACACCGTGAACTCTACATAAGCAGAGAATGTTTCAAGATCAAATGGACTGTATTGGCTTGTGGCGTACTGCACTGGTTTATACTGTACAATGAAAAAGCAAAATTTAAAAAATAAATAACTTTTATGCCATGAAATCTGGTTGTTGTAAAAGCTCAGTCTTCAAATCTATCAAGAACCAGGGAAATGCTTTGGAATGAGGTATAAGATCCTACCTCCAGGTACTTGCGTGACCAGATTTATATGTTACCTGTAATATTTTTTTGATCAGTCTGGGCAATGACTTTCTATTCATACCAGAGGTTCTATGCCAACTATTTAAAGACATGGCTGCTCTGTAAAGGGCAACAATGAAGTTATCTATCACTTCATAGATCGGGTATAAAACTAAAATTGAAGTCCTAATATTACCACACAAGTTCGAAAAAATACACGTTTGTATAAAATGTGTCTTATTATTTAATACTTGGAATCTATTCTCTCCATGTTGTATTTTTAATATCAATGTTTAAATATAGACAGTTTCACAGATGGCAGAATGTTGTGATTAAAACTGGAATAATGAAATTCACAGCATTGATAAAAACGTAGGGGGATGCAATAAAAAATATTAAGAAACTACAGGGAGAAAGCGATACTAACTTGAAATTACAGGATGCAAAAACAAAAAGATTTAAAGTAAAATGGATGAATGAGACAGAGACGCTTGAAAATTCAAATGTTACTCAGATTCAGGAAACTCCTCTGAGAGTAAAGAAAACAAACGCATCAATCTGTGTGCGTGTTTTCAGAGGGAGGGAGTTCTAGAACAGCAAAATACTTCCAGTAACAGTAGCTTCTGGTATCACTCATTTAGTGGTTGCGTCTTACACACCAGAGTGTATCGTATCGTATCCATACGCGATAAAAATACTATATCACGAAAATTCATTTTCATTTAATCATTTTTTTACATTGAAATCTGTAGTCCAAAGTAGATCAGGGTGTCTCCAGTGTAAAGGTACGTAACAAGCAGTCCTGTAGCACCTGGCCAAGACTGAAATCAGGCCGGATCCACTCACCCATTCGTTGGCTGGCGATGGGTTTGAAATGACACCTGCGAGAGGCAGCACTTGACACCCAGTACATACCTGCAGCTGTCAAAAAGGGAGGTGGGTAATGACCTGGGGCCGAGCGGATGGCCGGTCTGGCACAAGGGCAAGGGAGGAGGGAGGCAGCGTCTGACCTGCTCCGGCGAGCAGCGGGTGACACGTCATCCAGAAACATCATTTAAGGGACAAGTGCTAAAGGCTAAACGGGGGAGGCATGAGAGCTTTCCCCATCCTATCTCTGGTCAAGTCGTTGCAGAATACCTCTAAAATCCTAACACTGCGAAAGGCAGCACGGATTTAAAGCAATATACTACAGTATATACTGTAGGTGAAATACGTTACCACATGCTGTACCTCGCCGTTTCCCAACCCTGGTCCTGAAGGAACGCTGTCTCTTCTGAGTTTTGCTCCAGTCGAGTTCTTAATCAGAAGCCTAATTGATTTCAGTTTCCTATTTGGGGAATATGTGTTCGGCTCTGCAGGTGCGTTGTCTGAGAAAAGGTAACCACTTGCACCTTTCAGAAGGAAAGGAAGAAGACAACGGGGTACAACACTCAAGGTCGAAGCTCTCCGACCTAGATTGTGCAGTCGAGGTCTAGTCATGGGGATCTGATGGTCAGTGAGTCCTCTTTCAATTGCCTTGTGCCAGCCGGCAAAATTCCCCAAATACTTTCCCTCCCTCTTCCCCTGAAGCCAGATATAGGGGCACCCGTGTCTGTTCATCGCCAGTCTTCCAGTAGTAAGAGCTGTTTCATGAGAAACAGCAGCGAAACAAGCTGACGAGAGGCTGTGTAAAGTTCTGTATGCTGATGACGTTGGAAACGTGCGCCTTTGAGGCCAGGTGTTTCTGAGGCTCAGGACTGACCGAAAAAACAAGTTAAGTACAGGTCCGAACAAAGCAAGGAGATCAATTAGTTCTTCAATTAGCAGTAGAAATTTAGAGTTCATCTGGAATAAAATCCAGCAAAAACAGTGTTGCTCTAAAACCAGGATTGGGAACCACTGCTGCATTCAATATATACAAATAGCTGACAAATATAAACTGATATTCAAAACAAGCATCAGACAGAATTAAGTCATTTTTTTCATCTATACGTTCTGGATGGAACATCATTTCATCCTTTGTTAACAAGTCCCTGACAATGAAGTAGAAGGCTGCACATGGGCTGGAGTTAGATACTGTTCCCCTAGGTAAATGATGAATAAAGGATATTGACACCATGAACTCAACAACAAGCATTCTGACTAGGTAGCCTAGCTTAGCAGACATATTGCTTATGGAGTATAGTTATGATTTTCTTAAAACATACCAATCTTAAAACAACTGTTGGATCAACTCTGATATCAAGTTGCATTTGGCATTGACATGATCTACACACCCATCCAACTCATTGTGCAGGATCTACTGTAGGTCGGGGTAAAGCTCAATGCTGCATTGAAGCAGTAAGCATAACACTGATCACTGATCTACACAGAAAGCTTTAAGTGCATTTAGACATGTGACAATGTGCAATAGACAACAACATTTAGAGATGAAAGGATTATACTGTACCTACAGTTAATGTGTAATAAATCGCCACACCTTGCCAAAATTGACCAGGCTTTCATCTATGTCAATATACAAACTTCACTGCTGACTCACAACTAGAGTGAGTCAGGATGTTTCCCATACGGGTACTCAATGACTGTGATTCCTGTGGCTTGTGGGTATTCCTTGACATCCAATGGAAGGAGCAGCCACAGCAATCCCTCAAGCTGTCCTTCTCAATCTGAAGGTCTCCTCATTGGGTCGACACACAAGATTGACCACGACTGGACTGATCACAGGTGCGTCCTGTCAGTTGATAGTGCAGCTGAAGTCTAGTGATGGCAATTCGATGGAACCTGAACACTCTAAATGTCTTTGAACTGCCTTGTGCCAGCTGGCCAGATAAGCCAAGTAGATTCCCTCTGTTCCCCTGAGCCCAGGTATAGGGGCAGTGTGATCACCACTGGCAGACCCGCACACTGTCAGTACAAGCACACTTTACCTGTGCGTTGGCCCTCTCACAAGCACACATTTCTCAATGTGTAGAGAGTCAGAATCAGGAGGAAATATGGAAATATGATATGCAGAGGTGGGCTTGTGGTTTTTAATTTTCATTTCCTGCTGGCAGGAAAGCCGGATTTAGTGGTGAGCATTGTGGGTGAATATTTTATACATATTTTTATTTATTTTAATATATTAAGGTTGCATATGGATGTACCACTTACAGTACATACTTTTTTATATATTATATTGCCATTGTCGTCCACATTTCCTCATACGGTATTTTACAACATACTTCCATCCATCCATTTTTAGCAACATTAAATACATATTCTGCACTTTCTACATTCACCAATTTGATTTAAAAAAAATTATATGGTCAAAATATGACTGGGTTAGTAGTCCACAGTGGAGCTTTACCTAAATCCTGATCACTGATCATAGCTGCTGAAGGCAAGCATACTATCATACAGTACAAAGCCCTGACTGTACACCAAGGTGTTATAACCCACCCTTGTATCTCTGGAACAGTACCAGAAGTAAAGTGTGTTACACTTAACAGTAACATGACAGTGACCAATACATAGTAGGTGGATGACTCAAGGTAATATAGGCATTGAAGGCATTAACCCAAGCCCCTCTTAAAGCATCTACTTCTCGTCCAAACAGCATATGAATTTACCCACACCCCTATTGCTTCACTCTTTCAGATTGTCACTACACAATCTGGCCTCATGTCAACAGCTGCACATTAGTTTGAGTCAGTGCAGGGTGAATGCCCGAACTGGCTTAGCATCGCCAAGACATCCACCATTCAAGTGAAGCAAATATACCAAATGATTCCTGTCCACCCTGACGTGCAAGACGATACTCTATGCAAGTGAACTATTAAAAGTCACACATTTTAATGGATGTACTCTGGAGAGTACTTGAATGTTCATTCTTTTTTTTCAAGTGCAACCTACAGTTTAAAGTGTATTGTATCTGGCATACCAGATGAGTGCATGATACACCATTACATTATTATGATTACGATGATCCATCCAACATGGATGGTTAACAAGTTTATTGAAAGCAGCCTGAAGGATTTGCCTACTGGCCCTGCCGAAGCGCACTGACTCTTGGAGAACTATGGTATTAAAGGCTGGCTGATACTCATACCAGCAGCCTTGTTACCTTTGTGTCTCCTTTAGGTGTCTGAATGAAGATAATCACAATACCATCAATACAGAGAGATAACACTTGATTCTGGTTGTTGGGTTTGCGACTTTTCATAGCTGCCTTATGATAAAGACAAAAACATATGACCTGTAAAGGCTCAGTGTGCAGTATGTTGTCTGCCATTTCTTTCTGGATCACCAACCTCACGATAAGCACACCGTACAACAGCCTCTTGCTGTAGAAGCTACATTCCAATATTCCGCACTACCTACAGTACAATTAGGAGAAAATTCAGCTTCGAACGATGTCATATTCAGGCATTCAGGCAGAGTGACGCTCACTTCCAGGATTATGACAGAAGTGGATCTGTTTCTGGGGCTTGAGTCGGGCTGTAAAATGCTTGAGGAGTAGATTACAGCAGTGAGTGAAATCCAACAAAATACAGTTAGTCCAATCCTTGCAGTCATGTGCACGACCCAGTGTGACGTCACAAAAGCACCTCTTGAACACAAATGATGTATTAGTCCTGATCTATTAACAACAGCCAATGAGCAAAGGTGCAGGATCAGATCTCAAGGGAGATTCCCCCTGAAAGTGCTCAAATTAAACGCTCGTGGTACTTTTTGGAACTTTTAACTCACAGAACCAAAGAGTTCCTAAACTTTTCATTGCCAATTCCTCCTTTAAAATCCCCAGTTGGAAAATCGTATTTTGTTTAAAAAATGAAAAAGTGGGTGATTTTGCCATCATAAAGTTTGCAAAATGTCCTTCTAGGAAGAAGTTCCACGACAGGCCCTTCACTGAATCAGAACCCAACACAGAGATAGGCTAGACATTTGCAAGACAGTTTACAAAGCTTTGCACAAGGCTTCAGAATGTACTTCAGTTTCAAAGAAAGTGACCTAGTGATGGTAACATTAACTTCAACTGATAACAGAGCATCATCACCCTCTTTACAGCTATATTTTCACCCTTCCACATTTTGTAACAATTTCAGAAAATGTGAAACAAACCCTTCCTGTGAAGCAAGAAACTTTGGGATTTCTCATTGGTATACTGGTTTACCATTTCAAATTGGATCTGATATAAGCATTTAGTTTTGTGCTAAATAATTACAGTTCAAATTCATATTAAAATATTGTGGCTGAGATAAGTAACTCTTGAGACAAGTTATAGTTTTGAAAACATGTGCCACTGGTACTAGTAATTTTACACTGTTAATGTTATGCACATCCCCCGATGTACTTGTGCGAAAGAAATGAGAAGTATAGTTTGAGGATACTTGTTGTCTATCAACAAATTCTGTTGTCTATCATTTTCCTTTCTTATTCTTTTATGTGTATTTCATGTATTGCTCCCCTCACCATTTTGTAAGCTTGTATGTTCCATGTTTAGTTTCTTAACTAGTGTGTTTCTCGGAATGCATTCATGACACATTACCCTGATGTAGAAAACACAAATTCAGATCTACCGAGAGGTGTTTTGTTTCCGGATATCGAGTATGGAAGGCGAGTGCCTGCACTAAGCATACTGTATCTCACACACCCGAATGTTTCAGTGCGTCAGGAAAACAAAATGTACGAAAGATCAAATAACGTATACTGTATGAAATCGTCTTCAAGATAACGTTATTAAGGGTATTTCAGTACTTGCCAATCCATCATTGTATGTCAAGAAAGATTCACAGTCCCCCGGTTTAACACATTTCAAGCATCATATCAACCGGTTAAAAAGGTGCGTGAACGAAACATCACTTTATACTTGAACGAACAGCTTTCGTTCAACATATGGTGGAAATACATGAATTAAATAGATCTATCGTATTTTTGCATACGTATCTGGGAAGAGAACATATATCGAAACCGAGAAAGAGAGAGCTAGAAAATAAATGTGGATTTTCGGTCACTGATCATTTACGTGCGGTTGGAGCCCAAGTGTTATTTTTAGCTCGGCACCTGCTTTACCACGGCTTAAGTGCACTGTCAGTACAGCTACACCCCTAAAAAAAACCATAGCTCCGCGCAGAGGGCTCTGCGTGCGCTCCGGAGAACAGCCTCGCCGCATTCACTCTGAGTGAGCACTGCATATTTGCTCGCCTTGATTCAGTATTCTTTATGTGGCCTTAAAACGGTTTCAAATGGCAAAGCACCGTTCGGAAAACTCTGCGTTGCAATTCAATTTAAACCCTTAGTCCACCAGGACCACGATAAAAGAAATAAACATCTAATTGCACTTCTTTTTTTTTGCAGAAGATAATTGTCAGATTCTACTTGCCGTTAGAAAAAAAGTTCTTAAAATCAGACCTGACTAATTATTCATATCACAAACTCAAAAGTAGTTATTTCATGGAAATTACTGTACTCTATATAAGGTATACGATGGTATATTGTATGGGTTTATTCATAATGTATACATACTAAGATATGCAAAGTTTTGATCACAAAAGTTCTGAATTGATTTACCAACTAACTTTGAGACTATATGTTTCAGATTAAGTTTACACATACCTGAATTCAGGAGCCATATTTGACTTGAGTCCGTAGAACCCAGCCGACAAAGTCAGAAGCCAGCGGGGGATATAATTTCCTTTTTCACACTCCAAGTAAGGGTCTGACCACTTTATTTGAGTTTTATCAACGACGTACGTGTCCCCCTTTCTCC
Organism: Atractosteus spatula; assembly: GCF_055471065.1. Lineage (NCBI taxonomy): Eukaryota > Metazoa > Chordata > Actinopteri > Semionotiformes > Lepisosteidae > Atractosteus > Atractosteus spatula. The sequence continues at coordinate 20,006,842 of NC_142711.1, read as the reverse complement.
ATAAGGAATCTGCCGGCTTTATTTCTTGTTGCAAAACTCGTCGAAGCAAGCGGGGCTTCTTTCCGTTTTTGAACTCGTTATACCACTGTGTTTCGGCCGTCTTGTTTTTCAGGTGATGGTGAGCCGTCGTCGAAAGGTCCTGCAGGACTATCTCGCCGCCCGTTCTCGTCGCCTGCAGGAAGACCTGAGGACCGGACGACAGAGGCTTGACGTTGAAGGTGACCACGGCTCGATGGATTTGGGGATCGCCTTCCAAAATGCTCCTCACTAACGCGTGGTACCATTCAATGTCGCCTCTCAGGTTTTGCTCTCTTGACCTGTTCGCCTGCAAGATCATGTTGAGGAAGTTGGTGGCGTGCATCACAGTGTCAAGCACGCTGTGGAGGGGATGAGGAGAAGCCAGGTACGATGCGTTTCGGAGGATGCCCAGCTCGCTTCGCCGAGAGCAGTTGGCGTGTTTCAGCGTGGAAGAATCCCCAGTATGAAAAAAAGCCTTTACAACCTCTGGAAGATCTTCCACGATTTTCTGTAATACGACGGAGCGCTCGTTTGCTGGTTTCGTCGAAGACGCGTAATACTGTGGTTCCTTGTTAATGTGGCTGTTGTAAATAGGCTTCTTGTCCTTAATTGCCGAGTGCCCGGGGTGAGCTGCCCACCCCGTAAACCCATGATTTGATCCAATAACAACTACCGTTTGCAAGAGTAAATAAAACAGGAAAATAGCCATATCGTTGTACCTTGCTCTGCGCTTGAAGTCTCCGTTTATTCCCACCAAAGCTGCTTACGAAGAAGGAAATGCTATTCCTCAGTTAATGAATTGAGATATATTCACCTGTGGATAAGGGAATGCAGTTCTCTCTCTTTTTAGCTCTTCTTGAAAATACGGTGAGGACAGCGGGTCACATCCTTTTCTCGGAGATGCTATAGTTAGCTCGCTTACGTCTGTCTCCGCTAGTCAATGATTTTCATTAAAGGTGTTTCTGGAGTCCGTTTAAGAAGCACATCCCCGCTCCTGCTAGAAAAGCCTTGTATTTTACACGTAGCCCTTCGTATCTATCAATGCTTTAACCCAGGGTGCTAAAATTGAAAAAGCAAAAAAAAAAAAACCCCATCGGATTACTTATGCGCAGGGAGCCGTACCCCTCTCACACTTCAATAACAAACACACTCCGCCCTCTTCGGCTTACAACAAGCTGTAACTAGACCAGCGGGACGGCAAGAACCAATTGCTCTTAAATCCCGTCTCCTTCATCATCTTATAGGGTTCTTATAGTGTCCTTGACTCGCGTATGGCCATTTCTTCTGTCAATCACTTCACCGGGGGCAGGTTAGGTAGAGAGAAGGAGCTGTCCAGTGCTGAAAAGACCTTCGGGCAGAATGTTGCGAAATAAATACTAGTACTGCAGTTTAAAAACATGGATATCTTTCCAAGCATGAAGTATCCCAAGTGAATAGGAACGTTAACGCGTTTGTGTTGAGCATGCACAGACAGAAAACCTTTGCCTTGGGTTCCTGTTTTCCTTGCTGAGGTAAAGACAGACGAAAAATAAGTCAACTGGTTTTAGTCTGAGGCGCTTATTTGTGGCATGTTTTTACAGGCGATGAAGATTTTATCAGGGTATGCTTACTTCGTTAGGGAGAGGCTTGAAACGAAAAAAAAATAGTATCTGGCATTCGATGCAAAAATAATACTTGACTTAAGTCGAAAAAAAATCGAACTTAGATCGATTTCAAGAATTTCGAATCTCCTAAAGTGCACAGTATCACATGTTTTTCCGCTTCATCTGAAGTTAGCGGTTCAATGCGGGAAGACCCGCACGCACACAGTTTACAGCAGGGTGTCCAACTCTGCTTCTGAAGGACAACTTGAACACCTTCTCCCGGCTTTCCGGGTGCTGCCGCTTTTATACCGCCTTTTCCGACCCTGAAACCCTGCAGACACACCGGCCGTGCAGGACCAGGACTGGACACCCCTGACTTCTAAACACCCACCCGAAACAATTAGCCTCCCCAGTGGGGTGTTGGAGAGCGCTGAAGCAATCCCACACGAACACGGGGAAAACACGGAAACTCCACACAAGGGCACCCCAGCCCCTAAGGGGGACCCCCCCGAATTGCCTGGGTTCCAGCGCTAGCCAGCGTGCCACCTCGTCGACCTCATTCACAAGATTTAACCGACGAAAAAGTCACATCAAAGCCAGTGTCCACATAAGACAACCCTGAAATTGACCGATTTAGTGTTTGTGTTCGGAACCAAATTCCAAGATATCTCTCTATTTTGGCAACGTGCTGATTCATGACACGAAATGGAACAAGTGAGACGGTGGTCTTTACAGAAACACCTGACCTGACAATATCGCGGCCCCACTTTACCCCCGGTGATTCACGGTGTGGATGAGTCATTTCACCTCGCGATCACTTATTTTGTCCACTCTGGTCATAGAAGCGTACCGGCACGAGCAATGTAGGAATATTTCCCGCTAATGTTTGCTAGACACAAGGCAATTAACAAAATATCAACTAAAATCCATAAGCAAAATAAGCAGACTTGCTTTTTTTCCCCCAAAATGTGTAGCGTCTCCAAAATGCAGACGTGCTTTTGTTGCTATTTTTAATTGCATTAACTGACCAGGCTCATCTCCTTTTCTAAACAAAATATTTTAGGTCTCATACTGCTAAACAATTATTTTATGGGGTTTTTTTTTGTCGAAAGCTAATAAAAACATGATAAAAGTTTCAGACGGCTAGGTGTGATACTCCGTCCTAAGGAGGAGCTGCACAAGGCGTTTCTTGAACGGAAATAATGTTTAAAATATCTCCAGAGCAAAAAACTTGGAGATCACAAGAGGCAACAGCGAAGCTTCAGAAAGCACAGCATAAGCGAATTATTCTCAAGGAAATTTGATCGCAGTTCTTACACATACAGTAGTACTCCGGGCTTCCTGGAACACAAATTAAATATGCAGCCATCTCTTCCCATAAACGGTATCTCATATAAAGAAGGAACCAACTGAACTTTTTAGCCTATTAAAATATTGCAGTGCAAGCGACGATTAGGGATGAAAGCAATTGTTCTTGCGCGAAGACAACCTCGACATTAAATATTTTTAAATGTGCCACTTAAAACTACTGTAATATCCATTTGCACGTGGGGATTTAGTCTTTTTCTAGTTTTACACTAATGAAAATGTGTTTTATTATTGGACATGAAATAAAGTCAAGTGAGGAGAGTTTTGACTACTGTATCAGAATTTGTGTTGACTGTTACTACAAGTGTCATGCTGATGCAAGTTACGTTTATAGCCACAGTGGGCACTTTAGGATGTGGACATCCCTTGGGAGATCTTAATTTTCCTTCATAGAAAGTGGGGAGATCAACAGGGATGTTAGCAGCAGACACTGAAATGTTGCACATGAATAACCAGAGGATATGTTTGTATTGATCTCTTTTTTTTTCATAAAAAGGAAGAGTTAGGAAAAAGTAGTGGGTGAACCATTTGGAAATGGAGGCGTGGTTTGAATTATATTTCGAAACTGTACAGGTAGAGTCCAAAAAAAAAGTTTTGAATTTAGGCACAGTGGGTTATGAAGGACTAAGGCAGGGCTTAGGAGAAGCGAAATATAATAGGACACATAAAGAATCGATAAAGAAGAGTTGGTAACAGGTTACAGAAATTCTGCTTGAAATATAGAGATGATCTGTCCAAAGAGTAAGAAAATAAAAGGTAAGAAAGCAGGGGCTTCAAATGTTTAAATGTAGAGAAAGAGAAAGAAAACATTTAAATTTATTTTAAAAAAGGAAAAGGTGCAATTACAAACAAGGAATGCCAGGAATTGCAATATATCAAAAGCCAAGACAGAAACAAAATAATGAAGGCTAAAATTAATGACAAACACTTTGTTTAGTATTTCAACTACAAGAGAAAAGTTAAGGAAAAGAAAAACGGATACTAATGGGGAACTTGTTGACGATGAAAGGAAAATTACTCACGTATTGCGTTATATTTCACTGAGGTGTAGTATTAGTATAGCAGCAGAAACACCTACAGGACCGGATGGTATTCTGCCAATTGTACATAAGGAAACAAAAGACGTTATTCATAAGATGTTACGAAAACTCATCGAAAGCTATCTCAATGCAATGTAACACCCAATGAGCAGAACATTCCTGATGTAGCACCCAGCCATAAAAACGATTAATCGTATAATTACAGACTAGAAGGTCTTACATATATTACTGTACATTAAAAGTAAGGAAACAATCGGTATTACTGTAGCAGCGGTATTTTACTTTAGGAGATAGTCAGTGTGGCTTTGTTTTCATTTAGATCTTGAGAAACCAGAAATCTTTAACAGCAACAATGAATACACTCAACATTCAAAATTGTATGTTTTGTTTGTCAGCAAGTAATGCTATAATTCCTCCCAAACGTACAGCTGCTTAATTGGAGAACATAGACTGCTAGTGTGCTTGTGTTTGGACTGAGAACTTGTAAATGGAGAGAAAATGTATAGGTGAATGCTCAGGTTGGGGTGATGAAATTAGTCGAATGCTACAGAGATCTTTACTAGGATCACTGCCCTGTATAATATATAAATAATCTAGATTCTGGTATACTTATGAGGGACTAGACAAGGAAGCAGATGATAGCAAAAGAGCAGGACTGGCAAACTCTGTACAGCTGACAAAGGACATAAAAAGCTCTACAACACAATTCAAGAATTGTCATTGGCAGATGTCATTTAATGTACTGTAGACAACTGTTGCGTACTATTTTAATATAGTAATAACTATGTATGAGAGATGAGAAATACTGAAATTGAAGACACTGTGTATGCAAATGGACCAGGTGGTTACAGCTACAGATTTGGTCCTGATTCAGATCATATAGACAAGGAATAAAACAAACCGACAGAATGTTAGCATGTACTGTATGCTTGAAAGTGCAAGCAACTATCGCACCAATCTCAGTCTTACCCAGCATGACCTGTGGCTGTCAGTCAGTGTGCTGCCTGTTGCTGCCAGTGTTGAGCTCATGGATCTGAATACTTATATGATGTGATCAACATGTTTAATTTTTTTCTCCTTAGTTTTCGCTGACTTTTACTGGAAATCATCTTACCCTTAGAAGGCTTCAGTTTGTGTGTTCATGCTTTGAATAAAGCACGACATCTAAAAACATGAGAATACATTGCTTTGTCATTTCTCGAAATGGGACACCATAGAAGGGGTCAGAACACTTTTGATTATACTTGAAAAGAGCTACGACATTCATCAGGAGAACTGCCAAAACGAAACCCAGAAAAAAACATGATGTGTAACTTTAATACGACGAGAAGCCTCTCAGAACTGCAGGGCCGAGAAAGTTGTGACCACCCAGGTTCTGGGCGTCTGTCAGATTGTGGCACACAGCCAGCGGAGCAGAAATAGCTCCCAGCAGGCACCACCAGACAGAGCCCGATGCTGTGAGAGTGATGGCTCAGCCAGATACTGTGGAGAGACTGGATTGAGAAAACTCATCTTTCAGTTTTTTTCTTTCAAATTTCTCGCACTTTCAGTATCACACCTCTTTACAGCCTAATACACATCTAAAACTCCTTGCCACATTGTCATTCCTTCTTCAGGACTCGCAGCCTCTTGCTACATCGAGGAACTTGAATGCCTGCCCTTTTTGCATGTGCAGTGGCTCATCCGTTTTCCTCTTGCGTTACTATTGAAAGTATTTCAAAAAGGACTCCCTCCTTTCACATGGCCTTGCCCATGGGCAGCTCTATTTTGTGACTTCTGTCACAGATTTCTACTCAACAAACGAAAAGGAAAACTGTAGACAGAGGCTGTAAATGTCACTGAAAACATTTTAAGAAATCATCCACATCCGCAATACACCACATACCTTTTCACATTTGCTGTCTGTCCTTATTGAGAGTAAATAATTCTACCTTCTCTGGACTTTGAGTAATTTTATTTCAAGTACAAGATTTTTGGACTATGGTACTTATTTTAACAATGCTGTCAATGCTGTTTTCAGATAGAAATCTGTGACAACCTGGCATACAGCCACACTGTCACAGATCTGTTTGCACTATGGTTTGCAAAATGTAATCTAACTGTACTTTCGTTGAATTAAAGTTTCCGCAAATGAATGTAAACAACTTATGGGGCTTCTGTGCTTCCACCAAACTTAATAAAATAGATGAAGCTCCAGACTCAGCTGCACAGTCACAACACACACATCTGAAAGCACTTTAGACATCTATCCATTCATTTTCTAGCTGTTTTATCCAATATAGGGTTGCTGGGAGGCAGAGTCTATCATAGCAAGGAATAGGAGCATGGCAGGATACACCCTGGATGGGACGCCAGTCCATTGCTGCGCACAAACAGACACATACACTCTCAGACCTGAACCAAATTGTCCCACAAATCAATTTACCTACCAGTACGTCTTTGGACTGAGGGAGGAAACCCGAGCACCCGGAGGAACATACGAACATGGAGAGAACATACAAACTCCACACAGACAGCACCCCAGCAATTGAGATCACTGAGCACCACTCGGTCACGTTAATCACTGAGAGGTTCGGCAGTAATCATTATATAAGACTGTTTGGCTGGTGTTGCATACATTAAAAGTACAGATTTCAAATGGATCAGCTGGTGTGCCGGGTTTGTAGAGGAAGGTAAAGTATTGTCTCAGACTGCATCCCTGCAGGCTGCCTATTAGCTTGTGTCATTCTCTGTTCCATGTAAAAGGAGTTGGAAGGCTAATGATATCAGAGAAGAAAATGTGATGTGGAAAAGCTGGCAAGCCCCTTGTTGTGGGTGTTGAAACAATTCGATCAGCCACTTGGAGGGAGAGTACAGCACAGTCCTGTGGTATAGAAGGCTGAGATATATACTGTATATACAACTGGAAAATCAAAGGAGAGGGCTGTATTCTTCACACACAGGCCATTGTCATGAAAGAAAGAACATAACCTGGTCACCTTATAGACCAAGGTGAGTTGGCAGAAAACTAAGAACTTATCAGTTAGAGACGATTACTCCAAAATCGTTGTAAGCTCGTGAAAATTGGCTGTCACGAAAGCAGCTGACTTTCACATGTCTGTCCAAACTTTCTGTATGGCTTTGGCCTGTACAAAAGGATAAAGCCGTGCCCTTGGAGTCTAATTGGCGTAATTCAAGTTCCTTCAAATGTGGGCACCATAAGGATGGTGTTGCCGATTCCACCCATGTCCGAAACTCTCAGCTGTACACCGCAGTAGCTGTGTCTGTTCATATCAGAGCACTGTACGGCCATTAAGCAAGCCCCTGGCCACATTCCCCAGCGAATGAGACTAGCTGTAGCACGATTACCTGCAGTTCATTCGTTGTAGATATTTTGATGGAAGTGAAATGGGGATCGTGGCAAATAAATGATTGTGAGGAAGTAGATCCACTTTTAAAAAGAAGATTCTGTCATGTAGCTTAAACTTGTAAAAAAGGGAAATCTGCTGTCATGCGATTCAGGACCTTGAAAACACTGTGCTCTCTTTACATACTGTACCCGCTGATAATGAGGGGAGATCTCGATACACCCAGATCACTAAACCTCAAGACTGCGACTCAATAATGTAAAGTATGGCTTGGTGAAGATGTTGCCATAACAGTGGAAATCAAGGGCACGAGTTTTGGTCTCAGCCCATTCATTTGATATAACCCGAGAGCCTACCAAAGTAATCTGATAGGTTTATTCCATAGGGAACCGAGCTACAGATCTCAGTTACAAACTACCTTTAACCCCTGCAGGAAAGCACAGTAAGTCTGAAAAAAAAAGCATTCTTTACTAATGTTTCCTGAATTGTATTTATTCCTTGGGAAATCATGATTTAACACCAAAAACTTGTTGTTTTCCCCTCTAAGCAAGCGTCATGCAGCCAAGAGTGAGGGACTGTCCAAATACTGAAAAACATTCATGTCTCCGTGACGGTTGTTGGGTTCATCATCACTTCTTGATTGCGTGACCGCATATAACATTAACAGCCTCCTCCACGTCCCATTTCTTTATTGCATTACAACACATCCATAACTTGCTGTGCACTTATGAAAGAAATCAAACCACATTACACTATAGTATGCTTCTAGTCGTCTACTGTCGTAAGGTGGAATATATATATATTTTGATTTTTTTAAATAAAGACTCATTTCTGTGTTTTGAGGTAGGTGCAAATAGGCGTGACAGGAGGTAGAGAGTTCTGCAGGGATAGAGGCATTACTTCACAGTCAGATAACCAGTATGATCAAAAGGCATTCCTCCTGCATGTCAAATCTGATGGTAATTTGAGTGTCTTCTTTTTGAAGGACGTGTACTGGGGTTTGCTAACTCATCCTGATGAGTAATGCCGAGGTTTAAATCATTCCATGGTGCAAGTCTGGACCGACTTCTCTCATGACATCGTAAACTTGAAATGACAGAAAATGGGTTTATAAGGAAAAAGGGACCGTTTCTATGATAAAAAGTGATACAGCTCGTGTGCAGCCTTGTATTGTCACAAGTCCTACTAAAGGATCATTCATGCCAGCTGAAAAAGATTTCTTTAGTGTCTGTGGAAAGCATGTACAACAGCTTCATAAAGTACTCCTCACTTGAGATAAATATTAAACCTAGAAATCTTTTTGCCTTCTCGCTTATCATTTTAAAAGTTCTATGGATTCAATTAGATCTTCATTTAATCTCTCATGGAGAACCATTCTAGAATCATCTACCACATAAAAGCAGGAACACGTATATTTGCCCATTGATAATGGTTGCACAAGCATGTAATTACTAATGTGGGAGCAGTAGCATCTGAATTCTTCCATTCCAGTCTGCCCTTAAGCCATAGATGGCTTCATTTAACATGTCTTTTTACTTAAAAACATTATACTCATACTATAGAAGAAGTTGTACCATTTTCAAATAGCAGAAACCTGTAAGGCATGTGTTAGTTGTGTTTGAATGAATAACACATGCTCTCCATACATTATTAATAAGGGATGTATTAGGAATTTGCTATTACTGAACTAGCTCTGAAGAAGTAATACAAGCATCACAGTTTTCAGCATTACAAAATTTTAATTACCTACAGTATATTATCACATTTTAATAAATACACCACTGATTTTGTGTAGCTAGATATTTATTCGGGCTATTGAATATAAATTAGAAACAGACTCTGGAGATTAAAACACAAAACATCATGGCAAATAAAAGTGAAAAAGAACAGGGCTATGTTTCTTTCACTCTAATGATATATAGACTTATTATTCTGTAGACTTGTGCGATGTATTTGTAGAAAACAATAATTGCAAAGTTGAAGTTCAATATTTATTTGGTGCAACATAACCATGCCTTTAATGGGGAAACATAATAAAGGTTATATAAGTGAAAATCTGAGTTTTCATAATAAACACTAGAGTTTCCACTTTATGGAAAAAACAAATAAGAAGGCAGTTGGCATTTCTTCAATGGGCTTTTTAAATTGCTTTTTTTATTCAGTCTTCTCTAATGCAACCGTCTAGATTTCTGTAAGATAAGGAAGTTAAAATAGCTGCTTCAGCATAATTTAAATTTTCCCTATTTTGTACAAATATCCTTTCTTGTAAAGCCCTAATCTGTGCTCCAAATAAGGGGAAAAGTGGGTGTTCTATAATCTTCTCTTTTTATAAATGGAGCACAAGCAAATCAAATAAAGCCTGTTCTCAAACAGAACTGTAAATGTTTCAGATAGGAAAATATAACAGTTGTTGTGCGGCACGTAACTTGGAGTTTTTTTGTTATCAAGCGAAACTGAAGAAACTATTTATAATGCCAAGAAAAACGTTTGTAAACCACAGAGATAAAACTGGAAGTTTTAATAGTTTTGTCATGATAGCGTTGTTGAATCCAAAAAAATGTTAAGGGGTTTACAGCATGTGAACCAATTCCTTCTCTGGAAAAAATGGTGTGTGAATTAAACAAGCAAGGAGAGATTAAGGTACAGGGGATGTGAAAAAGTAAGTGAACTTCTAGTTTCATTGGCTCACTTAAGGAAACTCAGCCCACTTTTCTGGGCTGCGCTTGGAAGGTTCAAGACTATATAAAGACCAGTCATCTCCAAACAGGTGTCTGGAAGCAAGTCATGCTACCCTCTGAGAAAAGCCCTGAGTAATAATAATCATAATTCCTGACACTTATATAGCGCTTTTCTGGACACTCCACTCAGAGCGCTTTACAGGTAATGGGGATCCCCTCCACCCTCACTGTGCAGCCCCACCTGGATGATGCTCCAGTCTGCTCACACACACCAGCTCTCAGTGTGGAGGAGAGCAGAGTGATGAAGCCAGCTCAGAGAGGGGGGTTATTAGGAGGGCATGATGGGTAAAGGCCAGGGGGAAATTTGGTCAGGACACCAGGGTCACACCCCTACTCTTTTCAAGAAACACCCTGGGATTTTTACTGACCACAGTTTTCTGTCTCATCTGAAGGATGGCGCCTGCCTTACAGTATAGTGTCCCCATCACTATACTGGGGCATTAGGACCCACACAGATCGCAGGGTGAGCGCCCCCTACTGGCCCCACTTGCAGCAGCCTTAGCTTTCCCAGGAGTCTCTCCTCCAGGTACTGACCAGGCTCATAATTAATTTGCTTCATAATTAAGGCGTAATTATTGCATAGCAATAACATAGTTATTGAAGCTTATGATCCAGAAAGGGCTATAAAACAATTTCTATTTGTGGATCTGGTGCCCAACCAATCCACTATCAGACAGTCTAAAAATGGAGAAGGGACAAGACCACATTCGCTCTACCCAGGAGCTGTCCCTCTACCCAGGAGCTGTCAACCTACCACAATCTCTCCAACTGGAAAAACAAAGAAGTTGCAAAAAACCCCAGAGTAACATTCAAGGAACTGCAGGCCACTCTGACCTTGGGAAATGTGAGTGTTCATGACGCAACTATCAGAAAACGACTGAACAAAAATGACATTCATAGAAACATAGCAAAGAGAAAACCACTGCCCTCCAAACAGAGCACGCACGTGATCGACAAGGCTTCTGGAACAATTTTCTCTGGACAAAGGAGACAAAGGTAGAACACTTTGGCCTTAATGAGAAACAAAATGCAATATGTTTGGCGATAATCAAACACTGCTTTTGAACAAAGAAGCTCACCTCCGCCATCAAGGATGCTGGTGGCAGTGTGATATAACAAAAAGTCAGAACAAAAGATTGGCTTCAGAACAAAAAATTCTGCATTTTACAAGTGCCTAGTCAAAGTCTGGATCTAAATCCCAATGAAATCTTGTGGCAGGACCTGCGGTGAAGTACTGTATGTGAAACATGTGAATATCCTTAGGGTTCACATACCTTTTCAATGCATTGTATCAATTACTGAATGCAAGGACATTCGTTGTTGGATTTATAGTGTTAGTTATGTCATGGTAGCACCCAAAACTACTGCATATTTTAAGGGATTATAAAAGTACATTCCTGGCCAGTCAACAGAGGTTTAGCTATTCATCTCAGTATATATTTTAATATTACTAAGTTGTTTACACAGAGCCCTATGGTGTCAAAAGAATAAATTGAATCCAGGGCCCTGTCTTGCAGTCTGCAATTTTTGTGTCACATCTGATTAATGAATTAATTGCAACAGATACGTGGATTTGTTTCAGCCTTCCCAAGATGTTATGCTAGCATGCTATGAACCGACGGAAATACTCTTTTTTCCCTCCACCACGAAAAGCCTAGATACAGTATGCATTTGCTAAATTCTAGTGCTGCTGTTTAATTATGACTTCAGTAACACGTTGCCCTGTTTGTTTGGATAAACAAGAATGCAATTGTTTAAATCTAAGTAAGAAGATATGTCTCCTATAGGAAGATATGTCAACATGCAGGCTGCAAAGTCAAGGTTAACTGCACACTGAAAAAGTAAAACGAATGAAAAAAAACATTTTGGGTGTGGAGCCTTCTTAGGCTGTGAAGTCGCTTCCTGACAACTGAAGAAGACTCCACAGCTGAAAACACTGTGCTTATCTTCTTTCTGCTTACCAGCCCAAAGTGCAATTATTAGTAGTCAAAGACACAAATATTCCATATTCCATGTGTCCATCACAATTCATGCCAAGTAAGCATCTTATGTTAAGATTTAAGAACAATACTTCCAAACCGCAATGTGACATTTTTTACAAACCGGCTTTTTGAAATGGTTTATCACACATACTGTAAAATGCAAAATGCGGTAATGTGTTTGCATAAAGATGGCAAATGTTATACAATTGTTCAAAAAGTACAAAAAAAATTGAATAAATGAACGTAAAATTAGGCCGCTATCAAGATACAGGAGACAGACGAATGCACTGAGCATCACAAAACATATGTATTCCATGTTTATTTATGAAAAATACATAAGACTTTTGATATACAGTAGATATGTGTATTAACTGGCAGAGTTTTACAAATCTTTATTAATCCAAAACTCTCCTGGCTAATCTTCACTTCTGAACAAAGTCCTATCTAGCTTTGGTTCATGCTGATGATAAGAGGTTTACATCTTGTGGTGTGGACTTTGTCTGCTGTCTCAGTGTTCTGCAAACTCAATTTTGATACCTTCACCCCTGTTGTTGTTAGTAGTTGTTATCAGCTACGGATGTGTTTATATTACCAACCTGGTCTTGTCACGATTGTACTCCAAACACTACAGTCAAAGCAAGAGGGGCTGAGAGGGTACTCACAGCTCTTTTATGAATGTCATATCCAAACAAAAAATATCTGACCAAAAAGTGACAGCGGGCATCAAATTGTCTATAAGGTTCCCCAAACAATTCCGATAATGAATTCCTGTTGCAGTACTGTGTGGTATTCTCAGTATGATTCTTATGTCATGAAAACCTTTTGGTTCCAGGCTTTTAAAAAATCAGTAGAGCAAAAATATCCAACATAAGTATAAAGAGTTCAATTTATCTTCCTGTCAGGAAGAAAGGAGCCTGTGCTCTACTTTCTTCAGCAGTATTAAAAGGACAGCCTAACATGAGGTTCATTTTGTTTTCTCTCTCAATAAACAAGGTCCCTCACACAGTATTCTCCCTCTAGGTATTTCTTTCTCTCTTCGGAAATGTGACTGTTGATGCAAAGGAAATTTTCTGCGAGGGATTCTAGCCTGGTCTTCTGCGTCAGAATCCACAGAGTTACAAAACGTACAAAGAAAGTCCAATGAGATACTATATGAAAATACTCCCTTTCAGTGGCTGTCTGCGTGGTGTGTGTCTGTGCTTAATATGTATTTTTCCACCTTTTGAAGCAGATATCAAATGACCGAAATGGTACCATAACAACGTTAATTCCTGTGATTTCATGCAAAATTGACCTTTCTTTTCGATCACAGCACTTTCAAGAACTGGGAGCCCCCGAGGATGGGGAACCTTTCTCCCCTTTGACAAGATGTTAAACAGTTAAAATAGATTTTTTTTTGCTTGCGGTCTGTTCTCAGCTCTCTGCTCAGTAATGGCACACTTTGATGTGATATTTTACCAGACTTTACCTGTCTGAATCATAATTGGAACAATATTTCACACATCCCATCAGAAACAGATAAAATATTCAAAAGCATGTAATGTAATAAAGAAATATGTGTTCGATAAGTTTCTTTAAACCTCTTTGCTGACTGACTCAGTGGTATGTTGAAATAACAGCCTGGATTTGTTGTAAATATGTATTATTGCAAAGGTTGTTTTTTTTTTAAATGACACTTTCATGGAGGATCAGAGTTTGCTGTATTAAGGCTGATTGATTGCACTAGAGAAGCCAAATCTTATGTATATTCTAGTGAGCTAGAATAACCTTCCCCAAGAACACTGCAGTAAAGTCTCTGGTTGCTTGGAGGTCCGGAGTTTCGTTTTCAGCTCAACTCAGATGAAATAAGGTAGAGGTAGAGGCTGGTCTGGTGTTCTTAGACAACATCTTACAGTATGATGAGAGGAAAACCTTTCTTGCTTCACTGACTTGTTAGAGTGCTTTTGAGCAAGCAACAACAATAATGGACTCAGAGGGGTGCGTAAGACGGTATATTTAGATTTTCAGAGGGCTTTTGATCATGTTCCTCATAAAATATTGATCCTCTAAAATCAGCAGGTAGGCATTTAGGGGAAAAGCATGCATTTGGATTGAGAATTGGTTAATGGATCGAAAACAGAGAACAGAGAACAGAAGAGGGGTAGGAATAATGCAGAGAACTGCATTGCAACAGTTCTGCAGGGATCTCTGCTAGGAACACTACTCTTCCTTATTGATCTAGCGTCTAGACTATTGACTAAATACGTGAGGTTTGCAGATCATAGAAGCATTAGCAATAATTGTAGAAAGTAAGTAAATTAAGCAAATAAAATAACCAAGTACAATAAATACAGTATTTAAAATGTATACTGGACTGGACAACACCTGGAAGATTACATTTAATGCAGTAAAAAGAAATTATAAATGCAACATTGGAAACACAAAGATTTTTCATAAGGCTTTTTATGTTGTCACATTATTAGCATCTTCTAGAAAATGCAGAAATGCAATAAAAAGGCAAACATAATTAAGGTTTAATTTAAATTAAGGGGTTTTATGTTAAAATTGCATTAGCAAGACCACTAGTATACCGTATTTAGAATACCATATCATTTAGAATTTTTGCACTATTTGGGTCATCACTTCACAAAAAAGATATCCTTATTTTAGAATCAGTCCAGAGAATAGAAAACAGATGCATCCTGGGGCTTAAAGGAATGCCCTACCCTGACAGGCTAAAAAGCTGAATGCTTTCAGTTTCTAACAAAGAATACAATGACCGGACCTATTGTAATCCAAATATTCCAAAAATCTTCGAAGGCCTTCACAAACTCAGCCCGGTGAACTTGTTTGTGATCAGCAGTGAAACATGAACCAGAGATCACAAGTGGACACTACTTGGAAGTGTTTTTCAATCTGAGAGCAGGATGGGGTTTTTTTACACAAAGTGGTGTGGGAGCATGGAACAAGCTACACCTTGTTTCATTCATCGAACGGCTAGATGACATCCTTGTACCAATTTCAAACCACTAACTACCAAGCACTGAACTGGCCAAATGATGTCCTCTCATTCGCCACCTTTCTTACAGTGTTAAAAATGGCTTTGAAAGAAAGGCCTAAGGCTGAAATAAAGGCGCAAACTAAGGCCCCCAATAGAAAGTAAATTGCACCCTCTTCCAAACAAGGTGGTGGTTTTGCTATCCTATTTTAATTCTTCAAGAAGAAGAATGGATTTAAGGAAAATCCAGCACAGCACCAAGACATACAGTACTGTACTGTCTACCCATCCGTTATCAGAAAGGTGATCATTCTTGTCAAAGGTTGTGACTTATCCAAGAAGGAAAAAGACAGAACTGAATCCTGGGTGGCAGCCAGCCCATCCTAGGACACACGAGTAAGCCTCCCCCTGTGTAAAAAGCACTTTGGAATTATTTGAAGGCAAATGCATCATCTCTAAATTATGATCATCATTATCCGTACGGCAGTTTAAAATCTTGGGGAAAGCATTCTATGTAATATCCAAGCAGCTTTTGCTGCACACAGAGAACCAACACATTATTCAAATGGGAAACAGCTGCAATTATCCTGATATTTGTGGGGGGGGTTTCTTGCATTCACTATATTTAAGAAAGGCATTTTATATTTACGTAAAACACCAGTGGAAGCCATTACTTCATCCGCACACGTCCAGTGTATCTCTCAGAGAGCGGTGCTAAAACAAAAGCTGTGTTGTAACAAAACATTCCGGTGCTGTTCTGGGCAGCACAAACCTTTCATTTCTTGTGCCCTCGCAACTGCGCCGGTGATACTTTTTCAGATGTTGCGGTTTTTCAAATACAATATTCTGGTTTCTGTCACTTCCACCTGTTTCTTGTCCTCTAGGACATTTATCGTGTTTATTCGAGAAAGTGAGCATTGCCAATGTACTGTATGTTTCCCTCCAAATTCACATTAAAAATTAATGACCTGATAAGGGATATCTGACAAGCAATTAATAACAGGTCAACTGCGACAGTGAGGATGATTTTATGTTAAACATTCTAAATAAATGTAAATAATCTGTAGTTTTATAGGTTTATATTCTAAAGAAGACTAGCAGGAAATTCCACAGTAATATGCTGACGGAATGTAGAGACTCATTGATGTGCAGCAGCTATTGCAAAATTAAAAGGATAGCAAGCCCTGGAAAGGGCGTACAGAGATGTTAGAAAAGAACCTACTGTTGATTTTACTAAAGCGATCAATGGAAACAGCCAGAAGCGAAAAAGTAAACAACCAAATTATACATCTAAGCATCTTGTTCTGCAGGGGCCCAAGAGACTCTTCAAACATGCCTTCACTGTTAATTAACAAAGACATAGATTCTCACCAGAAAATTAGTAGCAAAATCCGACAAATAGAGAGGAAATTGAGTCCAACTGGCTGACAGACTCAAACTCATGGGACTTGGACTTGCTTAGCAGGACATCGGTTTGCAAGCTGTTAAACTAGGCTCAGGCACTGCAGGCTCAAGTCCAAATGCTACACTTTGTCCCAGTCAGAAGATTATTATTATTAATAATACTAATAAAATAATAAATGATTTTATGAGACTTGGTACCACTACGTTTGGCAACAGCTGGCGTATAAAAGGTAGCTATGAGCAAGTGTTAGCTTATATCTCAAAACTTTCTCTTGCGGTATTATTTTCAAATGCATGAAACTGAACAGGAACAACAGGGAAAGTGTTGCAAATGGTTAACTGGTGCTGTGGCCTTACAACCCGGAGTTATAAAACACCAAGCACAGTCACAATTTTGGTTACATTATAAAGTTTTCCTTGAACATCAATGTTCAATGTATTCAATGGGAATAGCACAATAAATTTTTTTTATTCTTCATGACTACATGAATGCACATGATAAAATGGAAGAAATATACATAGTAGTAATTTTGTATTCAGTGGGAAGACAACAAAGCCTAAACAAGATGCCAGGTTTACATTTAGTGAAAGTGTATTTTATTGGCATTATTGTACATTCAGAATATACTTATAGGGAGTGGCACTGACAAAATAGTTAGCATTCCTGCCATGCAGGGGTGGAGCCCCAGGTTCGATTCTGGGCCTGGGGTGCTGTCGGTGGGGAGTTTGTATGTTCTGCCCATGATTGTCTGGGTTTGTTCCAGATGCTCGGATTCTTCCCACAGTCCTGGTGACAAAATGGTGGATTAATTGGTATCTGGTAAAACTGGCCCTGGTGTGAGAGTGTGTGTGTGTTTGTGTCTGCATATCTGCCTTGTGGTGGATTTGTGTCCTGTCCAGGGTGTAGCCTGCCTTGCGCCTGCCATTTGCCAGGATAGCCTTAGGCTCCCCCATGATGCTGTATTGCATAAAGCAGCTGGAAATGGATCAATGGAAGAATGTTTTTTTAATATTCTAGACCTGCATCAGGAGGTATCTTTGCGTGTGTTTGAGGAAACAGTTGCAGACTTGACAACAACAAGGAGTCTTAAAATGCACAGCATTCTCCCTCTGAGCCTGATGATGCTCTGATTGGAACTGCACACCATCCATTTACTAAAAATGAGGGCAGAAGTAGATACCAACTACTTGATAGACAGTTTCAAGAAAGCCGCAAAATGTTCTTTTCTGAGATCATTCTCATATTTGTTTCAGCAACTTTGTCATTGAACACTTGCTAAAAAAAGGAATTGTTTATACAAGCAGAACAATCTTCACTTCAAAGGAATGTAGACAGCACTATCTAGATTTACAGAAAATTATGAACACTGCTAATGGTGACTGACAATACCTCATTACTGAACAACTGACAACTAAATTATAGTTGTTGCACAAACTAAATTACATTGTAGTCACTGGCCACCCAGCAATATTTTGACAGCAATGTAACCTAATATACAAGCTGATCATTAATAGACCCTATTGTTAGATTCCAGTTTCAAAATAAAAGCTCTTGCTGTGCCTACATACAATTAGGAAAAAACATATTTCATAATAGTATATTTGTTTAAAGTATTAAAACAGAATATTTAAGTAACTGACTTTTGTCCAGGACTCAGAGGTTCAGGAAAACCTTTTTTACAAAGTTTGACCTAAAAGAGAAAACTGTGATGCATTCAGTGAGTATTTCAAGAGAAACCTAAAACACAATGTATGTGAAAAAGTATAAAAAGGGATTTGGGTTGTTTCTTTTATGGTACAGCTAGCATTAGCTTAAGTGGATCTGCAGATCTTCCAAAATCATTTATAGCCTTTAACAAATACAATTAAAACGGTGTGCTGTAAATGCTTTTGAATAAAAAAAAGCTAAAGGTTTTATGCATTTCATTATCCATCCATCCATTAACAGAAAGCTTCTATTCTTGCTAAGGGCTGCCACAACCCAGAGCCTAACTTTAAATAATGTATGTATAACAGCATACCAGCCAAATGTACTGAGATATATTTTTGCATTATGTTCAAATGAATAAGTATTTCTATCCTTTAGTTCTGATCATCTCAAGGACAGACTGTCTGCAGCCTTTTCATTTTAAGTCCTTTTATCACCCTATGTTCAAGCCCATTGGTACCAGCCTTCACTTGAAAAAGCCAGGGTATGGGCCTCAACAGCATGACTGGGACACTTGCTCCATAATCCGTCAACATTCTGGCCAAAGAGCATTTTGTTCTGGATTTGAAATGCATTTCAGCATAGTTTCTGCATACTGGTATGTCCTTGGGTCTGTTTCTCGTGGTTTATTCTGAAGACGTCCCATATAGTTGACTTTGTGAATGCCTGTGATTGGAATTGGGATTTCAGGATTTTGAATCCTGACCAGATCTGCTCAAGAATAAAAAGGGTCTGTTCCTTCAGCCTGTCAGTATAGGATGCTCCTTTAGTCCCAGAATGGGCTGTATCAGGCTGCTGTTCTCTGGACTGATTCCAGAACAGAAACATCTCTTCTATAACCTGATGACCACACTTATACTAAAAAAAAAATCAAATTGTCTTGTACAATTTTAACAAATCACACCTGAATCTGAATTTGGAACTTTTAACTCAGAACATTATTTGATATTTTCCCATATAGTGTCTAAAAGAGGTAAATGAGGTGTTATAATAAGCACTCAATTCTTTTTTCTAAGTAGCCATTTCAAAGTCAGTGTGTCCCATTTTGTATTTGTAGTTTGTTTTTACGACCTGCAAGCAATATCCTGTTCACATTAAACACCATCTGCCAGGCCTTTGCACAGTCTTGAATTTTGTCTAAATGGGTTTTTATTATCTTTGCCAGATTTATAGTGTTGGCTACACCTCATATTTTAGTATTGCTGTTAAACCTGACTAATTTACTAACTATACCAGAATTTAAAAGCCTGATATTAAGAAGAGTAGTGATCCCAGTATAGATCTCTTTGGTACTCCACTAGTTACTTCACTATAATTAGTGTCTTTACCCCCATACAGTGCTTTCTGCCTGTAATTTGAGAATTAACAACATTACAAAAAGCATTCTGAAAATCTAAATCCAGTATATCTTATGCTTTCTGTGTGTTTGTTACTGTTGTTGATTGTTCAAAGCTATTAACTTAGATAAGCAAAACCTTCTATTTCTAAATCCATGTTGACTGTTCCCTACGATCTTATTTCTGTATACTGTAAGTGATCCTCCAGTGTAGTACTATTGTCTGTATAATTTAAATGTGCTTCAAATTAGACGTGTTGGTCTGTAATTACCCTGTGGTGACACTGCCCCTGAGAGAAGAGACTGTCACCCGCAAAGATGCTCTTGAACCCCACAGGAGATAGACTTTCCCATAGAAAACAGAGCTCAAGAGTGACTAGTCAGGGGACCATTCCTTGTTGATCACGCCATAAAATATATGTAAATATATATACAAAATAGAAACAAAATAGAAAACAAGACAAAGTTGAAAACATCTGATGTTTTGAATCATTCAAATTCATAGCAAATAGAAAAAAACAGTACTTATGGCCAGCAGCCATATCACCCTGCAGCCCCCTGGAGCTCAGCAGGAGGGAGCCTGGCCAGTACCTGGAGGGGAGACTCCTGGGAAAGCTAAGGCTGCTGCTGGAAGAGGTGTTAGTGGGGCCAGTAGGGGGCGCTCACCCTGTGGTCTGTGTGGGTCTTAATGCCCCAGTATAGTGACAGGGACACTATACTGTAAAAAGGCACCGTCCTTCAGATGAGATGTAAAACTAGTCCTGACTCCCTGTGGTCATTAAAAATCCCAGGCCGTTTCTCGAGAAGAGTGTTACCCCGGTGTCCTGGTCAAATTTTCCCCTGGCCTTTACCCATCATGGCCTCCTAATGATCCCCATCTCTGAACTGGCTTCATCACTCTGCTCTCCTCCCCACTGAGAGCTGGTGTGTGAGCAGACTGGAGCATCATCCAGGTGGGGCTGCACACTGGGGGTGGTGGAGGGGATCCCCAGTATCTGTAAAGCGCTCTGAGTGGAGTGTCCAGAAAAGTGCTACACAGTATATAAGTGTAAGGAATTATTATAGCACTTTTAAGCAACAAGAAACAAAACAACCACTAGGTTTAACCTTCAGTGAAAGCTGTCAGCATCCTTCCTCCACCTCTGCAGCAACAGCTTGGTCACTCCTCTCTGCTTGAGGTCTCTCCCAGCCAGGAGGCTGGCCCTCGGCAAAGCGGGATCAGCCAAGTTGTGAGAGAAACACTCCGCGATCCCTTCAGGACACGCAGTTCTGGGCGTTTTTCTTAGTGAAGGTGAGACAGGGCAACAAAACGAAACAGAAACGAAATAAAAATTCTCCGTGTCAGCTCTGACGTTGCCATGTAAAAACATCATCATAAATTCACGTTTAGCTTAAACACGTGGGAGTATTAATGACGACAGTTCTACTACATGGCTGCTGCACACTGAGAGAAATAGATAAAGAGTTGAAAATAAATGTAACAATTAAGGAAACATTTTGAAAACAGCTCTAGAATATTCAGAATCACAAGACTGAAAAGTGAGGAAACAAGAATGTCACCTTCAGCAGAGGCTGATTTAGCAGCACTGGAACCTTAAATGTCAAAAGTCTCAGCTTTTAATCACAAAGATAACAGTGTAATTTAACTGATAAGTAGGGGCTGAGCGGAGATTAAAGAGAAACCCCCTGAGATCGCTGAGAAGCGAAACTATGCTGAATATTTTGAGTTTCTCGGAAATTAAGCTTTCATCTTTAGTGACTGCACATTTTTAAAGCTTATCAAAACTAGCATTTAATATCATACATATCCTGAGGCCTAAAAGATGTAAACAAGATCTATTTTTAAAAAAAAGATATGTGGTCCCATTGATGTTAGAATCTGCAGCAATTATATTGTCTCCAGTAAGGCGCTTATGTGTGGAATTTCTTAAACCTATAGGAACCTCGTATAATAAGTCATCGGCAATTATTTTTTTACTTAATTCCCAAAATGTTACATTTTTGCAAATAAAAAATAGTAAACAGCAGCAGGAATCTAAGGACCCTGATTCTTTACGGACAATATATTGTCTTTAAGAACCTTACAGTGGCACTTCTGATAATAAAGACTTACAGCTACAGTAGGTGCCATGGTTTCTGTGAAAAGTAAACCATTTACATTAGATTAAGCTACAGGTCTGTTTTAAACCAAGGGAAATAAGTTGACACTTGTAATTATTCCTGTTCACTCAACCTTAACGCATTAGCTGCATAGTAGAAGCTGAGATGCTGCTTTCCTTAGACCACAGATCCTTAGCCGTTAGAGTAGAGGGGCCTTATTAATCAGATTCAAGCTCGGTGGACCTCATCCACAGCCTTGGCGAAGCACCGCAGATTAGTCAGGATCGTATTGTGGAAAACTTCCACAGATAGTAGAACGATTAAGCCTTTGAGCTTTTGTTAACAAAGAATCAAACTATAACTTGTAGGATTTTACTGTTCGGTATATTTAAGTGTGGTAACTAAATAATCTTTAAGAAATAATGAGCCTGCAGCATCATTTGGCCATCATATGTCCACTCAACACTGATGCAGTAAACTGAGCACGCTTGCACACCTGACGTTATAGAGTAAAATAAGAGACGTAAGATTTACACCCATAAAGGCACCTGCAGGCCAAAAAGTTACTAGTCAAACTCGCTTCCAAAATATTTATCTACTTTGACCAAGAAATTAAAATCAGTCTCAACTAAGCATACTGTACATGTGAACAAGTAATAGGTTTATTCCATGCTGAAAAGAGAAGAAAGAAAACACAACGTTTCGGCCGTAGAGCCTTCTTCAGGCATGCTGACGCAGCTACCCACCTGAAATACTGTACATATGATATTTAGCATTCATCGTGATAGTATTATCCAAATCTCTCATCAATGTATACTGTACTTAAATGAATTTAACTTCACTTTGTTATAAATGTGTATTTATATATGTAGTATAGAGTAATGAGGATTGATTGAGACAAGAGAAATATTCAACTTTCAAAACACGTGGGATCCCAGGAAAAGCAGAATGGCCATAACAGTGAAGAAGCATGTTGACAGAGTTGGCAAGATAGAGTGTGATCCCTGGCCTTCGTTTATTGAAAACGTGACACCGGATCTGTAACTCCACTCTCCTAACGGACGGTATCCCATCTCGTGCTGCACCAGAGGGAATGGCGGGAAGAACTGGGAACAGGTACCATACGGACAACAGTTCACTGTACCTCTGCGTCTCATAACTTATTGGTGTGGTACAGAAATAAACACAAAAACAGCACCTGTCTACCCGCTACGTATACTTACAGCACCTGGAAACACATGACTTTATTGCTCTGAGGTGAAACAATCTACAAAATCGACTCATTTTTATATCATATTAAGAATATTAAATTCCTTAATTGCTTTATTCCAGTGTTTCCACCTAATCCACTGTGCAGTAGCGTTGCTGCCACACAGCAGTATGAGCTGCACTTTACTGGTGGATGAAGTAAGTTGCTTCCTATATGCAAAGTGCTACAGATTTCTTTGGAGGTGAAAACCACCTTATTAATACAAATACACGTTTTCTCAAGATCACTTGCTGTACATACAGTAGGTCTTTCTTGATAGCAATACTTGTCTTATTTTGCTTAACTCTGATTGCAACCACCTGGTGACAGTTCTGTATACTGTAGCTTCCAGGCGCGGAGTTGAATTGAGATTAATCAAGCCTTTCTGGAGGCAACAACAAGAGACTCAACACTTAACCCCTAATGTTCACCATTCTCTGCAGCATCCAGATCAGATTCCCTTTTTTTTCCTAAGGAGATACATTGATGGCACCCAGGAGCACTGGTTTTGCAATCCTGATGTTTCGATGCATGTTAATGGTTTTGCAAGGAGAGAAGAGTTGCAGGACTGGGAGCTAACTCACTCCTTTATGGAGTTCCTATTTCCACTCTTGAAAGAATGAGTTATGAAATCTGTACTGTATCTGTATTGTATTTGTATGTGTTGCTCTCACACACAGCTTGTACCTTTAACTTTTACATGTGTATTTAAAACACAGCAGTGCACCACATACCAGAGCAAAATAGCTCTTACTTCTTTTGCTGAAGTGTGAAGTGTGAACTGTATGTATTAATAATTAGGAGTATAAAAATCTTCCACAAGAAGCTTCACATCCTCACATGGAGGAAGAGACAGCTGCAAAATTAGATCTAATTCCCACAGTACTACCCTGTGGTCAGTAAAGAGGGACTAGGACCCTTCCCCATATGAGATAAATCTGCCTCTTTTCCATCACACTGCAGTAAAAAAGTCTAAAACCCTAGCCAACTGTTATAGCAACGCACAGAGCACACTTAAGTTATTCTGACATTTGAATTCCCTTAGTTGTTATCCGTACGACACTACAGGCATGGCGCCCAAATGAGATTAATTTCACCACCGAGCTGCCAAATTGTTAAATGTCACCTCTCACAAGTTGTCCTGCTGTAATGATTTAATGAAAGAAACTTGTGCTGATGGTGTGCATTGTGTGAAATGTCAACCAGGAGAACTTGCATTTTACGGCACGTCCTTCAGATTTCCAGCAAAATAAAGCCAAACATCTTTTTATAAACAACTGTACCTGTCCCGCTAGACCTTCAAATGCTTCGCCAATTGAAGTCATACCAACATCCTTGAGCTCTACGAGCCTTTCTTGTTTGTATTCTCTACCACCGAAGCTCAAACTCAGTTTAAATTGCCTCATTTACTATTCGCAGAGGGTACAGATTCAATTCTGACATTTGGAATGCCGTGAGACAAAGGATATAAATTGAGTGAAACTTCAATTTATGTGTTCGGTATTCCGTATGAAGAATGAAAATAAGGTTCTTAATAAAAAAAAAACAGTCAAATAGGATACTACGATATAAGCCAGAGAGGAAAATATTCTAAAAACAGTTTGGGAGAAAGAGATACTGTTATGATCATGATGTAGAAAATATCACTCAATCTCAGTTTTTATTTTTCTGTAGCAGGTGCAAATTTACAATCTCAACCTAGCACGTTCAAATTAGCATAACACAACGCAGTATGGATAATGTCTTCCAAAACCCATCGAGAAATAGTTTTGTTTATGCAATTGCTTGAGAAGTACCATAATGTCACAAATACAGTATATGTGACTGAACAATAGAAAACTGGATATTGTGTTTGAAAAGCAGACCAACAGATTTCAGAGCCAAAGTGTTTTAGGGGTAAATAACAGCTGAATTTGTTGAATATATCAGTCACTCCAATATAGAAGTGAAATTTGTAAAAAGTATAAAGTATATACTATGTATATATGCAATAAGCAACATGAAGCATGAAGCATGCAGCCTGCAACCTGTTCTCCGGAAAATATGGAGTTGGACAACATTTGTAAAATAACATTACTCAGCAGTAATCTACTAATCTGCCCTTCTACATTCTGCCTCGTACGAAGCTCGTTACTCCGCGGCTAGTTGTGGTCCTGCAGTCGGAACGATAGACTGAGACCTAACTGCAGAACTCGGGCTGATTCTGGAGGACTCAGAGGAAGCAGAGCCAGAAGATGGAAGCAGACAGAGAGGGAAACCAGGAGCAGAGAGGCTGACTGGGGAGCCTGGAGCAGAGAGGCTGACTGGGAAAGGCTGGTGCAGAGAGGTTGACTGGGAAGCCACGCCACTGGAATCCGTACCAACTGCAGGAGAAGATCAGGAAACCAAAGGAAAGCAGCACTTCTGAGATCTGGAATCAAGCAGACAGGTTTCTAAAGCAGGCGAGAACTTGCACTTCTCAAGGTAGCTCAATGTCAGAGCTCTGGACCAGAGTGGTCTCAGGATTTTAATGTGGTTCTCACCATCTGGTGAAACAAATGACACAAAATATGATACATTTCAAGGTTTATTTAATCTCATATGATATAACATCCCATATCCATGTGTGGCAAAGTATGCATACCTTTAGATTCAGTAACTGCTGACAGCTCCTCGAACCACAGTGACTGACACTAAACATTTCCTGTAACCATGGATCAGTCTCTCACATCAGTATTGAGGACCTGTGGCCCATTCCTCCTTACTCACCCCCTTCAGCTCTGTGACATTTGGTTGCCTTGCATGGACAGCTCACTGCAGGTGTATTCTAATGGGGTTTACATCTGAACCTTGATTAGGCTGTTCTAAAATACAGCATTTCTTCTTCTACTGCCATTATTTTGCAGATCAGTTTTTGCTGCAATGCCCACTTCTATTTAAACTTCATGTCACGGATGGATGGCCTGACATTCGCATACGAAATTGTCTGATACAATGCAGAATTCTTGGTTGCTCTGAACGACCGCACGCCGTCCAGGTCCTGAGACAGCAAAGCAACCCCAGTCCATCACACTGCCAATACTATGCTTGACAGTTGTGGTGAGCTTCTTCTGTCCAAAAGCAGTGTTTGGTTTTCGATAAACATAACCGTTCTCTTTGAGGCCAAAGAGTTCTACCTTTGACTCCTCTGTCCCCAGAACATTGTTCCAGAAAACCTGCAGAAACTTCCTCGTTGGCGAACTTCAGATGGGCAGCAGTGTTCTTTTGGGAGAGTTATGGTTTTCTCCTTGTTATTCTTCCATGAGCATTTTTTTTCAGTCATGTTCCGATAACCGAGTCATGAACAGTCATATAAGCCAAGGTGAGTGTGACCTGCCGTTTCTGGGATTTTACTCTGAGGTTCTTTGAAATTCCTTGATCTTCCATTTTTTCTTGGAGAGATTTTGGTAGGATGACAGTTCTTGGGTAGAGTGGGTACATTTTCTCCATTGCATACTGTCTGCCAGTGGATTGCTGGAGCCCCAAACTCTTACCAGTGGTTTTGTAACCGTCTCTGGACTCAGGAGCTTCAATAACTCTTTTTCTGAAGTTATCAGAGATTTTCCTTCGATCGCTGCTTAACTTGTTTCCAGACACCCGTTTGGTGAAGGAACAACTGACAGCATTTCTGATCTACAGTCTGGAGCCTTCCAAACTCCTCCCGCAAGATCTATTTAAACACCCGAGTCTAACTACTCCCTCAAGTGAGCTAATGAAACTACTTTTTCACGTCCCCTGTACCTTAATCACTCATTGCTTGCTGAATTCATATACCATTTTGTTTAAAGAGACATGGAATTAGTTACAATGAACTCTATAGGCCTGTGTGTCAGCCCTGCCATGGACTGGTGTCCCATCCAGGGTGTTCTGTCTGTACTTTGCCCGGTGCCCACTGCTCCAGCACACCTCTTACCCTGAATTAGCTAGGGTGAGTAGAAACCCTATTAGATATTTACATAAAAAAACTATTGTGATTTAAGGCGGCAATCACAGTAAAAGGTAAAGGTGGATCTGTTAATATTACTTTGCTAGTTGCTGACAGTTTCAAAGAATCATTTTTTTTAATGCAGAAAAATCTTGTTTAGCCCCATAGATGAAAAAAAATGAAACATTTTACTGTTACCACGAAACATGTGACCTAGAAGGACTTCAGCTGTATTATTATATTTTCTTGGCTTTCTTGCAGAGAATAGCAAAATATTGTACCTATTAAAGCCATGGACTAATCTTTTTAGTGCCATTGAAACATAGCTAATTGAACTTAGTGAGCTTGCTGCTCCGGTAATTGTCAAGTATATATGCAAAGAGGGCCACACAGTGTGTGATCCCTTGTGCTAATGCTGTCAGACATATTAACCATAACAGATCATTTTAAAAGTAGTTTTCTCTGAGATGTATATTTTTAAAAGGGAGTATATCATTTATTTTTTCTTTCATTTTATGGACAGTTTCTCAGAATATACTGTACGGAGTTTCTAAAACTGCACAATTAATCATTAATGATACAGGCACAGACTAAGACATGCAGACATTTTCTGTGTTTATTGTGGATCTGTGTTATCCACATAACAGGAATGTAGAATGGCATGTTTTCTATTATTTGTCCTCTGGCACTGTTTTCTTTTTCCGAAACACGAACTTACAGTGTCAGATGCTATATTAAAATTTGTAGGCTCACTTGGCAATCAGCATTGCAAAATCCCAAGAGTTGTTCACAAGACAGCCAGTGTTTCGCCTTTTATACCGATTCAGCTGCAATGTAACACCGAAGCAATATAAGACATTGAACACCTTAATGTGTTCTAAGGCTTCTAAAGTTTAAATAAAACTAAATGTATGCATAAATCAGAGTATCCACACGCTCTCAGTTCTTGGTGTATCCGCCAATCTATTTTTCCAGGCACTGTACAGTATGAGCTATCAGCACGTCTCCTGTGAAATGTTTCCTCACTCTTTGATGCAAGCAGCTTTGAGTTTATTCAGATTGGAAGGTTTCCCAGCAGCCACGGCCTCCTTCAGATGCATGTGTGACATTTCTGTTGGACTCGGGTCGGGTGATTTGAAATGACCTTCTCTATCACTTTTATCTGTTTCCTCTTCAGAAACTCTGCTGTTAATTAGCAGGGCTGGAATCATTGTCCTACAGGCATGAGAAGCCCCAGTACATCCTGTGTGCTTAAGGGCGTTTCTTTCTCTTAGCAGTGTGTGCAGGTATTGAACCTCAGTTTCCTTGACAGAAATGTTCTAGTCCCTGAAGATGCCTGTTCAATTACAGACCATGCTTGTTAAGAGGCAAAACTGTCCCTTCTAATTCAAGTTTTTTCATGTCTGTAGAATTTTTGGTCATTGCTTTGGAAACTGAGATTTTGACTCATAACGTCATGTCATTAGCCAGATTAAGTTAGCATGCTCACTTAGAATTTTGCATACAGGATTTTTTCTAGAGGATAATGTCATTAAAAGTGATCCAGGTTGTGAGAGTATCTACATAAAATGAAAATGTGTAATTTGAAAAGGACAGCAAATACAAAAGTTTTCTACCTATCAAATCACTTCAGAATTTTACAGTTTCAACATGTCACAGAATGTTTCTCGAGTTCCCATTCACGGGAATGTGTGGAGAAGTTTCAACAGTTTTATTTCTTAGGTTAGTTTTGCCTCCCTGTCTTCCTGTGGGTTTTCACTGGGTGCTCCAGTTTCCCAGCACCTTTGAAAGGCCTTGCAGCTGAAAGAATTGGTGTCTTTAATTTGTTGCCGTCTGCGGGTGTGTGTGTGCATCCAGCAATCCAGCTTCTTGTTTTACTTTACATACAGAGGCCCTAGATTGACATGGTACTGATAGCTGCCGGATATTAATTTGCCTTAAGGGAGAAAAGTTAGTGAAACCAAACATATGTAAAATATCTGAGTAAATATCTGCATACGGTTCATTTTTAATTGGGTTTGCAGGACTAAATAACGCTTTCAGGCAGTTAGATGTTCAGTTTTTATCTTCAGTCGGTTTTGATCATTGGAGAATTCTCCAGGTACTCCAGTGAGGTCAGCATTAGAGGAAACACTTCTTTCAGTGAGACATTCCAGAAGATCACACGCTGCCAGTGAAGTCTGATAAATTACATTTGTGCTCTTTGCCACTGACTTTTTATTTAGAAAACCCAGGCAAACACTTGAATCATTTTCTGCTGAGAAATAATTCAGATACAGTACCGTCCTTGGCAATGTGTCATTATGTGCATTTCTCCAAAAGCATTAATTCTCTGAAAGAAATTATCTAACATCTGTGAGAATTCATTTATTTTTTTCTGTGTTTTGAAGCTACATTTCACACTCACTCCTGTTTCAGAGTTATGAATTTCACACTCCATTACAATGTATCTCAGGCACAGCACTTGCTGTTATATCTGTGCGAAGTAATCAGGATTTCTCAGCTGATGTCAAGAGGGGTGATATTCTCAGTCTGAATACCTGCAGGGTACATCCTATCTTATCATATGCGTGATTTACACTTGCTTTTTCACATTCTGCAAAATGCGAAACACCAGACCAAATTAGATCATGCTGTAAACTTACAAAGTTTGAAGCCATTTTTCCTTGAAGAGAAGAGTACACTGCAATAATACCACTTATGGAGTTAAAGAAAAACATTAATTCTGAAGTGTCTTTTATAGAAAAAAATGTGACAGAAGAGACAACATTGTACACCAAAACATTGTACGCCCTTATTTTGCCTAGTTAAATTTCATTTAACTACTCCGATTTAAAATTATCTACTACTGACCCCTTTGCCTGTTATTTCAGGAGACGTCTAAATGTTTAAGTGGATTGTGCAGGATGAGTTCTGAATACACAAAGTTTGGCTTTGCTAAAGTTACCTTTTCTCTTCACATTAATTTGTAGCTGTTTTAGTTATGTCAATCTCGGATCTTTGCTATGTGGTTAGCCAAATATTTACAAGAACAATTTTCAGTATATTATGCGAGTGCACCTCACACGGCCCACTGGGAGACCTGCCCAGGGACCCCAGGGAAGACCCAGGACATGCCAGAGGGATTATCTCTCTCAGCTGGCCCGGGGGCCACATGGGAATCTCCCAGGAAAAAAACGGGAACTGCTGCTGGGGAAAGTTAAGTCTGATCAGCCCTGCTCTGCCTGTTACACTGCGACCACAACGCTCACCAGGAGTAAGTGGTTAAAAAGATGAGATGAGCTCTCTCTGTAAGGACCCTCTGTTGGGCGGTGAATTTCAAGCAAAGATTCAACCATGGAAATCAAAGAGCTTTCGAAACAGCTCAGGGATGAAGCCTTATAAAGGCCCTGATCAGGGCAAGGGGACAAAAACATTGAAAAGTCCATCATTAAGAAGGGGAAAACACCACTGACTGATGTCATTGTCCCTCCTGACTGAGTAGCCCAGTAAAGAGGAAACTGGTTAAGGATGCAAATGGCAGCCAGCAGTGACTTTGAAAGAACTACAGTGCTGAAAGAACTACAGTAAGATTGTCACCGGCCGAGTGACCAGGTTTGGCTCAAAAGAAAAGAAACTTCCACACAGCAGTCTTCAAATGCAAACAAAACTGGATTTATTGCCATCAAAATAGGGAAAACAAAAAAAACTCTTCACAGGAATACTCTCCACACCTTTCCTCCGAGGCACCCTCCTCCATACTGAGCTCTCCCAGTCCCTTTTATAGCCTCTCCTCTTCTAAGGACCATCCTCTTAAAGGGACTCGCTCACATTTTCTTAACAGAGATGGGCAGTTTGACCAAAATAAAGTATTTAACCATCGCAAAAAAACTTATAAATTTTAACAGAGTCATGCAACCGTGATATATTCACTTAAACAAAACAACTAACCTTACATCGGTTATTTATAGATGGCTCACCAGTCACCTTTCCCTTTAAGATCATTTGTGTGATACTACAAACAGGAAAGGTGACTGGTGGCCATCTTGACCAACACAATACAATACAATACTCTACTGGGGAACCACTGCAGTGATTTTAGGGAAACAAAAAATGTAAGTGTCATTCATATTTCATTCGTATCACATACACACTCTCAAACATACCAGAAGGGTAGAGGGAAATACTGGAGTATTTCATATTCAGTAAAAGAAAGAAAACATAACAAGCACTGTGTCACAAAGATATGAGAAAATGTTCATGGCTCAGGACTATGCTAGGAATACTCCACAAAACTGGCTCAAATATGGCAGAATACAGCAGCGAGTGTAGAACGACGCATCTAAGCAATACTGAAACATGCATCAAAAGTATTTATGGTCGGACAACAGAACTCGAACTTTTTGGTTCCACAATGCTGCACTCAGGACGGATTTGCGTCAGGTGTATCACACAGTCAACACCATCCCCACATCAAGCGTGGTGGTGTCAGCGTTATGGTCCAGTCCTCCTTCTCACCAGCAGGGACGGAAGCTTGTTAAGGCTGATGGGAATACAGGTGAATCAGCACAGGAAAACCTTTTTCAATCTGCTAGGCTTAAAAGTGGGATGACAATTCACCTTTCAGCAGGACAATTGATTCAAAGCAGAAGGCCTGCTTGAAACCTGCTTGTCCCGACTTGAATCCTATTGAGAAATCTGGGGAACGGCTTGAAAACTGCTGTCCAGAAGTGAACAGTAAGCAATCTGAGACAGCATGAGCAAATCTGCCAAGAAGAATAGGCAATGATTGCACCAAGCTGGAACACGGAATTGAAAGACTTAACCCAGACTGGCTTCTACCAAATTACAGGGCTGAATACTTGGTCAGTCAACACATGTCAGGGTTTTTCTGTCTTGAGTTTTTGGTGATATTTAATGTAACTTATCTTATGCCTAGAAGGCTTCAGTTTAAGAAAATATGAACCAACAAAATAAAAACTCAATAATTAATACTACGGATGGGGGGGGGTGATTATTGTCTTAATTACTTATTGTTTTAAATTGTGGTTTATTCTCCAATCCCCCAAAAAGCTAATATTATTTATTATAATTAAGAAAATATTTTCAGACTTCTTAGTTTATACTTTCAGACCCTTAGTTTTTAACAAAGTAAACTGTAGCACATGTTCGTAATTATACTTTTTTATTATTTCTACTTAGGTTACTTCATTTACTTATTCTTCATAGACACTAGAAAGCTTTTCCAAACCCACCCCATACAATTACTGAGGAATGATGTACCAAAACAGACCAAAACATGCTTTTAACAAAATGAAAGTAAATGCATAAATGTACTTCTTATCATGTGTTTTAAATGAATGTCTCTTTGATGAAGGCAACCAAAGTGCTTTAAATTTCAGATGTTTTTTTTTTTTACCGAAATGTATTGTTTTTAATTCTAGGAAAAAAATACCAATTCGAGTTTCTACAAAAGGATATGTCTGCATGGACCTGGTGTTTGAATTAGAATAGATCAAACAACTGTTAAAACATTTTGGAGTGTATGAAGCAGAGGAGAGTGCAAAGGTAGTCAGTGTGCTCCTGTTTTCTCTTCTGTTTCTACTGTATAATCTTTTCAAAGACAACACTATTAACAAGTGGAAACATCTAAGAGCTCCACAATTACAGCATAAACTAAAGTCATAAGGTTGTAATCACAAATTTAGACTGTAACTGTTCTAGCCTCTATAAGTGATTTCCATTATTGTCTCACCTCTGACAACAGACAAGGTCACTCGCCAACCCTTTCTATAATGGACGTTTGCCTGCCACCTAGTGGCCATTTCCCATTACTGATTGCTATATCAGCATAACAAGCGTTCTCAATGATGTGTGAAAATATTATTTTACTGCTTTGCAATTCTTTCATTAAAACATCTATATATATAAAATATCTATGCACAACTGACATGGAATGTAAATATCTGTCTTAAGAGCTAATTTACTTCCAGATTAGAAATTCAATTATATTAATTTAAATGATTTCCATCCATTTTCTAACCACTTTACCCAGTACTTTTCAGTACAGAGTCGCTGGGGGAGCCAGAGCCTATCCCAGAGTGCACTGGACACAAGGCAGGGTACATCCTGGATGGGACACCAGGCCATTGCAGGGCAGACACACAGACACAAACCACACTCACACCAAGGAGTTTTCCCTGAAGTCTGTTAACCTACCAGTATGTCTTTGGACTGTGGGACAAAACCGGAGCACCTGGAGGAAACCCATGTGAAGACAGAGAGAACATACAAACTCCACACAGATAGTACCCCAGGTCCAGAATTGCACCCAGACCGACAGCACTGCACTGCCCTGCCACCCCTAAAATATCTTCATTAACAATATATACCGTGAACAGCTGGTAAAACTTGGAATTCATTTGGAAACCCAAATAAAATGAGGCAGTATATGATTAAGTTTGGTAAACATTGAATTCATTAAAATAAATCTGAAAGTCAACAGTGGTGTTCATTTGCTCTTTAAAGAGTCTAAACATAAACTGAACAAACTAGCAGAGAACATGAAGTTCAATACAATGTAAGCAGACCTGCAGTTTCCACAAAACATAAATATATCTTGCCTACTGTGTTAAGACTTGTCTGTTTTAAATTATGTAAGTGGGGCATCCCTATATCTGTAACTGACAGCATCTCTGACACATAGTAAGTTAAAAGGCAAATGTATTCATTGAGTTATGCAGCACTAAACCTGTCTAGCTTTCCATGCTCAGGTAACTTTTAAGAATGAATCTCGAACAACAGTTTCAACTTCTTCAACTAGGTCACTGACGTTAGCATCACACACCTTGTGCCTCCTTGGATCTCTTAGAGACTTCAAGTCTGCATGCATGGGAGGCAGGGAACCTAACGAGCTGAGCAAATTAAGCTGATCGAATGGATCCTCAGCAACATCCTGAAATTTCAATGCTTTTAGCACAGCGGATGCGAACTTGGCGGGGTGAACCGTGGAGGAAATGATAACTGGGCACGTCCTGTCTTGCAGGCGATCTGCTACGACTTTGGCAGCCGCGGCGCGGGTGTCCAGAATGTATCCTGTGGCTGAATGAACAGCGCTGATGGCAGCCAAACACTCCTCTTCAGAGCACCAGCCTGCCAGACAGTCCTGATGCATCCTTTTCAGTAGAGCTCTTGGCACCTTAAAATACCTCTCCCTCTCAAACTGAGAAAATAACCCTCTAACGAGCTGCCAGTCCCCATCTGAGATGTGAAAGAGGTATCTCTCGAGGTTAGAAGGCTTTAGGAGTTCTGTTGCCGGAGAGCTTGAAGGCAGGAGCTGTCGGTCTCTAAGGTCATACTCCCCGGTCTTCATGAATTTCCTTAGAACACCACTCTGGTGAGAGGCACAAATAAATTTCCTGATAGGAATTCCCATTTGTTTGGCATACACGGCCGATAAAATATTTCCAAAGTCGCCAGCGGGGATGCAAACGTCCACAGGCTCTCCGAAGGCAACGGTGCCCTGGCTGACGAGGTCGAGATAGGCGGAGGCGTGGAAAATGAGCTGCGGAAGCAGCTGAGCCCAGTTAACGGAGTCGGCAGTGGTCAGCACCGCGCCACACTCCACCGCCAGGTGGCCCGTCAGCTTCGGATCGCCGAGCATCTGCCGGACCGCCCGCTGGCAAAAGGCCAAGTCCGACTGCACACCGACCGCCTTCAGATTTCCCTCCTGAAAACCCGTCATCTGCAGCCTCTGAACGGGGCTCACTCCCGCTTCGGGGAAGAACACCAGCACGGCGCTCCTGCGCTTTTCAGCCTCGGGGAGACGGCTAAAGCCGTTCAACGCCGCGCTGCCCGTGTCCCCGGACGTGGCCCCCAGGAGTAAATGATTGCACAGGTTCGAGGTGCAGCACGCAAACAGCTGAGGCAGCAGCAGCAGGGAGAAATCTCGGAAAGAAGCCGTGGGGCCGTGAAAGAGCTCCTGAACGTACTGGTTATGTACGAGGTGTCGGACTGGAGCAATCCTTGGGCAAGCAAAATTATCCGCATAAGCCTTCTTGACCATGCTGTAGAGCTCCGGAGCCGGAACATCAGCAGGATGGATACATTTCTCAAGCAGGATCTGGGCTCTTTCAGAATACGGCAGGTCCACCAATCTCACCCATTCCCACGGGGGCAGCTCTGAAAGACCGCCTTGTGGCACATACAGCCCACCGTCGGGAGCCAGACCCTCGACTAAAACATCGCTGAAAAACTTCAGCTCTGACACCGATCCGACCTCTGGCGGAAACTTGTTTCTGGTTGAAACAAACGCTTCAGATTCAGTATCTTCACATCTCTTCACAGCTTTTAATACTTTTTCGGCCACTTCTTCAGCGCTGTCTCCAGAATCACAAAGGACCCTTGCATCACACCACTTGTTATATATTTTCCTCCTGCAGCGTAGAATCTCTCTCAAAGACGCTCCTGATCCGCGCCCAACGATCCTATTCCCTTTCCCTCCCGACAGCCTCTCTATGATGACTTCAGGGTTAACATCAAGGTATATAACAATCCCATTTTGCTTCACATGGTGCATAGCTGCAGAGTGCATTGGACTGGACTCCGTCAATAAAACAATACTTCCAGACGCAGAGAAACCTAAAAGAGCTTTGCCTTCCTCTTCAATAAACTGTTCCCAACTGATTTCTGACAGCTTCTCCCCCGCAGTCATGTTCCACTCTTTCTTGAGGATGTGATCATCTAGATCAATGACAGGATGTCCTAACTTGCTACCGAGGATGTTTCCTACTGCTGTCTTCCCTGAGCTCGGGAGGCCCATGATGAAGATGTTTTTATGTCCTGTGCAGGAGCTCAGACTTGCTGTTCTGGATGCTGAGAAAGAAACTACAGGAGAAAAGACTGTCTTCCGAGTCAGTAAACGAGAATTACTTTCATTAGACGCTCTTCCCAGACGGTAAGCCGGGAGTCTTTTGATTACAATGTTTTTCACAAGTCGACAAGACGGAGGAAACATCCTGAAACAGTCACATAAAAAGTAGGAATCAGTCTAAATGACAAAAGAACTACAAAAAGTGGATCACAGTTTTGTTTCAGGCTTAAGCTTAAATCAATAAAAAAAAAAAAACATTTGAAAGCAAGACCCACAGTTTTCACATTAAACTAATAATTTTAAGAGAAACATGACTTGATGAGCGCTCACCTTATTTATGCAAAATACTTCGACAGTCTCCAATTACATCAGCAGTAACTAAAAGGGTCATCAAAGCTCAGTCTTAAAGACTAGTCCTGTGCAAAACATTCTTTATCCCACAGTCCTATAAAGAAAGAAAAACAAATATTAATATAATAAGTATCCACTAATAGATCTATCTGAAGCAACTATATCTCAAGGGTATCTAATTAAGTGATCATAGGGAAGAACATTATTATATAAATAGAAATTTTGCTGGACTATTACACACGTAAATTCATTCTCACTATTTTTGGGTTTTAAGTGCACTGCAGAATTTGTTTTACAACTGGTCTGTTTTCTAATTCAGTTTGTCAGACTGCTAAATATACACACATACGGTAACGCGATCGAACTTACTAATAATATGATCAAGATTCAGTCCTTCTAAGACTAAGATTCAGTCCTTCTGTTTAGTCTTTAGTCCTATTTTTCTTTCAGGTGAATATACATTTTTAAAAACTTATATTGAAGTCAAATGAAGTGTTATAAAAAGTAGAAGACAGGAACATGCATTCATTATGGATTAAGTATAAGCTACTGCCTGTCTTCATGACTTTGTTAGATGTGACAGTCATTGGTCCAGGCCTCCATGAATTTTCAATCCAAGGCAAAGGCAGCCTATTTAGAAGTCCTGGATCTAACAGAGTTTGATAAAATCCGATTAAAATGAAAAATTATCAGATCCTTTCAAAGTGTTAAATCTGCTGGATATATCCAGAATAAATCCTTGAAAGTGTAAGTGCAATGGAACAACTTCAAACATTTCAAACAGTAAATAATAATCTGTAAACCCATACTGTATTATGATACATCTTCATCCATGCATTTCCAACCTGACTCAAGTACAGACTACATAAAAATGGTGTAGCTTATCGAAGTTCACAGCATCTAATGAAAATGCCAAATTATCCAATCTAATATGTTCTAACCTCATTCTTTTTGCACTTGTTTTTATTTAATACTCATCCACTTTGGATTTTTGCCAATTCTGAAAATACAAAATTAACAAACTACCTTAAACTGACCAGAAAAAGGCTTTAACATTTTAGTGTGTTGAATGGGTGCTTTTTCCTTTTTATATAAAGAGATCTTCCTATATATAGTCTACTTGGGATCATATTTCTAAGAAGCTTCAAAACAGGTACATTGCGTCTACATTGAAGACTGCTTTGACCCAACGCTGTGAAACAGACATCATACTTTGAGACGCACCTTCTGCTCACTGCTCACATACACTGACGGCCAGAGTCACTTCCACCTTGCAGATTCACAGAGTGGCATCCGCATCAATGTTCATATACTGAGCAACAGAAATCCTACTTGAAGACCCATGGTGCAACACAGCTAGTGTACTCCTTAGAGGATACAGAATCACTGGCCTTTATGGAATATGGCAGGATACAGATCGCACTATAAAGCATTTAATTATTTGTAACAAATGTAATGTTTAGTCACTGGGACAGCCTCCATGAAGGAGTGTAGTTCAGTTACCTAAAATTATGCCTGGCATTGCACTCAAGGCCATTCTTTAAAAGCGCTGCATTCATATCTGCTATACTCTACATGAGGAGTAGATTTTCTGAATTCTGCTACTCTGACACGCCACTAAATTCATTAAGGTTCTACCGTTTGCTGAAATTCTGCAAATCTCCTGCTTTCTAGATCATGCTATCCCCTATACTGACCAAAAAAAGCCATTTAGTGATTGGCACCTTGAAGCTCAGCACTGACATTTCTCAGATTATCGCTCAAATTCAAGAGCAAAGTTTATATGCAGCTATGGACACGAATTGTTGATGTGGAGCAATGCAATCACCTGTGTCATATCCCACCACTGTACAAGCAGAATGATCTGCTGTTCCTCTGAACTTAGGCCATCTTTATCATGAATCTCTAAATAACCAAATAGTCCACAAAAAATAATTATTGCAAATAAAATGCTATATACCATGCTGAATGTGAGCATACACTTTTTTTTTCAGTAGCTGGACACCTATCAGAAGTATGGCTGCATGTATTATATGTTAACAAAAAAAGGAGCATTATGCGAATAAGAAGTACAAAAATCATGGAAAAAAGTGTTCACGCAATAATACTATTTTCAAACAAGTGTTAATTGCTCACGAAAGCACTTGTCCGGTTAATTACACAGCTACAAGCCATCACTGGGACTATATTGATCCTAGCTGATACAGTGAACCTTAAGATAATTGCTTTCATTATGAGCAATGAATAAAGAGTATGATACAAGGTTCAAAACATAACTGACTTTTACACAAATAACAAAATACAGAGTTAGCCCAAGCACTTGGTCTTCCTATATGAAATAAGAAGATCGATTACCAAGAAGTACAACTTTACAGGTATGATCACTCCTCCATTCAGATCTGACAGATTGTCTGCATGCAGAAACTTTAGACCACTGAAGACGAATCTGTGCTTGAGAGCTGGAATCATGTGGATAGTTTTGATTAAGCAACTGATGACGATTTGAAAAGTGCAACAAGTGATCTGGATTTGACACCAAAATAATTAGACTAATTAAGCCATCACAATCAGAAGTGATTGTCTCATAATTGGACCGATAACTAGAGAATCTATCCATCCACTTGTGCAACTTTATAGATTTACCACTTTCTGGAAAAAGACACTTACAACGATATGATATGAACTGACATGATTTCTCAGAATTTCTTGCAAAAGTATCCGCAGTGTGGGAAAAATTTTTTCACATCCACTTCCATTTGCTGAGCCTTCCATGAACATCTGTCCTGGGCCATACTCTTTACTCCCTCTGATAACAATATTGCTCAGGCTATATTTATGGGGAAATCCTCAGCTAGAAGATGTGCTTTACTTTGGTACAGCTGCCAAGGCAGAGACAAACAAAAGCCCAACCGAAATCTGAGTTATTGTTTCCAATAAAACCCTGTTGTGCAACATGCCCAACATGACTTTGTGTGATTTCATTCTGTATGTTGTTGCTCAGTTCATACAAATTAAAGCACAACTATTGAAATACCATCTGGATACCTGACTAATGAAATACATTCCGAGCCAGAGAACCTGTTACAAGCTTTCAGACCAAAACACTTCACACATCACATCACTTTCTATAACCAATTATCCAATTCAGGGTCCCGGTGGCCCAGAGCCTATCCAGGGAAGCACTGGGGGCAAGGCAGGATACATCCTGCATGGGACACCAGTCCGTCACAAGGCACACACGGACACAAACACACTCACACCAGAACGAGTTTTTTACAAAAGCCCATTAACCAACCAGTGTGTCTGTGGACTGAGCTGAAGCAGAACATGCACCCTCCACACAGATGGTGCCAAAGCAATTGAACCCAAGGGCCCTGCGCTCGAAGGCAGCAATGCCAACCGCTGTGCCACTGGCACACACAATATTTGTATTTTGATCAGTTAGACAAAATTTCCATCGTGTTGAAAAACATTTCTGTATATACAATTTCTGTAAATAAGATGGTTTTATTTTTGGGGGTTTTAATTGTTTAACTTTAACTGAGTTCAGAGCTTCACCTGTTTACAGTAAATCAACTTTCACGCTGTGCAGAAAAACAAACCAAGCTATCATATGACAGTGTGAACGAAGGGACAGCTTTGGAAACGTTTGAAATTTTGTAAGCTTTTCAAGCTTCAGAAAAGGGTACATGTTTAATTAATGTGATACAGATATGCATGATTGTTTTCTTTGAGTTTAGAGGATATTAAGTTGACCATTACTATAACTGAGCATTCATCATCTCAGTGTTTGGTTTTAATGTGACTGCTACCCAACCACACCTGAAGAAGGCTCCATGGCCGAAACGTGTTTTCTTTCTTCTTTTTTTCAGCAAAGAATAAACCTATTACTAGTTCCTTTGCAGCCTACACATGCTGACGCAGCTACCCACCTGAACTACTATACTATAGTTCTATACTATGCAGACTATAAGCTTAAAATTGACTTTTTAGTGAATTCACCAATAATTATATACAGTATAATTGGTTAGCACCCTAATGCGACTATAACAATTCAGTGTAAAGTCTTGTGGGAAGTCACGAATTTCCAAATTAGGTGTCTTTTGGCAACGAAAATAGAAT
Organism: Atractosteus spatula; assembly: GCF_055471065.1. Lineage (NCBI taxonomy): Eukaryota > Metazoa > Chordata > Actinopteri > Semionotiformes > Lepisosteidae > Atractosteus > Atractosteus spatula. Next base: position 19,966,725 of record NC_142711.1, on the reverse strand, counting down.
AGTAATTTCGTGGGTTTCATACAACTTTAAAAGCTTCATGAAGGATCAAACAAGATCTTCAGAACTTAATATTTTAATACCTTCGCAGTTTTTATTCTCATGGCGCCTCACTCGATATTACCCTTGTGGCGATGCATTTACTCCAACCTCTGAAACCCATACGTGCGTGCACGTTCTTCTGGTATGTTACGCTGAAGTCCGCTGAATATTTAAGGGCAAGGTAAAAGCTCCGTGAAGTTGGCCCCCCTACCGACAGCACAAACGATTAAACCCACCTCATTCGTTAGTGCTACGTCTGTGCCGTTGAAAGTACCGTTTGTGCTGCTTTCGTTCCCGAGATATAGCACCTTGTTTTTGCCGGTGATCACGTGACCATGCACGGTGACCTCCGAGTGACCCCGTCTGCCGAGTCCAAGGGCTATGTTACAGTTTAGCTCCTACACTTAACATTGTAAAGACAATCAATATCTATAAACATATGAGCCTACTTAGATGTGAATAATACTAAGACATGACGCATGCCACCAAGTTAACCATCTATGACATAAACCTGTGGTTGTAATGTATGTAAAATCACCGTGATTGTAAGATCTATGCTTTTTTATTTTCTAAGGCACGTTTTTTTTCTTTCCCTACCGTGACACGCCGTTGCCAAACGCGTAACTGTGGGATACCATCGCGACAAGACCTCCGCAGCATGTTATGATAGGGACCTAATGTATAACGCTTGTATATCGCGGCAGTATATATCGCAACTGGGCGCCTTGGTTCCATGCCACCCTGGCACCGCTGTCGCAAAAAAGGTCTCATATCAGGACATGATATACCCAGATTGGACCTGTCGCAACATAAGGACTCCATGTCGCGACATGGGGTCGGGGCATTTTGTCGGGGTATTTCATATCGCGATATAGGGGCTTCATGTCGCGACATGGGGGCGGGGCATTTTGGTCGGGGTATTTCATATCGCGATATAGGGGCTTCATGTCGCGACATGGGGGCGGGGCATTTTGGTCGGGGTATTTCATATCGCGATATGCGGGCTTCATGTCGCGACATGGGGGCGGGGGCCTCTGTCATATCGTGATATGTGGTGGAGGCGTTTTGTCGGGGTATGTCATATTGCTGTATATGGACAGTGATGCGCCAGTCGCAATGGGTATCGCGATGTGATCGTGATGCGCGCACTCCTATCGTGACATGCTATCGGAGTCGTGAACGCGCTGTGGATGCCATGATATTCTTTGTCTGCTATTCAGTTTTGACCTCAGTGCGACTTCTCTTAGATTGATCAGTAATTGGAAACCAATGGATGTGTTACTGTGTATCCAGCGTGCTCATACAGCACACACGGTACCCACAGAACTTCCGCTGTGGCGCTTTACCCAATCAGAGTGTCGATTCTCACTCTTCACCCAATCGCGGCCCGAACTTCACCCAATCGCGGGTCTGAGAGCTGAGAGCCAGCAGCGCCAGGTGGATCAGCATGTTTACTGTCAGTGAGAATCTAGTTTTAAAATGCTTTACTTATTTGTAAAATAACTACATAAATTAAACTATATTTAACGTCTTTATTGATTCACAATGTCCCGTACTCTTCGAAATAAATACATTTTTTATTTGCAATATAACGGTCTCCGCTGCTTTCTGTAATGAATACATGGTATTTGAACAATTTTAATCGTATATTTAAGGGAAACGTCTTCTGCTTTGTACTTTAAAAATGAATAGAAATGTAAAGTGTATGATCTATTATAATGCTCGTGCTTTCAATTTTGTTTTTTATTGTTTAATTATATCGATCTAGAAACTAATACCTAAAAATGTGAATATGGGCTCTCGTGTTGTACCAGCGGTAGTTTGGAAACTGGTGTCTCTTCACCAATGAAAGGAGTACACAAGCAATACATTTTCGAGAACGTGGCTAAAAATTAAAAGAAAACACCTAACCCAAAGAACTAACATAGTAACTCCTTCCTAAATGCAAGGCTGTTTATTCGTGTAAAGGCTCCAAATTCTGGGGTCAACTGATCAAAAGATCACAACTGAAAGATCTGGTGGTCGTGACTTTCCTGTTTTGTACGTCACAGAGTGACGTCAGAGCCAGGAAAAGAATGCGCTATATTGAAATATATTGAAACATCCACCCCACCCGACCAGACAGACTCGGAAAACAAATTGCCCCCTTTGTTTTCATCACAATCAGGAGTTCAAGTACCGAGTTTGTTGGTACCTGTAAACATCCTTGTAAATAGTCACGTGATTACCCGAAAAAACAAGGCGCTATATCTCGGAACCGAAAGTAGCACAAACGCTACTTACAGCGACACAAACCGGCACAAACGCAGCACTAACGATTGCGGTGAGTTTCGTCGTTTGTGCTGTTCGACGGGTGGTTGGCCAACGTCATGGAGCAGGACAAGCAAACTTGTCTGGGTCATTACATTGCAGACTGCAGAAGACTCGACTTCACCTGAGGATCTAACACAGGCGCCCATACCTGTGTCTTCACAGGGCAGGTGTGCCCTCACGCTGTATTCTACACCAAGGACTGACCGGAAACACGAAGATAAAAGGACTGTGAGCTCATCGCTTCACGTTTACCCCTGTAAACACAAACACACTGATAATGACAGTTTATTAAAGAATTCAGATATATGTTCACTTCTGTTATGTGAAAATAAAAAATATATATATTTCCACTATTGCCGCGGTCCGCAGGTGTGAGACGGTGGACTTTCCAGTGTTGCTTCTCGGATGTGTTATTTACTACCCGCGACAACCTTGTACGTAGTGACCCTTTAAAACACCCTGGTTCTTTTTCACGTTAACGAATGTGCTTTGCATAAAAAGTGCAACAGTGGTCTTGCTCGTAAAGTTGCAGATTCAAGCCTTTTTGAACACGTGGCTCGACAGACGGGTCGACTCTTTACACGTCCCTTGGTGCGCGTTTAAGAAGGAGACAGAGAGAAACTGCTCACTTCTTCAGGTTTTTAAGAAAGCACACCTCTACGAAGTATTAAGACGTGCTCGTTAAAGCCTCTTGGTAAGAACATGCAATTGTTTTCTAGTGTTCGCTTTTTGAGACTACACCCACAACTCTTCTGATTAGGGTATGTGATATTCGTAACAAATTTAATTTTCCTGCTCACACAAACGCACAGAAGACACTGATATTAAATGCAAAATCCACTGCCGACCCCCACCCGGGCAAACAGGAACACAGTTGCAGAACTGTTATTCTCGCACCGGTAACAGACGGGGTCACTGGAGGTCAAAGGCACCGTGCAAACAGGGCGCTATATCTCGGGAACGAAAGCAGCACAAACCGCCACAAACGTAGCACTAACGAATGAGGTGGGTTTCATCATTTGTGTTTTCTGTAGGAGGGCCAACTTCACAGAGCTGGAAAAATATACTTTTTTCCCGTTAATACAACCATTTTAAAGCGTAATTCAGAAACGCATTTTCACGCCGGCATCGTTAGTTGTTTTTATTTTCGTTTAGCGGTATTAGAAAGAAAAGGTACACACTTCAGGACGGATCGGCCGAGCCAAAGGCAAACGAAGCCGCAGTCTTTCTTTCCGCTAAATTAAAATTTAAAAAATATATTTATCATATAATGTGAAGATAAACTTCTTACCTGGCAATAACGTCATCTAGACTCGAATCTGCGATTACCAAACCTGGTGCACTTCCATGCTGCCATGATTATACTTCCCAACCCTACCTGACCATACATCTACTAATATAAGCACCATTTACCGTATATTACCGTACATTTCATAAAACACGGTCTCATAATTGCTAACCATTTGTTGGATTAGTCTCAGATGGGGGGGGGGGGGCGGTGTTGTACTCAGTCCAGTCTCCCCTGGGAATATGTGTCTCCCTGTAAAATGCGTTAGTTCAGGAACGAGTGAGTTTTCTCACCCCCCACATAAAAAATGATATATATGTAACACATAAGGACAAAAGATGAACATAGACTTCGCGTGCTTTCTCTTTGGCTGTCTCTTGTCTCGTGTAGAAACAACTTCGTCTTGCATTCAAGCGGCTGACCTGTTTTTGACATTACTCTAATCGCTAGCAAACGTATGAAATACAGTGAAAACCCGATATGAAAACACACGAACAACAGGCTCCTTTTTTATCCATAGCGTAGTAAGCAAACGCACGGACACACGCGCAGGCGCCACCTGTGTCTTTACCTGGAAAGTTTTGTGCGCATTACGGAGGGGGATACAGGTTTCCAAGGATACCGAGTTGGATACGACATCGGCCCCAAGTTCTGTATGTGAGGGGGCTTGATGTAATTATCAGGGCTCAGTCTCAGCAGACCCACGAGCTCTGTGGGTGGTGTTACAGTGCTGTTAAGCTGTTTATGAATCTCTGAAAGCAGGGTGTGTTGTTTTCGTGTGCTAGAAGTGTGATATATTGCCTAGTGTAATAGCACTTTGTACTGTACCACCCAACCTGGTGGAAATGTGTGGGAAACAATGAGTTTGGGGGGCAGTTAAGAGACACTTGGCAGAGCTCACAATAAAAAGTTAACAATATCTCGGTCGTCTCCCCTATACATACTGTACACCACGGCCAGATGACACAACAGGGTACCTGAAGATGGCTTGTGTTGTAACATACTATACCGGGACTCAGCTGGAGTAGTGTTGAGTCAGAAGTGTGAGTAATCCCCGCAGACAATACCATTCATTGCAGTTCAGTTCTTTGTTTTGTATGAACGCTGCTAAGGAGCTGCCTGCCCAGGTTATTAGACAGTAATGGTGAAGAAGTGAGAGCCAGGAGCCAGAAGAAAGGCTTGGTGCTCTTTTAGTTTATTATTTACTCTGGTGCTGACGGATGTATTACTTGCACAATGGTAAACACAGATTATCCTTGCGGCTTGTGCCTGTGGTGTTTGCTGCTCAGGGACTCCCTCCAGGTGGGATTATTATATATATCCACAGTATATCACATTCTCACAAACAAATCATGGTGCATTCGTTTCATTTCTCAAATTTATCTTGAACTGTTTCATCCACATTCTTAGAGCAGGATACTTTGAAATTCCATTTTTTCATTCATTTTTGTTCTGATGTGTTTGCGATTCCCCCAACAAGGTCATGAGTTTTCATAACACATAAAATTCACCTTCGTCTCTTGGTGCTCAAATCCAATGAAATCCAGTCCGCATATTTGTACTACGCATTAAGATTCAATTTATATTTCCAAAGAGGTTTCAAATTGCTTAAAAAGGCTATTCTTTTCTTTCAGCACTTTCTGTGTGCTATACAGAGTCAATAACCCATAATTAATATAAAAAGTCATATTGCAGGTATTGCAAAGCATTGGACCTGTTTGCACATTTTGACAGATTATCAAAATGTTATACAAAATGCCATTGGAGCAGTCTCCGCTCCCAGCAGTCCTCTCCAGCGCTCACTGAGGACTGCCTTCGCCCCTCCCGCTGTCACTCCCTGCTCCTGGAGCAGTCTCCACTCCCAGCAGTCCAGATCTCTCCTCAGGCTACCTCAGCCATACACCTAATCCTCTGTCCAGATCATCACTTCACTTTTCCTTTTTTCCTTTATCCCTCTATCCAGGGCCACCTTCCTGCTTCCCAATGGAGACTTCCTTGTTCCTGTGATTCTGTTCTTTAGGAGACGCCCCTAGCAGCTTACGTTCTGTACAGAATGGCACTGGCGCGCCTCCCTTAGACCACCTTGGAGTGAGTGACCCACCCAGCCTCCTTGCTGGACCTCTCCACCTTCCACTGCGCCCTGGGGCTGAGCCCAGTTCCAGATCTGGGTGGCTCGCCCCACTGGAGCCCTTTATGTTCCTGAGGTCCAGTCCTCTCGGGCTCTGGGACCTCTGCCCATGGCTGTGCTGTCCAGACGTTTCCAGTAGCTGAGAGGACACCAGAAGACAGGCCAGAAGCAGTAATGAAGTAGAGGACACAGCAGAGGTCTGGAATCTAAGGCAAAACGAAGAAAATAGGAACAAGGCAAAGCTAGGAAAACAGGAATCCGGACTCAAGGGGCTCAGAGACAGAACTATGTAGTAAAGCCCTGAGCAGACTCATTAAATACACTGCACCACCTGCTGTGGGCGTGGATGTGACTTGCTCACAGGTGATGCAGATTTCCTGTCAGCACGTTTCAACACCGAGAGAGGTGTGTGGCCGCCTGCCTCTGGCGAACGCTAGCACGCCCCGTAGCTGTGCCACAGGCATGAGCCTGACATAAGGGGAAAAACTATCTTTCATAATTAATGGACCATTTCATTCTTTTTTTCTTGCTTTTAACATTATTACTACTTATATATTATTCCCAATTTAACTTCCCATTTTGTGTTATAGCTAGCATGCTTTATGTACCCTGGGCTACTTCGTTCTAACTGAAGGCTTTTGCTGATCTGCAACTCTATTTCCACCTCCTCTCTGAAATCACCTAAATATACGGTGGCACAATCCCTGCAATGCTTCAGCCTTTACTGGTTATCAGCTTTGATCCTTGTCTCTGCTGACAGTGACTCACCCTAAGGGGGTAGCACATTCACTACGACAAACAACACTGCCTACCCTCTCTCAACGCTAAGGATCAGGATGACTGGAACCAGCAGTGAGTGGCGATAACCCACCCTGTTGGTCACGCCAAATGTAGGAACGCAAAAATTCACAACACAGCTAGCTTAGAGCTGGTCTGCAGAGGTTTAATCTTGTTTCTCCCAATCTGGTTTACATGTAAATACTCACAAGGAATTTATACACTCTAAAGCATCTCCTTCAAATGCCATAAATTATAATAAATCAGTCAGAGAACACATTTTAGGAATAGTATATTTACAATTAATCTTTTGATCCTTCATGAAAGAACTGCGATAGATAAGACAACAATATGCCCTACTCAGCTTAACCATCTCACAAAAGTTGTCAGCTCAACACAACAGCTGTTCATCTCTTTACTCGTACACAGTATTTAACCACCACCACAAGATTCTTCTCACAAAAATCCTACAGTCAATATAAAGACAGAAACACAAATGTAAAGTCCTTGCACTGGCTTCCGGTCAAATTCCGTGTAGACTTTAAAATCCTCATGCTCACCTATAAGGCTCTGCATGGCTTGGCACCTCAGTACCTGTCTGAACTATTATCGCCCTACTCCCCACCTCGCAACCTCCGCTCTTCAAATTCTGCCCTCCTTACTGTCCCCCAAGCCCGTCTACATTGTATGGGTGACAGGTTCTTCTCCTGTTATGCCCCCAAGCTCTGGAACTCTTTGCCCAAGGATATCAGAGTCACCTTCTCTAAACTCCTTGAAATCCAGACTCAAAACCCTCTTCTTCAGAAGAGCCTTTACTTAACTGGTTCCATTCTTCACCCCTCTGCTCTTCTTAGTACCACCTTCCACGGTCTCCTCTATTGGAATTGTTGTATTGTTGTATTGTATATTGTAATTGTGTCTTAATTGTGTATTCTTCTTATTTATTGTTATTGTCATCCTGTAAAGCGCTTTGAGAAGCCACCTTTAAAGGTGCTATATAAAATAAAGTTTATTATTATTATAAATGTAAGTTTTCACTGATAGAATTGTCTGAAGCAACTATATATATATATGGTTATAAAGTATATTTAATTAAGAGAGCATTATAGGAAAATAACATTATTATTAATAGAATAAAACTTTCTTTGTGCTTCCACTGACAGCCTTCTTGAAGGGTATGAATGCAGTACTGGGTGGAGTCTTGAGATTGGTCCAATATGTGACCAAATCACAGTATATGTACTTTTTGAGCTGAAAAATGGTATGTTCCACTATTTCTGAGTAACGGTGATGGCAGGCAGAGAGATGGTTATCTTTTTGGTGGTCCAGAAGGCAATTCCTTTACTATAGTAGGCACATTCATTCACAAACACAGGGTACACAGTCTCTTCTCCTCCAAAAACAAGAGGGTCCCCACCACTGAAGGGCTGGAATATAGGGTCCTCTGGATTAAGAGGCTCAAAATCCCTGTCCTGAGAGAAAGACACACAAAGAAAAAGGAGTGTTAATACAGACTACTACCGCAGTGACAGGTAGTCTGTGTTTGTAGAGTACACTACAGTACACTAATACTGCACTAAGAGAGAGGGGTTAATACAGTCCAGACATACTGACTGGACACTTCAGTACATTAACAATGCACTGTGATAAAACAGACTCAATACAGAGAGAGCCGGTGTTGGTTGTTGTACATACCTGAAGCTGAGGGTGAATGCAGGCTGTGAGTTGCCCATCTGAATCTCGGGGGTAGTCAATCTTCTGATCAACTTCGAAACACTGCACTGAACCAGCTGGGATCACTGCGCCTGGGAGAGTCAGCAGGGGCATCAACACATTCTACTGTAACAGAGACTCACTTTGACTTCATATTCTGATGCTAGGAAAAATGACTAATATATGCATTTACAGTATATACCCACTGCCTCCCCTTCCCCACTGGAGTGCAGGAATCCCACCTGGGAGACACACAGCCCCCTCCTGCCCCGGCGACCCCACCTGGGAGACACACAGCCCCCTCCTGCACCAGCGGCTCCACCTGGGAGACACACAGCCCCCTCCTGCACCGGCGGCCCCACTTGGGAGACACACAGCCCCCTCCTGCACCGGCGGCCCCACTTGGGAGACACACAGCCCGTGACTGTGACCACAGAAACACACAACAATAAAATCTGGAGTAAAACACACACTCTCACACAGATGGGGGGGGGGCTGTTCAGTGTCACCTGTGTTGAAGAGCTCTATCCAATCCAGCAAGCACTGCAGCAGACGGAGAGTCTTGCTGTAAACATCTGCTCTTATCACCCCTGGAGGTTGTGGCCCCATCTCGATCGCTGTTCGGAGAGAGACACACAGCCCAGATTATACGGTCGACAACAGAGATCCCCAAGACATGCAGCATTGCACTTGTCCACATGCTGCTACAGCCATTCCAGCAACATGCCTGTAATTGTTCTCTTCCATGTGATCACACCCTGTGAGGGAAAGCCACATGTCTGAAATGCAGAGACTCTCGTTTCCCTGCTGACACAGAAGTGCAGCTCAGTGCTGGAACGTGTCCCTAAGCTGGCTGCCTAGGGCTGCTGGCCTTGTCCACACCTCTATAGGCCTGTGACCCCTAGATCACGCAGCAGCTGGAGTGATGTTAGACGTACTGAACTGCACTGGACAGTTCATCATCTAAGGGATGTGGGAATCTAGAACAAGCTGTTGAACCATGTGTGTCAAAGCGATACCCTGGAATCTTTCCAGAAACAGCTGCATGGGATCCTCCAGTTAGGACTGGAGTTTTACACAAAGAGTTGTGGGAGTATGGATCAAGCTACCCAGCCATCTCGAAGCCATGTTGTTGAAGCTGATACCCTGGATTCTTTCAAGACACAGCTGGATGAGATCTTATGTTTTCATACTCATATCATCAGCACCAGAGGACACAAGTGGAAACTACAGAGAAACACATTTGAAACTGGGAACTGGAGTCACTTTTTTTAAGCAAAGGGTGGCAGGAGTGTGGAACAAGCTGCCTGGCCACACTGTTGAAGCCGATAACCTGACCTCTTTCAAGAAACAGCTGGATGAGATCCTCCAGTCAGGACAGGGGTCTGCTGATAATCTCAAAAAAATATTCATATACCACTTGAAGCCGATATGTGGGTGTCATTCAAGAAACAGCTGGATGGGATCTTCGGACTACTTAGCTACTAATTACTGAACAGGCTGATTGGGCTGAATAGCCATCTCTAGTCTGTGAGCTGAATTATGTTCTTAGTGCTCTTATCACCAGCCCACCTGATAAGAGACTGTGAGCTATTTGATTTGTCACGCTTAATGTGGAGGAGGTTATATAACACACCACAAGCAGTTGACATTTTTAACAGTTTGAATTCCTAAATGTACCTCTTCCACCCTCAAAACATCACTCAGTGAACAGTCCTCAAACTATCGCCGCAGTTTCTCTACTGCATCCTGTGACCCACACAACGACATGGTCTTATTCAAACTGATCCCATCTATGTGAAGAAAAGTGTTGTGCCAAGAAAGAAAACCTAAGCATTGCACCTCAGCTTTTTTTGGCGTTTGATAAGAATATTTACAGATGTTATCCATGAGCCTGAGCTGGGACTACTGGCCTGATTTTGGCCAAGTCTTTCAAAATTTCAATCAACTGAGGTTAACCAACTGCTCAATTTCACCACTAGAGGGGGGTGTTGTACTTGTTTTAGACAGTATTAGGCAGAACATAACATAGATAATGCGATATGGCTGATACATTTACCAGAAGAGTATTATGGACTCTTGGTAAAAACATAGTATCAGTCTCTTACAACAGGCCCTCCGTTTTATATCTGATCCAAAGGCCGGAGCCCCCGTGTAACTCGTTCGAGAATGACGCACAGTGTGAGACAGAGCCAGGGGTCGATCTGGAAATCTCTTGGTCAACGTCCCTGACCTTAAAACAACACATCGACGACCCTGCTGCATGAACATTTACCTCTTCACTAATGAAACTAAACACGTTGTGCCTGCAGCAGTATCAGTGCTACGCTCTAGCTGGAAAAGACACAGGACAAAAAGAAAATCCACCCAACAGTCTCCACACCCCCACAGGCACCCCAAGGTGCAGCAGACAAACTGTAAGGTAGTCCGCAGAAATTAATTCACCCCTACATATTCTGAGTTCAGCTGTGCTTTCCCCACATTAGAAGAACCCCCCATTCTGCTGTAGCCATCAAGGGTGCAACAGCAGAATCCTGCCCAGGATTTGAACCCGAGATCCTGTGGTCCGGTGGTCTGGACGGCACAGCTCTAATCACTTCTCCACAGGGCTGCCTCAGGAAAGCTCCTCAGTGTGAAGAGGAAATAAAGGAACAGCTTATCCCATTGCAAGATACATTGCCAAACCACACTGCATATTATTTCATATACCTTCCCCGCTTTGATTTCTCCAGCCCTAACACTAATCCTTTTCGTTTTCTGTTACTGTTCTGTGTGTGTTTTGTCTTCTTCTGGGAAGCCCCAATCTCTGATCAGTTCCAGATTTCTGAGCCTCCCGTTCGGTCATAAAGGTGAGAATATGTCAGAACCATGTGTCACGGATTAACGCCTTTTGCCTAGTTAATCATATAGCAGAGAATCACTCTCTCAAGGTAAAAGTCTGTTTAATACATTTCGCTGACAACCCCTGAATGGAACTGCAGATCGCCCGCCTCCCTTCCCTCCCTGCCAGAACTCACTCATGTTGTGTTTCCCAATCGACATGAACGAGAACGAAGGAGTGTTCCTCTTCATCAACAGGATGCGACAGGGCTGCTTTGACAAAGACTGAAAGAGAGAGAGGAGTTAATACAGTACATGAACTGACTGGACACTCCAGTACATTAACACTGCACTGAGAGAGAGGGGTTAATACATATCTAACATATCCAACAACTAATTCTCAAACCAAACACTAGCAATTTCCTGAATGCCTAACACCTGCAGATGAGAATTAACCGTTTATGGGGAACTGTGGAAACTGTAAACACACCATATAATTTGCCAGGCGTGTATCCATTACTATTGTTGCTTGATTGAAGAACACTAACAAGTTGGTCGAGACAACTTGTTTTAAAGTTTTGTTGTTTGAAAATGCCTACCTTTTCTGAATCCATTTGGACTATTTTCCTTACAGCCATATAGGTGATCCACTAGTTCAGTTCTAAGAATTGTTTCCTTTACCTTACATGTAAGAGAAGTCAGATTTCTTGGTCTATAATCACCTGGTTCAGTTTACACTCCTCTCTTCTTTATGAGAAAGGTATTACAGGAGCTGTTCTCCAGCCCCTGGGTCCTATCTCTGTTATTTAGGGACTGATGGAGGAGTAGTGTCAACAGTTTCTGAATATCTCTCATTGCCAGGAGCACAGCTGGTGAGATCCCACCGGGCCCTGGGGATTTATTAACACCGAGAGCTTCTGGAACTGAAGCTCTTCTCCCTCTGCTCTGCTGACACTGTTTAACACAGAACCTTGTCCTTCTGCTGCCCGAGTCACGGTGCTGGTTCTTCTTTGCTGAACACCTGAGCAAAATAGTTCTTTAGCACATCATCCTCTTCTTTTTCATCATCTAAAAGTCAAATATGCTTTTTTAACCGTGCTTGCAACACGCTGTACTCTTTTTCTTGAATTTGCCTAACACTGAGTACATTAACACAGGGAAGGTCCAAGTGATGGCAATCTAAACTTCATGAAGAGTTCCTTCTCAGCCTGTTTTTCAGGAGCAGACTTCAGCAAATGTGTAGAAACTGATGCTCCTCAGATCAAGGTCAAGCCTTAGGGGAGTATGTGGTCCGGAGCACAGGGTGCAAATCTGATAATTCACTAGTGTGCACCTCGGTCAGTACCTGAAGGTATCTGGCAGCATGCAGTGACAGGTAGTCAGACTGACTGTCACAGATCAGGCAGGCCTGTGTGTTGGCAGTAGTGTTGTGAAGGTCACAGATGAAGTCCACAGCTTGATCTGACCCTTTGGGGCCAAAGATCTGGTTCAACTCCAGAGCTCTCCGGACCTCATAAGGGGAGTCAGCTGAGGCACACTGACTGAAAGAAACAGAGCAAGAAAGGGAGTAAAAGCAAATTCAGTACAAAGAGGTTGAAGTAGTTCAGGTGGGGAGCTGCGTCAGCATGCGTAGTCTGCAAAGGCACAAGTAATGGGTTTTTTCCATGCTGAAAGAGAAGAGAGATAACACAACGTTTCGGCTGTGAAGCCTTCTTCAGGTTCCTCACACAGGGCTTTCTACTCTGTAAGAAACAGACTCAACAATCTCGGTAAAAAGCTGCTACAAATATTTGAAAGTGTAATCCAGCTCATGCCTTATATGGCAATTAAGTGTGGGGTCCAAACACAGACCAGGATTATAGTACACTGAACAGGACAAACACCCCGTAGAAGCCCTGCAGACAGAGGTCTGTAAGAACATGTGCAAAGACAAATACCACAGTGACCACAACCTGGACACAGAAACATGGCAACAGTGAGACCCAGAGAGGACAGGCTCAGTGAGCACAGCCTGTATATAGACACTGGACACAGACAGGCCTGACTGTCCAGAGAGGACAGGCTCAGTGACCACGGTCTGTACACAGACACTGGACACAGACAGACCTGACTGTCCAGAGAGGACAGGCTCAGTGACCACGGTCTGTACACAGACACTGGACACAGACAGACCTGACTGTCCAGAGAGGACAGGCTCAGTGACCACGGTCTGTACACAGACACTGGACACAGACAGACCTGACTGTCCAGAGAGGACAGGCTCAGGGACCATGGCCTGTACACAGACATGGAACACAGACAGACCTGACTGTCCAGAGGGAAAAGGCTGTGCTCCCACTGCCAGCAGGGGGAGGCAGAGACAGAGACACACTTTCTGCTGCAATGCGATAAATACCTTGGGTTTAGAAATTCTTCCTTAAAATAACAAATCTAGTCCTAGATTTCCCACACCTACCAGTACCAGAACAACTTTCAGTCCTGCTGGGGGAGGGAACTCAATTGAGCTGCAGCCCAGTACGTGACCTCTGAGAGAGAGAGGAAGCCTCTGAATAAAAATGTTTGTCTGTAAATGTTTAGTTTAGTTTAGTTGTAAATGTTTGGGGTTTTTTTTTATTGTTACTGCTTTAGTGACCCAGTAATGTGTTAGGTACGCCGGCACAGCTCCTTGAACCTGAAAACCGAGTCTGTCGGGCGGGGACTGGCAGCCCCGCTCGGACCGGCGCCGGTACCTGAGCGCCTCCAGGGTGAAGCAGCGGTTCAGGTCGGTGTCGATGTGGCGCACCCCGCCAGCTGTGGCCCTGGGGTTGGTCAGCACCGTCTGGGTGCTGAAAGAGGGTCTCCGCAAACAGGGGGCGCCGTGTCTCACCACATAAACCCCTCCCAGCTCGTTGCCGTGGGTGCCACCAGACACCAGCACCCGGCGCAGAGGGGGATAGCACGTCCTCTGTCCCTCCATTGCTCGCTGGGGCAGAGGGAGCGAGAGGAAACGACCCGTGAGCAACACGTTATACTCCACGGCGTCTGCGCATGTCCGCCCCCACCACAGAGCGCGGGTCCTGCCGGCTGACAACACGAAATGCGCATGATTACAGACATGAGAAGACAAGAAATCTTATCTTTTCAAGTAAAGGACAAGGGGGCACTCAGCCCATCTAGTCCGTTTGATAAAGAAAATCACGTGTGTGTTCTCAGACTGTGTCACGACTGCAGTAAATGACTTTAATTACTAATACTGTTACTTCAAAAAATAAAAACACAAGATTTTAAACTTCTATGATTAGCACTATCTCCCCGTTGTAATGCCCCAGTTTAGTGGATAAATAAGATTTAAACTCGTCTGTCGCTGTTAAAGCGGTTACCACTATCTTTTACAACAGCTCCTAGTGACCGCTGATGTGATACTGTTAGAAACACAATGCGATCGGCTTAATTAGTTAACAGGTTAATCGACGGTCTAGATGATGAGATTACAAAACATAACGAGCAAGTAATTAAATGTTTCGGTTAAAAGAAAAACTAAAAACTGTTCCTAATCAGATTACACGCTTTCTATTCTAAATTAAACAATTCCGCATTCGTTCTACAGCAGCGCGACAGGCTTTTTCAAAGTGAGAAATTTAAACAGATGACAACATAATCGATTCAACACAGCGCCAGTGAGTCAAATCCCATCTAATCTCGGATAATGTAAACATACATAAACACTGCTTCAGCTACGGCCCCGACCCTCCTCGGCCTGCTGCGCTGAATTCCTGAGGCTGCGTCTGACGTCACCGCCCGCGCAGCGGACGCAAGCCTGCTGGCGGGAGCCGCGAGAAATCCGGCTTTCGGAAGAGCACGCGGTCCTCAGTGGACGACTGTGAGAAAATGCGTATTACAAATAATTAAAAAAAATGAGCGAGTTCTGTGCTATCACATGAATAAATAAATAAATGATATTTATTTTCTGTCTGTCGTGTGAGCGGCTGTACAGGGTTGTGAGTTTCTTGATAAACGCTGAAAAGTTAAATTCTCAATTCTTATTCTAAAGCAATTCTTGATTCTAAGTTGTTATTTCAGTTATTCTAATGAGTGGGGGAGATAAATGCACGGAGAAGTGGGGGCGACGTAAGCGCCGTGTGTCTCTGGATTCAGCTGCTGGGCTGTGGGCTTTGAAAAAGCCTGAGGTGTGTATGTTCACACATCTTCCCGTGGAAAACGAATAAAAACCACAGCGTCTTGGGATGTATGGTGATTAGTGTAGAATTAAGATCAAGGGATGGTGTGTGGTCACTAGACTGCAGCACAGCCCGCAAAAAGTCTCAGACATTAACGAAGTCCACCCAGCGTGCTTCTTCAGAACGTGAAGCATGTTGTTTCAGAACTGTGAAGCATGAACCAGGGGACACGAGTGGAAACTGTAGTAGTGCACTTAAAACTGAGAGCAAGGGTGGTGGGAGTGTGGAACAAGCTACCCGTCCATATTCCTGAAGCCGATATCTTAGTTTCTCTCACAGAAAAGACTGACTGAGATTCTCAGGTCCACTGAGTGCTAACAACCCAACGAGCTAGGGCCTCCTCTCGTTTGTGACTCGTCTTGTGTCATTCCCATGTCTGGCTCTGCCAGGAGCGGGGTGACTCCGGGGACAGCCAGAGCCCCCCCCTTCCACCACACTGCAGCCTCGCATCCTCCGTGTCCACCTTTGTTTGACCGTTGTTTGCACAGCTGGGCATCAGGCGGCGGGGAGAGTTTGAGACGGAGTGGACAATGTCCAGCCTGGTGAGGGACTGCAAGTATTGACACAGGCCCTATAACAACAACACGGACCAAGTGCCGCAGAACAGTGCGAACGTCACAGATCGTAAAAGAAAAGATGTTTACCGTAGTGATCTTACCATGTTTATACTGTGGTGTCAACATTCCTTCACTGCTCTCTGCTACACCAGGCCATGGGAATGCCAAGCTATAATAAGACAGTTTTCTCTGGTGCAGACGAGGGGAGTACAGGATCGCAGGGTACAAGCTACCCAGCCAAGGGGTTGAAGCTGATACTTTGGGATGCTCAGGTCAATAAATCAATTCAATTCAATTTCAATTCAAGGTGCTTTATTAGCATGACCGATGGGTACAATCAGTGTAGCCAAAGCAGATAAAATAACGAAATTCCCAGGAAACAAAACAAAAAATAAAAGTAAAATAAAATCTACAGACACGTTACAGGCATTTACAACAAAGACATATTATAAAATATTGACATATACTGTAGACAGAAGGAGCATTACTGGGAGACGGACTCCCAATAACTACCAAACAGACTAGGGGAGCTGAGAGGCTCCCTCTTTTTCTGGTAATCTTCCTTAGATTTCCTCATTTCTTGCCTTCCTGCCAGCTCGACACTTCCGATTTCCTCCTTGCCCCAGAGGTATCGATGAAATGCTACAGCGCTGTCCCTGGTGCAGCTCAGGTGCCAATAACTGAAAATGGGACTTGTGCTGGAACGGGAGGGGAAGAGATAAGGGCTGGATGTCCAGATGAAAACCAGGGACCAGATGATCAGGACAGAGAGGGACCCCCTGTTGTCTCCTGGCATGGGGAGGGGGGTGACAAAAGGGATGATTAAATATTTGCCCCGTCTGTCTGAACTGCTCTTAACGACTTCCCTTTCAGCTGTGCTAATTAGCACCGTGCTAACAGCTCACCACATTCCAGAGAAAACTCAATCACTCAGGACGGCCCTTTCTTTCTTTGCCACCGGTCCCGACATCATCGGCAGCATTCAGAACGCTAGGGGGATTTGGTGTCTTGTTGCTCTTTGCCCTGTACCATAGCCTGGCCATAGAAACTGTACCACACAGACAGAGCTGACTGTCCACAGGGGACAGGCTCAGTGAGCACAGCCTGGACACAGACAGAGCTGACTGTCCACAGGGGACAGGCTCAGTGAGCACAGCCTGGACACAGACAGACCTGACTGTCCATAGGGGACAGGCTCAGTGACCACAGCCTGGACACAGACAGAGCTGACTGTCCACCGGGGACAGGCTCAGTGAGCACAGCCTGGACACAGACAGACCTGTCTGTCCACAGGGGACAGGCTCAGTGAGCACAGCCTGGACACAGACAGAGCTGACTGTCCACAGGGGACAGGCTCAGTGAGCACAGCCTGGACACAGACAGACCTGTCTGTCCACAGGGGACAGGCTCAGTGAGCACAGCCTGGACACAGACAGACCTGACTGTCCATAGGGGACAGGCTCAGTGACCACAGCCTGGACACAGACAGAGCTGACTGTCCACCGGGGACAGGCTCAGTGAGCACAGCCTGGACACAGACAGACCTGTCTGTCCACAGGGGACAGGCTCAGTGAGCACAGCCTGGACACAGACAGACCTGACTGTCCATAGGGGACAGGCTCAGTGACCACAGCCTGGATACAGAAACTGGACTCAGACAGACCTGTCTGCCCACAGGGGACAGGCTCAGTGACCACAGCCTGGACACTGAAACTGGACACAGACAGACCTGTCTGTTCACAGGGGACAGGCTCAGTGAGCACAGCCTGGACACTGAAACTGGACACAGACAAACCTGTCTGTCTAGAGAGGACAGGCTCAGTGACCACAGCCTGGATGCAGAAACTGGACACAGACAGACCTGTCTGTCCACAGGGGACAGGCTCAGTGAGCACAGCCTGGACACAGACAGACCTGACTGTCCATAGGGGACGGGCTCAGTGACCACAGCCTGGACACTGAAACTGGACACAGATAGACCTGACTGTCCACAGGGGACAGGCTCAGTGAGCACAGCCTGGACACAGACAGACCTGTCTGTCCACAGGGGACAGGCTCAGTGACCACAGCCTGGATACAGAAACTGGACACAGACAGACCTGTCTGTCCACAGGGGACAGGCTCAGTGACCACAGACTGGACACTGAAACTGGACAGAGACAAACCTGTCTGTCTAGAGAGGACAGGCTCAGTGACCACAGCCTGGACACAGAAACTGGACACAGGCAGACCCGACTGTCCAGAGAGAGTGAGCACAGCCAGCAGGGAGACATGCACTTTCTGCTGCACTTTGAGAATTACTCTGGGATTAGATGAGCATTCTTCCCTAAAATAATTAATCTTAAGCAACTTCCCATCCTACTGGGGAAGGAAAATCAATATCGCTGCAGCCCAGTATGTGATCTCCTGTCACAAAACAGAGAGTGAGGGAGCGTCACAAACACAAATATTTTGTCATTCTTGTAAATGTTTATTGTTACTTCTTTGGCAATGCTGTAGTCCAGTCAGTGATTTTGAAATGTGAATTTGTGTTTGCTGTGTAGCATCAGTGAAAGGAATGTGTGGGTGTGTCATCTCAGTGTGTATTCTGGGTGTGTGGTGTGTGGAGGTAGCAGTGTTTGCCTTTTCGGATGTTTACTGGAAACGGGGTCTTCACACAGAGCGGGGAGGAGAGAGAAAGGGGAGGAGGGCTGGAGAGAGAAGGAGGGAGGGGACTGGAGAGGGAGGAGAGGAGAGGTCTGCTTGGAAAAGAGAGAGTTGAAGCAGCTGTAGATCACTCATCCCTCCTGAAAGAGAGAGGCAAGAAACTGAAAGACAGGCAGAGTGGAAAAGAGAGAGGGAGCCACTCTCAGTGCGGTCTTTCTGAAACACACCAACTGGATTTAGGAGAGAAAACAAGCAGAAGAAAACAGAGATCACAGCTGTGAGAGGGAGAAGTCCCAGTTTTTCAGGGCTCGTTGAATGAAGGTAAGAAAAGATCAGTTCTTTACTCACTGGGTCTTCGATTTCTCAGCAGAGATTAGATGATGATGGTGATGATGAAGATGATGATGAAAGGGTCATATGGTAAAATAAAGTTTCTGATGGACTAGATTGCATTTGTGCATCCTCTGCAATAAAGAGTGTGATATCCTGCAGATCTAGAATAGAGATTCTCTCAAAAGGTTTAATAGCAAATGCTGGATTGCTTGCTTGAAGTCAGGAAGGATCTAGACTAAGATCTGCCGATGAGCGTATGGAGTAAATTCTCCTGGTTTCCCTATGTGCATATTTTAAAAAAATGTGATGGAGTCTGTTCTGGATGCACAGTGTCTGCTTTGGGACATAGAGTATTAGTTTGAAGAAATGAGTCATCTAGATGATTTCTTTTTCTTTTCCGAACCCAGATTTAAATAGCAAAAGTGGTTCCTGTGGGACCTCGAGTCTCTGATTTGCTTTCCTGTTTCTTTCTAATCAGGGCAGAGGAAGAGCTGGAGAGATGGGAGGATGAGCGAGACGGGGCAGGAAAAGGGCACGAGGGAGTCTGGGATGCGGAGAGGAAGAGGCAGAGGGAAAGAGGAGCGAAACAGCCAGACCGGCTCGCGCGCACAGCTGGGCTGACTCAGCGGGTGGTAATCAGAGCCCAGCAGACCCCCCGGACAGAGAGCCAAACCAGCTAGACACGGACACAGCGGGGCGCCCTCGCGCTCACACCCGCCCACACAGACAGCCCCGGAGAAGAGCTCCTACCACTCACCTGAGCGCCATGGAGGCCTCTGCCCCCGCCCCTGGCCTGGCCCTGCCCACCCCCTCCCCCTCCCCGTCTGCCCTGGCCCTGTGCGACTACAGCGAGTGGAGCCCCACCTGGGTCCTCATCCCCCTGGTCTACCTGCTGGCCTTCGTCCTGGGCTCCCTGGGGAACGCGCTGGTCCTGTGGCTGTACCTGGGATGTTCGGTGCCCCGGCTCCGACGGGCCTGCCCCGTTCTCCCGCGGGTGCCCCCCCCTTCCTCCTCCTCCTCCTCCTCTTCCTCCTCGCCCGCCCCCTCCCGGCCGGGCCGCTCCCTGACGGACTCCCTCATCGCCAGCCTGGCGGCGGCCGACCTGGCCTTCGTGGCCACCCTGCCGCTGTGGGCGGCCTACACCGCCCAGGGCTACCACTGGCCGTTCGGCCGGCCCCTCTGCAAGCTCAGCAGCTACCTCGTGGCCCTCAACATGTACGCCAGCGTCTTCTCGCTCACCGGCCTCAGCGTGGAGCGCTACTGGGTGGTGGCGGGGCGGGGCGCGGGGGCGCGCCGGAGAGGCGGGAGGCTGGGGGCCTGGCTGGTGGCGGGCGTCTGGGCGCTGGCGGGGGTGCTGGCGCTGCCCGCCCTGCTGCTGAGGACGGTGCGGGAGGTGCAGCTGGGGGAGGACGGGGAGGAAGTGGAGACGCAAGACGGCGGCGGCGGCGCCCACTTCCAGGACCAGGGGGTGGAGGCTAGCGCCCCGCCCTCCCACAATCCCCTGCAGCCCGACGACGGGGACGCCTTCCACCCCCACTACTCCTGCGTGATGGATTTCTCTGGCCTGGTGGGGGCGGACGACCCGAGCGAGAGGGACAGGGCCGAGCTGCTGTGGACGGCCGCGCTGGGGCTCAAGTCCACCCTGCTGGGCTTCCTGCTGCCCCTGGGCATCCTGCTGCTCTGCTACGGCTCCCTGGGGCGCCTGCTCTCTCGGCACTTCGGCAAGAGGGCGGGGGAGCGCCGGCGGCAGAGGCGCCTCCTCAGGGTCATCGCCACCCTCGTCCTGGCCTTCTTCCTCTGCTGGCTGCCCTACCACACCAACAAGATCCTGGACATCCTGGTCAGCCTGGAGGTGCTGCCGACCTCCTGCGCCTTCGAGAGAGTCCTGGTCCTGGCGCACCCCTACGCCACCTGCCTGGCCTACGCCAACAGCTGCCTCAATCCGCTGCTCTACGCCTGCTGCGACCCCTCCTTCCGCCGCCGCTGCCAGGGCCTGCTGGGAAGGTGTCGGGGGACAGGAGGGCGAGAGGAGGAGAAAGGAAAGGAGGCCAGCCGGAGCTCCGGAGTGCAGTCTGGGTCTGAGAGCAAACAGAAAAGCAAGAGAGAGGGGGAGCAGGACAAAGTAAGGAGATGCAAGGACCAGCCTGATGCAGAGCAGTACTCAGAGACTGGACACTACAGTACATTAACACTGCACTGAGAGAGAGGGGTTAATACAGTCCAGACACACTGACTGGACACTACAGTACATTAACACTGCACTGAGAGAGAGGGGTTAATACAGTCCAGACACACTGACTGGACACTCCAGTACATTAACACTGCACTGAGAGAGAGGGGGGTTAATACAGTCCAGACACACTGACTGGACACTACAGGACATTAACACTGCACTGAGAGAGAGGGGTTAATACAGTCCAGACACACTGACTGGACACTACAGTACATTAACACTGCACTGAGAGAGAGGGGTTAATACAGTCCAGACACACTGACTGGACACTACAGGACATTAACACTGCACTGAGAGAGAGGGGTTAATACAGTCCAGACACACTGACTGGACACTCCAGTACATTAACACTGCACTGAGAGAGAGGGGTTAATACAGTCCAGACACACTGACTGGACACTACAGGACATTAACACTGCACTGAGAGAGAGGGGTTAATACAGTCCAGACACACTGACTGGACACTACAGGACATTAACACTGCCCTGAGAGAGAGGGGTTAATACAGTCCAGACACACTGACTGGACACTACAGGACATTAACACTGCCCTGAGAGAGAGGGGTTAATACAGTCCAGACACACTGACTGGACACTACAGGACATTAACACTGCACTGAGAGAGAGGGGTTAATACAGTCCAGACACACTGACTGGACACTACAGGACATTAACACTGCACTGAGAGAGAGGGGTTAATACAGTCCAGACACACTGACTGGACACTACAGGACATTAACACTGCACTGAGAGAGAGGGGTTAATACAGTCCAGACACACTGACTGGACACTACAGGACATTAACACTGCACTGAGAGAGAGGGGTTAATACAGTCCAGACACACTGACTGGACACTCCAGTACATTACCACTGCACTGAGAGAGAGGGGTTAATACAGACACACTGACTGACTGGACACTCCAGTACATTAACACTGCACTGAGAGAGAGGGGTTAATACAGTCCAGACACACTGACTGGACACTCCAGTATATTAACACTGCACTGAGAGAGAGGGGTTAATACAGTCCAGACACACTGACTGGACACTACAGGACATTAACACTGCACTGAGAGAGAGGGGTTAATACAGTCCAGACACACTGACTGGACACTACAGTACATTAACACTGCACTGCACTGAGTCCAGACACACTGACTGGACACTACAGGACATTAACACTGCACTGAGAGAGAGGGGTTAATACAGACACACTGACTGACTGGACACTCCAGTACATTAACACTGCACTGAGAGAGAGGGGTTAATACAGTCCAGACACACTGACTGGACACTACAGGACATTAACACTGCACTGAGAGAATCTCTGAGAGTGGCTGAGTATCACTGATTCTGTTATGGACCAAAGACATGAACAGAAATAATGACACTTCATAGCTGAAGAGTTGCCACATCCACTCCAGGACAGAGAAAATGCTCAACAGGAGGGAGAACTTTGTACTTGTTAAAGAAGGATTGTATATATTTATTTCTTACATTTAGAATAGTACAAATAAAATACTATTTTAAATGGTGTGTTTATTATTTTACTATTGTTCACAAATTTGTATATTGGTATAACAACCTGTATTGAGGTATCTCTATCAAATTCAAAACATCAGAATGGGTGTTTTAAAATACAGTACAAAAGTGGCAGGAGTCTTTAGTAACAGAGTGTACATAATTATATTGTGCAGTGGTACAGAGTAAAAGATGTGTAAAATACACAGTTGAACAGTGTGGACAACATCCACCGTGTGGGCTGGGATTACAGTACAGGCAGTGTACAGTGTGTGGACAGTACAGTGGGCTAGGTGCACAGTACAGTCAGTGTAGAGTATGTGTACAGTACAGTGTGGGCTGGGTGTACAGTACAGGCAGTGTACAGTGTGTGGACAGTATGTTGTGCACTGGATGTACAGTACGGTCAATGTACAGTGTGTGAACAGTAAAGTGTGCTGGGTGCACAGTACAGTCAGTGCACAGTGTGTGGACAGTACGTTGTGCACTGGTTGTACAGTCAGTGTACAGTGTGTGGAAAGTACAGTGTGGGCAGGGTGTACAGTACATTCAGTGTACAGTGTGTGGACAGTACGTTGTGCACTGGGTGTACAGTACAGTCGGTGCACAGTGTGTGGGCTGGGTGTACAGTACAGGCAGTGTGCAGTGTGTGTACAGTACAGTTCACTGGGTGTACAATACATTATTCACTGTACAGTACACTGATGACACCATACTGTACAATAGTATGAGTGAGATGGCTGTACAGTATATGCAGTGTAGTCAGTGTACTGTACAGTGTAGACCTATTTTACAGTACTGTGTGAAGCAGTTTATCAAAATGCAGAGCTTTTTTCCTGAAATACCGTGGAAATGGAGGGTGAAATTGTTAAATCCTCAATGAAATCCTTAGCCCAACACCCACACATGGGCTTAGAAACTATTAAGTCTCCATCTTCCACTCCCTCCTTCATTTGTAAAAAAGGAGGCATTTCTCTCCCATTTCCCACCTTTTCCCATTATAACTCCTGCCCTTTACTCTTCATCCCCAATTCCTGGAGAAAGCTGTCTCACTGTGTTTTATGTTCAATTTGTTCATTGTTTTTTCAGGGAAAAGAAAGAATATTACATGGTACCACATACGACAATGAATACATGTGAACAATCATCATGGCAGGAAAGACTTGGTACCTAAACAAACTGTGTAAATCAATCATATAAAAACAGGAAGACATCAGTAGAAAAAAGGAAACCAGAAATCTGGAAGAGAAAAGCAAAGGAAACAGAGAAAAGGAAGTAAAAAAGGGTAGTGAAAGGACAGAAGAGGGACGCCCCAGTCTTCAAGGTCTTTCATATGTCTGGGTCAAGCTGCAAGCTCTTAAAGAAGTTTAAAAAGGGCTGCCAGGCAGAATTAAATTTTGCAGTTGAGCCACAGAGGGAAAACCTAATTGTTTCAAAGGTGAGGAAGTACATCACATCCCTTGCCCAGGGAGTGAAGGTGGATGCAACCGGGTGTTGCCAATGGGGCACAATCAAACAGACTGGTGAGATACAGCTTGCCAAGGGTGAAGTGAGGCAATATTCCCGCAGAGCCCAGTGATGCCACCCAAGTGAGATAAAACCATCACGCTAACTCCTGCCAGGGCTCTTTCATTTATCCTGCGGTCATAAAGATTCTGCTCCTTCCCCCCGGCCCGGAGCTCTGGAATCCATCTTGCATTCACATGTATTCATTTGGACAACGCTGACTGTATAAAGCACTGGCACCTCACCATTTCTGAACATGCAACACAACTGCCGTTCAAGTGCCACCTGTTGGACGCCAGCCACACATGCAGTCAAGGGAATCGAGGCTTCCAGATGTGCGAACAATTGTTAGGTGTCTCTCAAGTTCTTTGCTGCCTCATGGGTAGATGCTAAAGTACTTGTAGTGGTGACATGCAAATAAAAGATTCTTGTCTGTCCCAAGATTTTCCCATTCTTTCTGTGATCACAGGAGCTGTTACAAAGAAGAGGCGGCAATTCAGCCCATTTGGTGGTGGGTTGTCAATTGATGTAAGGATCTCACCCAGCTGCTTCTTGAAAGAAATCCAAGAATTACATTCAACCACATGGTTAGGCAGCTTGTTCCACCCTCCCACCGCCCTTTTTGTAAAGACGTGTCTTCCTTTCTTGACCGGAGGATCTCATCCGGGTATTTTTTTAAAGAAGCTCGAGTGTCAGCTTCAACAACACGGCTAGGCGGCTTGTTGCACACTCCTACCACCCTTTGTGTAAAGAAGTGCATCCGAATCTCACTTTTAAATGCACTTTCACATAGTTCCACCTCTGTTTTACTGTTCACTAAGACGACATGAGAAAATAAAGAATCTTTTCAAGCTTTTTAAACTTTTGAAAGTGAGGTATGCGATACATTAGCTACTTTAATTTTTCTCCTGAAAGACCAGAGAGGGGTAAGTAAAGGCCAGTTCCTCTGTAATCCTTTGCTGACTTTCTCCTAGAAAGTTGTTAGTGTAATAATCCACCAGTATCTCATCATGCTGCAGTCAGGTCCAACTGAGGTGGAGGTGCCAATTTTCAAAAAGCACTGGTGGGTTATGTAACATTAGTGTGAGTGTTAAAGTGTGTTTCTTCAGTAATCTTGGAGTCTCATGGAAAATGTCCGGCTTGAACAAGTGGATTGTGTATATTCTATGTGAACTCATCTCCTGTCTATAATAAACTGTGCTAGAGCTATTTGTATATATTCTAATATATTTGTATACATTCTAAGCAATCTCATTACTCATCTCATTAAAACGGTGCTGTCTGTAAATATTCTGTTTTTTTAGGTAAGCAGTTATAGTCTTCTTCAGTAAACATCCGTGCCTTTCTTTATTAGTACATTTGCTGATTTTGTATTCCTCAATTGCTTTTTTGCCACAAGGATTGATTTGTTGAATTTGGGATTAGACTTCCTACTCCTGGCTAGTTCTCAGGAATTCTTTTTGTCTGCTTCATACAGTAGTTTCTACCCTCTCTCTTGGTGTGGTTAGTGTGTCTGGACTGTATTAACCCCTCTCTCTCAGTGCAGTGTTAATGTCCTGTAGTGTCCGGTCAGTGTGTCTGGACTGTATTAACCCCTCTCTCTCAGTGCAGTGTTAATGTCCTGTAGTGTCCAGTCAGTGTGTCTGGACTGTATTAACCCCTCTCTCTCAGTGCAGTGTTAATGTCCTGTAGTGTCCAGTCAGTGTGTCTGGACTGTATTAACCCCTCTCTCTCAGTGCAGTGTTAATGTCCTGTAGTGTCCAGTCAGTGTGTCTGGACTGTATTAACCCCTCTCTCTCAGTGCAGTGTTAATGTCCTGTAGTGTCCAGTCAGTGTGTCTGGACTGTATTAACCCCTCTCTCTCAGTGCAGTGTTAATGTCCTGTAGTGTCCAGTCAGTGTGTCTGGACTGTATTAACCCCTCTCTCTCAGTGCAGTGTTAATGTCCTGTAGTGTCCAGTCAGTGTGTCTGGACTGTATTAACCCCTCTCTCTCAGTGCAGTGTTAATGTCCTGTAGTGTCCAGTCAGTGTGTCTGGACTGTATTAACCCCTCTCTCTCAGTGCAGTGTTAATGTACTGTAGTGTCCAGTCAGTGTGTCTGGACTGTATTAACCCCTCTCTCTCAGTGCAGTGTTAATGTCCTGTAGTGTCCAGTCAGTGTGTCTGGACTCAGTGCAGTGCAGTGTTAATGTACTGTAGTGTCCAGTCAGTGTGTCTGGACTGTATTAACCCCTCTCTCTCAGTGCAGTGTTAATGTCCTGTAGTGTCCAGTCAGTGTGTCTGGACTGTATTAACCCCTCTCTCTCAGTGCAGTGTTAATGTCCTGTAGTGTCCAGTCAGTGTGTCTGGACTGTATTAACCCCTCTCTCTCAGTGCAGTGTTAATGTACTGGAGTGTTCAGTCAATCAGTATGTCTGACAGAGTCTAGTGTACGGATGTTATCCAGCTGGTGGCTGCTCTGTGCCCTACTGGGAACTTGATCAAATTTCACAATAAGCCTCTTTTTAAATTCCTCGTTCCCACACCGACGATTCGACTCACTCGTGACACGCAGTCCCTCGCTCCTCATTTCCCATCACCCCCTCTCCGTCTCAGCGCTGTCCTGCTTTCTCTCTCCCCCTCGCTCCGCCCGGAGCGGTGGGGGATGATGTGTGCAGATCCCTTGCAGCCAGCGACCCGGAGTCGCCACTGAGGAGAAAGAGAGGGGGCGTGGGCCTGTGTGTTGTATAGGAAACGCGCGAGCTCCCTGCCTTGAGATTTCCCACCTGCAGCCTCTGGCAACCAGCCGGTGAGAGCAGGGAGATGGAAGAGAAAAGAGAATTTTGCAGCAGACGCGCTGTGTTTTTAGTGATGCGCAGACGTTATCCATTTGCAACCTGAAGATCCTCCCGCTCTGAGCTTGTCCCTGCAGGTCCAAGGCCTGCACTTTTTTTTAAAAAAAAAACAACCTACTGGTTTTTAAAGCAGAAGAGACTTGGGCCTCTCTCAGCAATTCAATCCCAGAAACTGTCCCACCACTGACCCGCCCAACCCAGCTCATGATATTGTTGAGGTTACAAGATGAGGCATTTCCTCTCAACAGGAAATCCGAGCAATGAGTTGTTCTTTTAATTAAACTTGTTTTGTTTCCCCTTGGAAGAATGGCAACATAGTAGGCTGTATCGGTGTGCCCTTCTGGAAAATGGATAAAAACCAAGGTCAAAGGTCAAAGTTTACATGTTTTTTATATATATAGTTGTAAATCTTATACAAAATAGATCCATTTTACAGAATATCTGCAGTGTTGTAATACAATATTTTGCACATACTGTCCAGAAAAATCTATTGTAGTACAATACTGCACAGCAGTAAGGTATTTTGTAATACGATAGAGCTGTTCCCTCCCTCTCTCTTATCACATCACTTACTCCTTAACACGAGGAGCTTCCTCTGTAATGGGGTAATATCTTTTTTGCTTGTGGGTTTACCCTGTTTTCACTGCGCTTTACTTTACTAGAATATGCTAAAATCCTCAGCTGTTAAATGTTAAAGTTATAGATTTAGAAATGGAGTTCACAAGTTCCAGATTTGTATTACCAGCATCTCTTTTCCAATGACATCACAACCCCCTCCCAGTGTGGGACACACACAATCCCACTCCATTAGCTGCTCCAGATGTGCACAGCTGTAGAGAATTAACTAACATCGGAAGCACAAAACATCTGTGCGGATACCCACCCACCTTTTCAGAACCTACTGTGTGTGCATTACTGTAGGGTTCTCGGTTTTCTCCCTCTCTCCAGCTGTGTCTCCTATCCTGTTGTGTGTGTTAATGAAGGACGTTATCTCTTCTCGCTCGGTCTTCTGTCCTGTTATATTACTGAGAGATTCTCCATTATCTCCTGTCTCACTGTGTCTCCTGTTCTGTTATTTGTATTACTGAAGGATTCCCTGTTGTCTCCTTGCTCTCTAATTGTGTCTCCTGTCCTGTTGCTTTGCCGAGAGATGTTCTCTGTCTCACTGTGTCTTCCATCCTGTGTGACTATTCCAGCAAAAAGAGCCTCGGTACAGCTGTCTGAAGACAGCTCTGAAATGAATGAATACACTGTAAGAGAGAAGCAAATTGGTCAGATTATTAGCTGATTTGGCAAAACTCTGCATTTTGTTCCAGTTTCAGATACTGTATATAATGCATCAGATAACCCATTATATCTGTGTATTTGAACGTGTTCTTACTTGTTTCTCGGCAGGGGGGATGTTATTTATCCCTCTAGAGTTGTCAGCAACTCGTAAGGATTCTGGATCATACTGTCTCAGTGGGGGACCATGGACCACCGGCAGTGACGTCTGACCACTAATGCTGAAACTATTCTCCTTCCATCTTGACGTTGCACAGCGCGCGCCGGTTGCATCAGACGCCTGTGTGGGTTTGAAATGAAGCAGTGGGCAGATGGGGCTGCATTAAAAGCCAACGAGAGAGGCAGCCCCAGACTGTCTGATGCCGTGATATTTTCAGATCTCACGGCTGCTCAGCCCAGTGGCAGGAAATGAAGGTTTTGGGTGGCGTGACCCCAGTGCAGGATGTAGGTACAGGACATTCTCGTTAGTCACCTCTCTCTGGCACTGGGTTCATTTCCCGTGTCTGTATTTAGACTCTTTCCTCTTGACCATGGGCTCAAGGAGGCTCACGTACAGATCTGGCAGGAGTTTAAACATTCACAGGAGTGTGTGTGCCTTTATACTTCCAATGGTCACACAAAGTGGTTCTTTTCCTTTGGAACTGGCAATCACTGATCCACTTGGTAGATGAGGGCGACAGGCAGGGGTTCCCCCATTGCGTGGCTCCCCTCTTCTTCAGCCAAGCGAAGGTACTGGACAGCGGACTGGCAGAGCTCTCTTAGTGCTGCCAACTCCCAGGACTCCCAGCCAAGCTGCCTGGGCTGTAGACCCATATCCCGGCTGATCTCAAGGTCACCCAACCCCAGCTGTTCTCCTGCAGTGGTGCGCCGCCCTGCTGGCAGTCCTGCGCCACAGCTGGCTGATGATATCAGCCTGATGGCAACCAGCGATTCCAGGACTTAAAGGGCACAGCTGAGTGAAACCACTGGGGATCCCCCTCCAGCCCAGCCCCGCAGTTATTTTAAAGCAACCCTGAATCCAAACTTTTGTCTCGAGAAAAAATGAATTGCTCATAATGGGATGGGGTACAGGTAGTGTTTAGGGGTGTGGCAACATAGGCAAGCTGAAATTTCATTTAGTTGCATTTGTGCACAGAGGTCATTTAACCCACTATTTCTCAAATCAGGTGGCACAGTGGCACGATGTTTAGCATTGCTGCCTCACAGCGCTGGGGCCCTGGGTCCAATTCCTGGGGTGCTGTCTGTGTGGAATTCCTGTGTTCTCCCCATGTTTGCATGGTTTCCTCCAGGTACTCTGGTTTCCTTCTGCAGGCTTGTGAGAAAATTGGCCCTTGGTGTGTGTGTGTGTGTGTCTTGTGATGGACTGGTGTCCTATCCACAGTGTACCCTGCCTTATGCCCATTGTTTGCTGGGATAGAGTTCCAACTCTCCCGGGATAAAGTGATTAGAAAACAGAAGCATGGATGAGTTGCAGATGTTGACCATTTTCCCCATCTTTTTTTTTTGTTTACCCAAGCAACAGCAGTTTTAACTGAAATGTAGAGCTTTTACAATTTGCCCCTGGACTGACCAACTAGAACTACTTGGTTAAACAATGCATAGGGCTGGTTCTGCTCTCTTTAAAACACAGAACAAAACTACTTGAACAAACTGAGTACATGATAACATACAATAGTTATTGTGCAATTTACACCCTGCTGTCATTTATAGATACAAAATAGGGAACAAAATACAAACTTACTAAATGCTGGCGATGCCTGTGTATCACAGAAATTTGCCTTTAGCACAATTAAAGACAAAATGACATGGTTTGTGGCACATGCATGTTATTTGAAGGGGGATTCTGATTTAGTGGCCTTCAGTCATCACGGTAGGTTACCCAAAGATGATACTGTAGTTTCATACCATTGGCTTCTCAGCCAAGCATTGACACCAACTGTTCTCGTAATATGCAGGGCTAGTATTGCAACAAGACATCGTCTAAATTAAAAACATCTTTTTAGCCATTTCTTTCTGTGTTGTCAAAAATATAGCAAGTATTTTACTACACGACGCTGACGCTGTGCTCCGGTGGAGATTAATTTAGCCCTATCTTTTCCAGACTGTACCTGTACGATGATGTCCTAACATACGGTACTGCTGGGCAGTAGGGCGTTTGGTATTTCTCCGCCTCAACAGTAAGTTTTACGTCGTCCATCTTCGACGTGAATCTCGAACTAATCTTTTCACTGCAAACAGACGATGTGAGACGCGGTTTGACACTTTATTGATTGCTTGGTCCATGGCCTCATCACCTGTCTTTGATGACAAAGCGGCTCACACTACTGGCATTCGGGCTTGTCGACACCCCTATAAAAACATTTTGGGGGGAAGCAGTTTTTTGGACAGGATATCAGTATGTTACAATGAAAACCTAAATATCCAATTGCTAATTGCTAATTTACGTGTTTAAAACTACATTTACGCACACAGTGAAGACTTATGCCTCCCAACGGTCATATCGCACTTGCAGCTGTGAATTGCTCATGTGTGCTCTGATTGGCTGTTAGAGCGTCAGTTGTCTAGGCAACCTGAGGTTTGCGGCGCTTCCTTTTGTCTGAACCGGAAGGAAACTGTCGCGCACTGTAGGCCATTCTGGCTCCAGAGAGTCTTTAGAGGCAGGCATCTCGCCTTACCGGGAGTTAGAGCCGAAATGACTTTGCTTTCACAACCGTAGCAGAAAGCAAGATGTCTCTACCGGAGCCTGTGCGAAGGCGCCTGGAAGACTTGTCTCGCACGGTTTTTACCGACCAGAACCGAACTCGGCCCCTGTATGAGGAGCATTTCGCTTCTGTCAGTAAGTCTTCAAGATATTTCATTGTCAACTTACATTTAATAGAGGCGGATCATGGAGTATGACGTACTGCACGTTACGGTTTACCCGTGTTTTGTTTTCTGGCTGTTCTAGTTCTTGCTACAGAATTTGTGAAAAGACCGAGAGGGAATATTTATAATAAGTGTGTCTGGACTGTATTAACCCCTCTCTCTCAGTGCAGTGTTAATGTCCTGTAGTGTCCAGTTAGTGTGTCTGGACTGTATTAACCCCTCTCTCTCAGTGCAGTGTTAATGTCCTGTAGTGTCCAGTCAGTGTGTCTGGACTGTATTAACCCCTCTCTCTCAGTGCAGTGTTAATGTCCTGTAGTGTCCAGTCAGTGTGTCTGGACTGTATTAACCCCTCTCTCTCAGTGCAGTGTTAATGTCCTGTAGTGTCCAGTCAGTGTGTCTGGACTGTATTAACCCGTCTCTCTCAGTGCAGTGTTAATGTACTGTAGTGTCCAGTCGGTGTGTCTGGACTGTATTAACCCGTCTCTCTCAGTGCAGTGTTAATGTACTGTAGTGTCCAGTCGGTGTGTCTGGACTGTATTAACCCGTCTCTCTCAGTGCAGTGTTAATGTACTGTAGTGTCCAGTCGGTGTGTCTGGACTGTATTAACCCCTCTCTCTCTCAGTGCAGTGTTAATGTACTGGAGTGTCCAGTCAGTGTGTCTGGACTGTATTAACCCCTCTCTCTCAGTGCAGTGTTAATGTACTGGAGTGTCCAGTCAGTGTGTCTGGACTGTATTAACCCCTCTCTCTCAGTGCAGTGTTAATGTCCTGTAGTGTCCAGTCAGTGTGTCTGGACTGTATTAACCCCTCTCTCTCTCAGTGCAGTGTTAATGTCCTGTAGTGTCCAGTCAGTGTGTCTGGACTGTATTAACCCCTCTCTCTCAGTGCAGTGTTAATGTCCTGTAGTGTCCAGTCAGTGTGTCTGTACTGTATTAACCCCTCTCTCTCAGTGCAGTGTTTTGTAGTGCCCAGTCAGACTGTGTGTCTTTATGATTAAAACCTTGCCCTCTCTCTTGCAGACAGTGAGGTGGTGTCTAGTCTTCCTCTCCAGATGTCTCTGTTCTTCAATCTGTGGTTTTTCCCCCTCTGGTGGGTGTGTGAGGTTGTCATGCTACAGCTCAAGGTAAACCTATAAGCCTTCGTGTCTGTTGTTCTGTACCTCTTTCTGTCACTCTCACAGCCTGCCTCTCTCTCTGTTTGGGTTTCTGTCTTTTTTTATTCTTTGTTTCTGAAAAAACAAGCATGTCCTTCACTCTGCTTCCTTCTTTTACCTGTACTGTGTTAGTGTCCTGGACTGTGCAGATATTTGGTGTTTGAACTGGGTTAATGGCTCCCTTGTTCTGTCTCTTTCTCTCTCAGTATCCAGTGCTCACTGATTACTACAAGTTCATTCTCATCACCATCCTCATTTTAATGACTGTGATAGAAGCCATCAGACTTTACCTGGGCTACACTGGGAACCTGCAGGAAAAGGTACTGTCTGTGTCTCTGTCTGTTTTTGAACAGTCCTCATTCACCAGGGGCTGTGGTGAATAGCCGTCCTGAAACAGGGACAACAATAAAAGTACAGGTGAACAGTCATGTTAAACCAGGGGGCCATGGTGAAAGTACAGGTGAGTCATGTTTCACTGTACTCTTACTATAGTGTTTGCACTCACCCCCATCATAATGAAGTGCTTTGAGAAACTACTTATTCCACACATTAAAGCCAGCATTCCAAAAACACTGACGCTCCAGTCGCACACAACTAGACTCCAAAATAGCTTCTTCCCCAGAGCCGTCAAGCTGGTGACGCCCCCACTCCCTCCCATCACACTATGATCTCTCCTCACTTCTTTCTGTACCCACAATGACTGTACTCCAACACCACTACATACACGACAACTGAAAGTAAGCCGAAATTGTACTTAAAACTGTACTAGTTTACCAGTCGTAATACTTATTGATCACTGTATTATTTTTGCACTGTTCCCCGAATTACTTTTGCACTGTTTTTGTCCTGTTGTATATTTTTCTCTGCATATTTGCACAGTTTCTGATTACACTGTTATTGTTATTGTTTTACTGTCTATTGATTTGTTTTCTGTTCTATTTATATACTGTACCTGAGAGACTAATGAGAAACACTTTTCACTATACTATGCACCCGTGTAAGTATAATGACAAATGAGGTTGAATTGAATTGTGTGTTGGAATTACAGCAGGATAGTCCTGTTACAAACAAGCTAAACACACATTAAAAGATGAAGATAGTTGTAAATGTCCATTTTAGTGTCTACTACATCATACTGTGTTACAACTGTAGAAGCATAAATTTCATGAACTACGGACTCATAGACAAAATTTACAGTAGCACAGATATGACACTAGCAGACTCAAGTCAAAGCATAGTCTGTTGCAAAATTACCAAAATGTACAATACAAAAAGAACCTTGTTTTGGAGTGACACATTATTGCACAGGTACAGGCCAAGTGTTAGAGAATTTCCTAGGTGTGCAGTTTAATATGAAGCAGCACCGCGGGGTCACTGAGCTGCAGTGTCTCTGAAAGCCTGTTGTGTGAACCTCTGTCTCCCCCTGGTGGCAGGTCCCTGAACTGGCCGGGTTCTGGCTGCTCAGCCTGTTGTGTGAACCTCTGTCTCCCCCTGGTGGCAGGTCCCTGAACTGGCCGGGTTCTGGCTGCTCAGCCTGTTGCTGCAGCTCCCTTTGATCCTGTTCCAGCTGTTCAACGAAGCCATCCTGATCCAGCCGCTGGAGCGGGGCGTCCACATCGTGCTGGCCCTCTTCCTGCTGACCCAGGTGAGAGCCTGCCTCAGTCCCGGCACCGGAATCCGGAAGATGAATCCTCTCTGGCCGAGCCCAGGGCCCTTGGCTGGCGGCTGTCCGTTTCTCTTCCGGGTTAAGGCTCTATTTCCGATCGGAAAGCCAGTCTGTCCTTGGCCCGGGCAATCTCGTTTGCATTGCAGGCTCCAGTTGGTGCTCTGCATAAAACTGCAGTCTCTGTACCCTTGAAGGGCGAGCTGGTTCTTCCCAACATCTGTTTGAACAACAGTATGTCCATATCAGTACAGTCCAAGCTAATGCATTTCATTCATCAGAATAAGACCCATTTCTCTAGCAGCCAATTAGTTTACAGTGGAGGAATTTTGCTAAAAAAAAGGTGGTATTTAAAGCAAAATTCGTACAGCAGGAACCAAAAATGTCTAGCAGTTAACTTATTCAACAAGACAGTTAAAAGACTGAGAAGAATGGTTTAAGTGAAGGCATGTGATATTTCAAAGTAACCTCTGTAAATTCACAGCCCGCATAACTCATATACAGGAAGAAAGGTACTTGCCTTTCGATGACTTCCCTTCAGTTTTTATTCCAGTCAACGTAGACAGAATATAACATCAATTGACTGATGAGAGTCTAAATATTTAATTTTGTGGATTTTCTTGAAATTATTTGATGCTAAGAAATGTCCTAGGGTGTTCATTTCCAAACTCAAGGCTACGCCCTTCCTGTGTGCTCCATTCCAGAGTTTTGATATAACCAACTCCTTCATTTCTATACTGATCCTGTATTGACCCTGCTGATTATCAGTTAATTAAGAAGCCGCTTGTCGCAAACTGGAAGGCCTGCGAACTGGGTTGAATTAGGAACAGATCCTCTGATAGATGGATCCTTCCAGTAAAGCCACATGGGATACGTGCTGCCAGCAGGAGGCAGCAGTGAGGAGCAGTGATTAGAGTGCCGGACTCGTTCATGGAAAGCTGTGGGTTCAAATGACAGGTGAGATGCTGCTGGTGTAACGTCTGAGCAGGGTACTTCACCAGAGCCAGTAAAAGAAATTCCCAGCTGTATAAACGGGTGCAAATATCAGCCACCTTGGGTAAAAGTGGCAGATCAGTAAATTAGTAAATGGCTAATGAGCAGTAGCTATGACACATGGAATGGTTGCCAGCCATCCACTCTTCCAGGGAGAGAACCCAAGCTTCTCGATAAAGCACAGCTCAGAGTACGTGGATTGGCTGTAGTTTTCAGTCAGAATGCCATGGCGTCTGTAAACCCCGTCTTTCTCGTTTGCTCGCTCAGGCTCTCACGGGGTTGACTGCTCTCCGCTCGATGGTCCGACACACTGAGAACCGCTTTCACCTGAGACAGTTCAGCGGCCTGCAGGAACTCGGGACCTGACATCCTGGAGCGAAAGAGCGCCTCCGGTTTTGAGTGACTGGCAGTCTGATGAGGACTGATGTTCTGTCTGACATCATGATTCACCTCCTGGTTGACTGGCAGACACACAGGCCTGTGACGTACGGGCAGACATCCAGAATGACTGATCGGGTACTTCAGCAGATGGAATAACAGATCATTATTTTCATATGTATATATTTTTATTTTGACTGATACGCTAAAACCCGACTGAAAACAATTGTAAAAGTATTGTGTGTAAATGTGTGTACCAATAAAACCAGTATCTTCTTGATAAAAAAAAACACTCATTTTGCCTTTTGAACAAGTAAAATGGCCTTTCCTCCTCTCCTCTCCCTCTCACTGCCTCCGCTATCCTGTTTTGTGTTTATTACCGAGAGACTCCGTAATCTCCTCTCGTTTTGATTATCTTGTTTGTGTCAGATGAAATTTAACTTGAGATCTTGGAACGGGAATTTTGCGCGGGAAGTTGCCTGTAACTTTTCCTCTTTGTTTTAATCCCAGTATTTTTACTCATCTTTCCCGGTCCAGATAATCAGTTTCCTCTTTAATAGGTTGTAGTTACTGTTTTACCAGGGGAAATGTGCATTAAAGGTGCACGGCCTGATTAGGACATTTGGGAACTTAAATTTGATTAATTAATTTGATTAAATTTGATTAAAAATGATTAAAGCATTAAAGTGGAATCTTTCTCAGAATCTACATGCCATAAGCCTGATTTAGCAAGAAACTCAGAGTTGTGCAGCTTTTACTAGTAAACAGATACTAAAATGTCATTGCTCTACTGAGAATTTTGTGTCTGTAAGTCTTAGTCACTGTCTAGGGTGCAAAGTGGACATTTTTAATGTATATATCTACGTACAGCACAAAGTGGGAGAGTAGGACCAACAGTGTCCTGTTTCCTTCTGTACAAATTGTTTTTAAACCTCTTCTTAATTCCAGCTGTTCAGAGAAAATAACGGATTTAATAGCTTGTGGTTTGTGGCACAGTGGCACAGCTTTTTATGGTAAAGAGGGCACATCAGGCTGCCATCACACCTAGAAAAGGCAGAGACAGCCTTCTGTGCGGGGGTGCAGAGAGAAAAGTGAGTCCAGGGACTGCACTGCAGAAAGAGGAACGATGCCTTAAACATTAAACACACCATGAATCTGGGGAAAGTCGCTTTTAAAAATAAGGACTCTGGAGAAATGAAACTGAAAAAAAAATTAAAGGGAAACCCAGAAAGGCAAAACGTGTACATAAACATTAAGCATTTTAAGCATAACCTTAGGAGACTCTGGGACATCAAAAAGAAAAGGATCAGAATGTCATCAGTCATCAACAACAAATGTGACAGCCAACATAGAATTAAGCACACATGTGAAAGCAAGTATTATGAAACATACCAGAAATGAAAGACACTCACCTGCCTCATGATGGGGTTCAAGCAGTGGCCCTAGTAAAAACTCGCACCTGAGTGCACGAAACTTAAACAACGACAACAGAGACCTCTTCCCAGCAAGACACACCTGAGCACACCGCAAGGTAAGAGCACAACTAAAACAATAAAATTGACATAAATAACCAAGTCACAAGAAATATTCAGTCACACTATGGACATGTTGATAGCCACTGTCCTGTCACAGTCCCCTTCCACCTAAACAAATGCA
Source organism: Atractosteus spatula (assembly GCF_055471065.1). Lineage (NCBI taxonomy): Eukaryota > Metazoa > Chordata > Actinopteri > Semionotiformes > Lepisosteidae > Atractosteus > Atractosteus spatula. The sequence continues at coordinate 19,929,809 of NC_142711.1, read as the reverse complement.
AAACTCATGAAAAGAAAAAAAACAGTTGAAGCGTCTTAGTATCATTAAAGAAGTGACATTTACGCAATGTGGGTTACAACAACATAGGAATGCAAGTAAGAATCATCATCAGTTAAATCTACAGTACAAAGGCACAGATCACACTCATTTAATCATGATGTCTTTGATATTTTACCTTAGACACACACTTCCCACACTGGAAATCCTGATGCCTAGGGGTTCTGGGGTAGCAGTGATTATACAGATGAATTGCAGCAAGGGTATAAAGTGTTTTTAAAAGAAACCCCCAAATCCAGTTGTGTGTTTTAATGTCTCTACTTACAACTCTGAACCCTGTGACCGCACACGGGGGAGAGTGAGGAAGGGCGGTCAGACTGCTCTGATTGGCCTGTCTTCCAGTCACAGGAAGCTCCGCCCCACACCGGAGGATGAGCACTGATTGGAGGAGAGCTGTCCCGCTCACTGCCAGCACTGTACACTTGCAATCACTCAGGAGGCCACAGGGGAGGTAGGGAGGCTATATCACCCAGAGAGACCGAACCAAATAATCCCACCCTACCATCAATGGTAGGCCAACAGTGGAATTCCAGTCACAGCCATCTAGAGACATGACCCAGGCTTGAACGCACGATTATAGAGCTCAGAACAATCAGCACGGCTTCTGTCCCTGGTGGTCCTTCCCATCCTCACCTGCCTTCGCTACAGCCCTGTTCCTGGCTAGCCCACTCACTGCTCCTTGTACTCTGCCTCAGGCCGCCAGCCCCTCTGCCTGCACCGTGTCTTGCCCGACCCCTGGGACTCTACACTGGATCCGGTCCTCAGTGGGAGCACTGTCGGGTCCGTTCCCTGGCACAGCGCCCCGACAGCGGAGGAGACCAACTTGGGAAAGCAGACCGTCCAGATGATGTACGCCCTGTCCTGTCTGGCTCCAGGTGCAGACAGACCAGATTCTCCCTGATCCAGTGCTGACGTTGTGTTGGGTTTTGCAACCTGTAAAGAAGTAACAGAAAGCCTCCTCGGCTCATGAAGCCTTGCGAGAATTTATCCATACAGACCCTGGGGACCTCCCAGCTATGTGTGGGGCCTGGCACAAGAGGTTGCAAAGAGTTTTCACAAGGGTGTCGTCTCTAAGAAGTATTAAATGCCAAACCGAGCCGAGAGCCGACGTTAACTTGTGTCCCAGATTTCCAAGATGAAGCCAAGGACCTGTGCTCTTGCTCCATCTCAACAGGTTTGACAGATCTGATCAGCACAGCCCTGTGATTCCCACAAGCGTGAGGGCAGCGGTTTGTTCGCCATGTGTGTATGGGGTTAGGCCCTGCAGCTCCATGCTTAGGCTTCAATTGGAATAAATTGGACCAAAGAATGGGGGCTCCACCTGTACAGTCACCAGGAAAATAGGAACTGCTGATACGGACCAGATGGAGCCCTACGGTCTCTCTTCGGTGTGAGTAATCAAGTGCCTCTTAAGGTCGCTGGTCTGAATGAAACTCTTCTTGCAGATGGTGCAGCAGTAAGGCCTCTTTCCCGTGTGCGTGCTCTGGTGCCTCTTCAGGTTGACCAGTTTGCTGAAGCTCTTCCCGCACTGGCTGCAGCAGTGCGGCCGCTCGCCCGTGTGAATCTGGTGGTGCGCTTTGAGGTTGCACGACTGCCGGAAGCTCTTCCCGCACTGCGAGCAGGTGTACGGCCTCTCCCCGGTGTGGATGAGCTGGTGCGTCTTGAGGTGGCCCAGCTGGTTGAAGGTCTTCCCGCACTCGGAGCAGCAGTACGGCCTCTCTCCGGTGTGGATGCGCTGGTGGATCTTCAGGTCGCCCGCCAGGCTGAAGCTCTTCCCGCACTGGGCGCAGCAGTAGGGCTTCTCTCCCGTGTGGATGCGCTCGTGGGATTTGAGATGCCCCGAGTAGCTGAAGCTCTTCCCGCACAAGGTGCAGCAGTACGGTTTCTCTCCTGTGTGGGTCCGCTGGTGCATTTTGAGAGACCAGGCGGTGCTTAAAACTATGCTGCAGTGGGCGCAGCGATACCCCCCAGCGTTTGTGCCGGACGCCGCGGAGCTCTCACCGGCCGGTGACGGGGCGATTGAGCAGGACAGTCCAGTCGGCTCCTGTCCGTGCTGTACCGATCGGCTCTCATCCACGCCTCTCTCTGGGGGCGTTTCCCCCAGCTCCTGGCGGGAGATCTCCCTTTCCCTCTGCTCCGCAGGCTGTCCACCATGTTCCCAGTCCCCCCGGTATCGGACCAGCCGCTCGACCCCTTCGCTACACTGCTCCTCTTTAACGGGGGCCGGATCCGAGCTGTCAGGTTCCGGGTGCGCCCCGCCAAGTCGTTCGTAGGGTCCCAGCGGTTTGCCATCTGGGCCCTCCACTTGGGTGCGGATGGGCTCCGGCTCGATGTGTTGCTCTGCGGTCTGATGGGGCTGGAGCTCGGCACCCTGCTCTGTAATCTTCAGGACAGCCACTTCTCTGTCGCTCTGTGTTTCCATGACGACGGGCTCCAGTTGGCCAGTTGTCCACGTACCGCAATCGCGTCCGACACTGCTGAGCTTCTCCGCGTGGTGCTTGGATCCCAGCAGGTTACACTGCAGCGTGACGCAGTCAGGCCAGGAAGCCATCATCTGCACAGAGTCACGTCTCCTAGGCCCGTCTACGCTCAGTCTACATCTTGGCCACCTGGCAAGCTCTTTCTCACCCCCTGCGGGGGCGGGCTCTGTCTCTTGCCTCATGCCAGAGCCCCACCTCTTCCTGGGGCACTGCTGCTCAGCAGGGCTCCGTTCTCCAGAGTCAGGGAGCACGCTGCCCTCTGAACCTGCTACAGACCAGAGAACAAGGTGTAAGAATGACTCCCATAAGGAAATGCTAAAGCTACTAAATTTCGGAACTGATTTATTTGTTCCTGTCTGATATATGAGAGTGGATGTGTCCGTTCTTGTATGATTGGTGTGAGTGGATCTGTCTGTACCTGTCTGATCTGTGTGTCTGTCTGTACCTGTCTGATCTGTGCGAGTGTGTCTGTCCATTCCTGTCTAATCTCTGTGTGTGTTTGTCTGTACTTGTTTGATCCGTGTGAGTGTGTCTATCTCTTCCTGTCTGATAGGTGTGAGTTGGTCATGTGTAATCTGTGAGTGGATATTGAGGATCTTTGTGCCTGTCTATCTTGGTTGTCTGTGCTTGTCTGATCTATGTGCGAGACCTGACTTTTCGACTGACTAAAGAAAGGTGATCTGCGCTGGGTGTGTCTCAGAAGTGTATACTCTACCGTGTATAACAGAACAAAAATTCCTCAGTTCCTTTGTCCACCATATAGCACAGATAGCAATGAAACGGTGTAACCAAATGCAAATGCAACACATGCAATAGCTATGTGACAGATTATACCGTTTAATTAATGAGGTAACATTTATCTCCACCACACTCCTGTCATGCAGTTGATTAAACATGACACTCACGCTGTACACCCGCAGAGATTAACTGGGCCGTATCTTTTCCAGACCATATCTGTATGGTGATGTTCTTACATGATTTGCAGCTGAGTGGAAGAGCACATTGCATTTCTCCACCTCAACATAAGTTTGACGTCGTCCAACCTTGATGTGATTCTTGAACTAAACAAGATGCAGTCTGACACCTCACTGAGTACCTGGTCCATGATCTTGTCACGTGTCTTTAATGACAAAGACGGCTCAGGGAATCTAGTGGCATTTGGGCTAGTCAGCACCCTTAAAAACACCCCGTCTTTCATGGAGGTAGCAGGCTGATGATATGATGAAAACCTTTAATGGCACTATAAATCTAATGCATTTTTACTCTCCACTTAATGTACAAATAGACTTGAAATGTAAAACAAAAATGAACAGAAAGCGGGGCCTCACATTCTTCCAAAAAACCCCACCAAACCGAATAAGATAACGAACACGCAAATCGTGAGTGCAAGGAGAATTTCTGCCAAGGACAGCAAAGTGCATTCTGGGGCACCCTACTCAATCAGAGTCTGTTTCCCTGGATGTAAACACGTTCATTGTCATTTTCAGCGGTTCGTGCTTGACACACCTGTGGCTAATTCTCCCTTCAGACAGCTGCCGCCCGAGTCCTCTCCAGGCCTCTCCTGTTTGACCAGAAGTGATTCCTCCATGTCTTTGTACTATAAAAGACAAGAGGAGATTTCTGAGCAACACTGCACTACATGGTTCTAGATATGCACTGCAGTTACCACTGGTAGTCCACACCTGTACAGGAGTAGAGGTGAGCTATCGGAATATAGTGCTGTCCAGAGCACTGTTTCTTACTGTGTTGCCTACAGCAGTGGTTCCCAGCCCTGGTACAATGTCTCTACGGGTATTGACTTCAACTACATGGTTAAGCAGCTTGTTCCACACTCCCACCACCCTTTGTGTAAAGACGTGCCTCTTGTCCTAACTGGACAATCTCATCCTGCTGCGTCTTGAAAGAAGCCAGAGTATCGTCTTCAACAACATGGGTAAGCAGCTTGTTCCACACTCCCACCACCCTTTGTGTAAAGACGTGCCTCTTGTCCTAACTGGACAATCTCATCCTGCTGTGTCCTGAAAGAAGCCAGAGTATCGGCTTCAACAACATGGGTAAGCAGCTTGTTCCACACTCCCACCACCCTTTGTGTATCACCATGCCTCCTGTTCCTTGGTTTATTAGTTTAGGAAGTGTTTAAGAACTCAACCAGTGTCATTCTAAGCCTTGGCAGAAAACATTATACAGCTGAAGACCCAGACTGAATTCATACTACTGACCTCCTCTTTAATCACAACAGATTCCAGGTCAGTGTCCTCCTCTGTGAGATGGACAGGATACCGGTCATCAGCTCCCACTGGAATGCTGCCAGACATCAGCTCTCCGAATGTCCACAGACCCCGTTCCTTGTCAAAGAGGCTCTCTGTGACTCCAGAAGCTCTGTCCTCCTCAGCCCCTGCGAGAGAGAAATTGCTGACAATTCTGAGTACGGCTACAGAGGAATAATGCCAGTACTGGAACCAGGCCTGACACAGTGAGCGGGTCACACTCTGGACTCCTGGACAGTGGAGAACTTTGCTGGTCTTTTGATGGTGACCGCTGTCTAGGGAGTGGTGCTGTGTCTGACTCCACTCTGTGGGAGACTGTGATCCAGTCCCAGCAGGGATGGAGCAGAGCTGCACGTGTTACGCCATAATGTGTTTTACTGATACAATGCCACTCCTACTGTGTGCATGTCTGACACAGTGCCACTCCCACCCTGGGTCTGATAGAGTGTCACTCCAACTACTCACACTGTGAGCATGTCTGACACAATCGCACTCCCATTGCAGGCGTGTCTAATATAGTGTCACCCCCAGTGTGGGCATGTCTGATACAGTGTCTCACACAGAGTCTGTGGGCGTGTCTCATATAGTGTCTCTCCCAGTGTGGGTGTGTCTGATACGGTGTCTCAAACAGACTCTGTGGGTGTGTCTAACACAGTGTCTCACACAGACTCTGTGGGCATGTCTGATACAGTGTCACCCCCAGTGTGGGCGTTTCTATTACAATGTTTCACACAGAGTCTGTGGGCGTGTCTGATACAGTGTCTCACACAGAGTCTGTGGGTGTGTCTCATATAGTGTCTCTCCCAGTGTGGGCGTGTCTGATACAGTGTCTCAAACAGACTCTGTGGGTGTGTCTGACACAGTGTCTCACACAGACTCTGTGGGCATGTCTGATCTGGTGTCACCCCCAGTGTGGGCGTTTCTGATACAGTGTCTCACACAGAGTCTGTGGGCGTGTCTGATACAGTGTCTCACACAGAGTCTGTGGGCGTGTCTGATACAGTGTCTCACACAGACTTTGTGGGCGTATCTGATATAGTGTCACTCCCATTATGGGTGTGTCTGATACAGTGTCACTCCCATTATGGACGTGTCTGATACAGTGTCACTCCCACTATGGGCGTGTCCGATATAGTGTCACTCCCATTATGGGTGTGTCTGATACAGTGTCACTCACCCAGCTCCGTGTGTAAAAGCCGTTGAGAACCGAAGCCTGTCTAATTTTTAGAAACAGTGCCTTGTACCACAGAGCTCAAACTAGGGGATCTGGGGGGATCTCTCAGAGGGGTCTCAGTAGCACACAGGAACTCCAAGGCTGACTGGCACCACACCCACACGCCCGAACCCAGGACACCCTGAGCCTCACACAGTACTTCTGCCTTTCTGAGCTCCCACCGTCTGCTGGGGAAGACATGCTTTTCAGGCTGGGGGCTCGAGTTTTTTTATAACCCCCCCTCAGCTCAGAAACAAGGGCCTGAGCTTGTGCACTGACCTGCCGGGGCCTGGACCCCCACGGAGCATGCCCCCCCAGCCGCGGCCCGCCGCCGCAGGCGCCGCCGCAGGGCCTCGTTCTCCCGCCTGGCCCGGGCCAGCTCCAGCCGCGCCGCCGCCATGCTGCCCTCGAACAGCTCCGAGACCTCGCACACCGCCGCCCGGAACAGCGCCTCCATGACGGAGGCCAGCTGGCTGCGGAAGGGCATGCCGGCTCTCGGAGATCGGAGATCGGAGATCCGGGTCTCAGCCCAGCCCCCGCCGGGTCTCCCCTCTCTACAGCAGGGCGTCCATGTGAGAGGGGCTGTTCCAGAGCAGAGGAAAGCGCCGGACCTGGACCTCGGCGCAGCGGCCTGGGAGGGAGAGGTCAGAGGGAAGAGTTACTGCCCTGTCTGTGCCACGCACACTCATATCCCCCTGCAGCTCCCAGCTGGCAGCCCCCTGGAGCCCAGCAGGAGGGAGCCTGGTCAGTACCTGGAGGGGAGACTCCTGGGAAAGCTAAGGCTGCTGCTGGAAGAGGTGTTAGTGGGGCCAGTAGGGGGCGCTCACCCTGCTGTCTGTGTGGGTCCTAATGCCCCAGTACAGTGACGGGGTCACTTTACTGTAAAAAGGCGTTGTCCTTCGGGTGATACGTAAAGCCAAGGTACGCAATGACCCCCATCCAGCTGTGTGTTGAAAGAAGCCTGGGTATCAGTTTCAACAACATGGCTGGACAGCTTGTTCCACACCCCCACCACCCTTTGTGTAAAGAAGTGATTCCTGTTTTTTTTTCTGTATGAAATCATTTATCTCCTCTGCAATTTCACTTTTCAATAATGCAAAAGAAGTACGTATTTTACTGTATTATGTACTTCTAATATATGTTCCTCAAATACTGTTTAGCAGGACCTCTTGGATGGTGAAGGCTTGTTATGCTGCACTCGGTCGCAAAATAAATAAATGATAGGGCGTAATTAGATAAAGTTTGAAAATTGGAAAACATAATTGTTCTCGGTTTTCAACGTGCTTCTCGCGTTTACAGAAATCAATATTGGAACAACGAATCTGAATGATACTAACAGTAGTTATTCACCATTTCAGGCATGCTACATATTCTCAATGTGTGGCCCATCCTTCCCAGTCCCAGTAAGGACTGCACCTGCGTCATCGCGGGCACTGTGATGCTAAACTACATCTGCGGACAGCCTCGTCACGGCTCAAACGTGTCCAGTCATCCCAGAAGAGATACCGCCGACGTGTTAGTCTGCAAGCATCCCATTATCTCAGTGAACAAAATTAATGAATGGCGATGTCCAGTCAATCCCGGTGTGTTCTACTCTATACACACACGATGAGCTGACTGCCTCTTCTAACCGCAGTATGAATAGTTAACGGGAACCACCCTAGGCTTCATATCTGAAAGGCACACACTGCCATTCCGTATGTGCTACCTTCAGATTATTCTTCACCTTCGTAATCCCACGATGTTGTACTCATTTTGTATCTTCACTGACCGTGAGTGTTGCCCATGACGAAAGTGGTTTACATCGAGAATTTGTATTTTTAGTTATTAGTTATCTTTTCTTGCTTTTCCCCTCAATTCCGGCTTTACTCATCCTCCAAACGCCACCCTTTTTGTCAGAAACATGAAGTAACGAGATACTCATTTTGTACACTGCCCCGACACGTAGGCTTCATGTGGCACCCCTAGGGTTGCGTGCTGGACAGTTGTAGACAGTGAAGGTTTCTATACTGTCTGTAGCAGCGTATCATATATACGTGGATGTAAGACGCACGGCGTGATGCATTTAGGGTAAACGACCACAGTGTAAAGAGACAAAACGTTCACGATTCACTGAACGACCTGTAACAAGCACGCTAGGAATTGAGACCTCATCGACATGCAAAAACGATCCATCGTGAGGGGCGATTTACAACAAGGTTTACGCAAGGGTTACGCACCGCACGGACAAAACTCTGCCCCGCAGCGAGTCTGGCGACGAGAGACGCTCCGCTGTCCCAGGCGGTGACTCCCCAGGCTGTCACACGTACTCACCGCCAGCAGGCGACGAGAACAGCAGCTGACGAGCAAAGCTAGGAAGTGGACAGGAGTCCACGGTTGGGCCCCTACGGAAGCCTTATTTGGACAAGCAGAACCAGGCTGCTGCATGCGCGCCCCCTCCCCACACACACACACCTCCCACCTCCCAACAAAGGCAGCATTTGATGCGACATCTGCAATTTGGGCATAGAAATAACAGTTCTCACTCTGAAGTTGAAGTTGAAAAACTGAAGTTGGGATCCTGTAAATAATGCAACTCCGTAGTGACTGTAATGGAAGTAGACTCTGCCTTGAGAAAGGATAGGTTTACTGACCACAGCTTGTCTGGAGAAACTGGACACGGACAGACAAGAACGCCTCAGTAGTGGGAGTCACTAAGGTGCTGGTTCAGTTCTGGTGCAGCCCGGGAGTGGGTGTCAGTTCCACAGAACCAGGAGGCCATATCAGTGTAACAGTAGAAGAGTGTTTTCCAGGCCCCCAGGTTAGTGAACTCGCACTGAATTTACAATTTCTCTGCCATTATAATGGTTATAATGCTTAGAATATACAGTAGGTTCCAAAGACGTCAGAAGAATCAGGCAACACTATTTATTATTTACTTTATTTAGATGCTTATGCTTTACAAAATACATACAAGAACTTGGAAGTATTTCCCCCCCCAAATTATTAAATAGGTTCCATGCAAGGAACATGTCCATTATCCCTGAGTTTGTCTTCCCCTTTGAACATGAACAAACACTGCAAGTCCACCGTATCCTCTGTCCCACTGCTCGGTCAGCTCCCAGCTCAAGAAATCCAAACCTCTGACCCACTCCTACCCATGCATCCCAGACAGGCCCACAGACCTGTCTGGGATGTTCAAAGGGGAAGGGAGAGCCCTGCCAGCTCCAGGAAGCCAGAGCTCAGCCTGGCCTACCACTGCCCCCCGGCGCTGGACAGAACAAATACCCCAGACCTCGTCTACCACTGCCCCCTGGGGCTGGACAGCAGAAAAACCCCAGACCTGGTCTGCAACAACACTGCCCCCTGGGGCTCTATAGTGGAAATACCCCCAGACTACCACTGCCCCCTGGGGCTGGACAGAACAAATACCCCAGACCTGGTCTGCAACAACACTGCCCCCTGGGGCTCTATAGTGGAAATACCCCCAGACTACCACTGCCCCCTGGGGCTGGACAGTGGAAACACCTCAGACGTTGACTACAACAACCCACCCCCGGTGCTACAAAGGAAACACCCCAGACCTGGTCCCTGGTCTACAGCGTCCCTGCCAGGCCTGGCACAGCGAGCCACAGGCTGGCAAGGGCTCAGGCACAACTCCTGCTCACCAAGTCCTGTTCGCCTGTGCCAGGAAAGCCCCAGGACTGCCACCCCGCGCTCAAGCCTTCATGCGCCAAGGCTGGCAGCAACAGAGAGGGGAAAAAAGTCACAGCAACAGGGTCACGGGCTAAATCAGGTTTTCCCAGCCCAGAATAAGTGGGTTTTTGTGGATCCTGTGTGAAGTTCTAGAGGAGCAGTTCAAACATCCGTCCGGTTGCTCAGCTGGAACTGAAAGCTTTCCGCGTCGAAAACAAACCAGACCCCATCGAGACGTTGATCTCCAGCAGTCTGACCTCTCCAGTGAGCGCGGCCCCGGGCCGGGCCCTACACGCCCCCGTACAGGTGGATCTTGGCAAAGGAGACGGACTCGTAGGCGTCCCGGTGCCCTTTCTCGTAGACCACGTAGATGTACTTCCTGTCCTCCACGCGGCCGCGCAGCGTCGTCATGGAGGAGTATGCGCTGGGGCCCCGCCACAGCCGCAGCGTCCGGGGCTCCCAGGACGAGCCGTTGGTGAAGGACCAGCGCAGCGTCAGGTTCACGCCTGGGGCGGGGAGAGGGAGAGGGGTTACCGAGAGCGAGGCCACACCAGGGGGCAAGCGCCCGGCCCGGGGTTTCTCTCTCCTCGGCCTGAAATCCGGCGCGACCGTGGCTCTGCTCACGGCCTTGTAGCGGGCCAGTCCACGTGTGCTGTTACTAAGGCAACATGCAGGCCCACGCCCCACACCTCACCCCCAGTCACTCAATTCCCAGCAGCCCCAGTTCCCAGACTGTCTTCATGCCAGATTAATAAACAACAATAATTCCTTACACTTATATAGCACTTTTCTGGACACTCCCCTCAAAGCGCTTTACAGGTAATGGGGATCCACCACCCCCAGTGTGCAGCCCCACCTGGATGATGCGACGGCAGCCATAGTGCGCCAGAACACTCACCACACACCAGCTATCAGTGGGGAGGAGAGCAGAGTGATGAAGCCAGTTCAGAGATGGGGATTATTAGGAGGCCATGATGGGTAAAGGCTAGGAAGAAGTTTGGCCAGGACACTGGGGTTACACCCCTACTCTTCTGGAGAAAAGCCCAGGGATTTTTACTGAACACAGGGAGTCAGGACCACGGTTTTACGTCTCATCCGAAGGACAGCACCTTCTTACAGTATAGTGTTCTCATCACTATACTGGGGCATTAGGACCCACACAGACTGCAGGGTGAGCGCCCCCTGCTGCCCCCACTAACACCTCTTCCAGCAGCAGCCTTAGCTTTCCCAGGAGTCTCCCCTCCAGGTACTGGCCAGGCCCTGAGCTCCAGGGGGCTGCCAGCTGGGAGCTGCAGGGTGATATGGCTGCTGGATATCTGGAGGGGAGAGGACCACAACACAGACTTGCGGACTCGGACGTTACACACTGCTGAGAGAGAGGCAGAGAGGCAAGCAGAGAGGATGGCGGGGCACTAACTGCGCTTGAGAAGAGTATTAACAAGGTGTGTTGCATGTGCAACAGAGCTCCCCCCTCCCTGTGAGAAGTGACCTGTCTGAAACACCAGGGGGCGCCATGGGTCTTGAGAAAGAAAAGCTCCAACTCTTCCCTCAGCCTCAAAGCATGTGCCCTCCAGGAGCTTCACAGGCGGCACAGGAGTGAGCAAAGTCAACAGGTATTTGCAAGGTGGTCAGGAAGACCCACTGCCCAGGGGTGGCCAGTCTTATCCCCTACAAAGCACTCAATTTCAATAGTCGGAGACAGAAAACACTACGCCTGGACACAGATTCAAAATTCAGAGCTCGAGTTTCAGAACTCTTAAAGGCACTGACAGACACTCCAGAGTACTTCTCCAGAACCACAAGTGGGAGCTATGTGAAAGAGCACTTAAACCTGAGAACAGGAGGTTCTGCTTTACACAAAGGGTGGCGGGAGTGTGGAACAAGCTGCCCAGCCATTTTGTTGAGGTATACCTCCGATACCCTGGATTCTCCAAAAACACAGCTGGCTGAGACCCTGGGATCAATGAGGTGCTCACTATCAAACGGGCAGGGTGGGCTCAGGGGTCTCCTCTCGCCTGTGACCCCCCCCCTCGTGCTCGGGCTCTTACGATGGTGGGGGTTGGCGGGGTTGGTGAAGAACAGCACCCCGTCCTTAAGCAGGGCTCCGGCCGCCACCACGGGGTCCACGAGCGTCTCGTCGAAGCGCACGCTCTCCACGGGCAGCGTCTGGCCGCCGTCCTCGCTGCGCGCCAGCAGCCGGCAGCGGCAGTGGTACGCGTTCTGGTTGCGGGCGTTGACCACCACCGAGCCGTCGGGCATCTCCACCGGCTTCCAGGAGAGAGAGAGAGAGGTGGGGGGTGAGGCGGACAGAGAGGGGAACGGGACACAAGGACAACAGAGGTCAGTATCCACAGACAATGAGCTACTCAGGCAGGACAAGCAAAGACAGGCTGAGGCCAAGCGCTCAGGTGCATCACCTTTAGTGTCTGAAAACAAGTTTATTCTAAAATCCCTGAACCAGCACCCGAGTTACACCCCCCCCCCCCCGCCGTGTGCGAGAGACCTGCCTGGCACTCGTCTGGGTTGAAGTCCCCGGCGCGTTTCGGCTGGTTGTAAGGGATACTCTTCAGCGCTGCTCCGTTTCTCCAGCTCTGCCCGTGATCGTCGCTGAGCACACAGAACACCCCGTCCCCGCTGATCGTCCCGTGACCACACACTATCAGCCTGCCCCGAGCCGGGGGGAGGCGCTTCTACACGAACACGGGACAGATCAATACACCAGGCGGTCAGGAACACTGATCGGGGACTGCGGCTGACTTTCTTATGCTGTAGTGTCCAGTCAGTGTGTCTGGACTGTATTAACCCCTCTCTCTCAGTGCAGTGTTAATGTACTGGAGTGTCCAGTCAGTGTGTCTGGTCTGTATTAACCCCTCTCTCTCAGTGCAGTGTTAATGTACTGGAGTGTCCAGTCAGTGTGTCTGGACTGTATTAACCCCTCTCTCTCAGTGCAGTGTTAATGTCCTGTAGTGTCCAGTCAGTGTGTCTGGACTGTATTAACCCCTCTCTCTCAGTGCAGTGTTAATGTCCTGTAGTGTCCATTAAAACACATGAACCCCTCCCCCTCCTGCCCCCATACCTGGAGGCCGTAGCCTGGCCCTGGCATGAACATCTTGGTGCCCAGCTCGGTGGACAGGTTCCTGGGCCTGCTCCAGCTCAGCCCGTCATCAGCGCTGTGAATCAGCATGGTGCTGGACACACTGCAGCCGATGTAGTGAGGGCACAGGGTGTACATGACAAACACCGTGCCCGTCTCCTCGTCCACCACCACAGAGCCCAGGTTCAGCCCATCGGTCACAGCCCCGTCGTCCACGATGAAGGAGGTAGGGCTCCATGTGGCACCTGAGAGAGGAGAGGGATCACAACTCAGAGCCAGGGAGACAAAACACTCTGACCCCATGATGACAAATACCACATACTACATGAGCAACATAAGACTGTACAGTACAGGCACACTGACTGGACACTACAGTACATTAACACTGCACTGAGAGAGAGGGGTTAATACAGTCCAGACACACTGACTGGACACTACAGGACATTAACACTGCACTGAGAGAGAGGGGTTAATACAGTCCAGACACACTGACTGGACACTGCAGGACATTAACACTGCACTGAGAGAGAGGGGTTAATACAGTCCAGACACACTGACTGGACACTACAGGACATTAACACTGCACTGAGAGAGAGGGGTTAATACAGTCCAGACACACTGACTGGACACTCCAGTACATTAACACTGCACTGAGAGAGAGGGGTTAATACAGTCCAGACACACTGACTGGACACTACAGGACATTAACACTGCACTGAGAGAGAGGGGTTAATACAGTCCAGACACACTGACTGGACACTACAGTACATTAACACTGCACTGAGAGAGAGGGGTTAATACAGTCCAGACACACTGACTGGACACTACAGTACATTAACACTGCACTGAGAGAGAGGGGTTAATACAGTCCAGACACACTGACTGGACACTACAGGACATTAACACTGCACTGAGAGAGAGGGGTTAATACAGTCCAGACACACTGACTGGACACTACAGGACATTAACACTGCACTGAGAGAGAGGGGTTAATACAGTCCAGACACTAAACTCAGAAGGAGGAACAGCGGACTGGGGACAGACCTCTGTCTGTGGAGCGCCTAGTGGCAATGAACTTGGCTCCGCTGTCCGAGGAGGAGCGCTTCCTGGCCTCGCTGAAGGCGAGCAGGCTGCCCTGCGGGGTGAAGGTCACCAGGGGGATCCGGTAAGTGTCCACTTCTCCGGCGCCGCCGCTGACCCACAGCAGCTGCTCATTCAGCAGCAGGGGGCTGACCTGGAGAGACAGAGGCCTCCTCGGTCCCGGTTCTGGAGCTGGGCCTGGGGCAGACCCTTCTCTGACTGATCTACAAATACTGACTGATCTCCTGGCTGAGACTCTTCCGAGCTCAGTCTTGGTTTCCACAAATACCCCAGTTAAAGCACATTATTTCCCCCAGATCCACAGCTCAGAACTCTATTGTCTCTCCTCACTCTGACAGTCAAGACTTTGCTCCCTATTTCAAGTCAAGGAGCTTTATTGGCATGACCAATGAGTAAAATCAGTGCTGCCAAAGCAAAACAAATACAATTAATATAAAACAAAAATCTACAGACATTTACAATAAAGACGCAATCATAAGATATTTGCATATAAACAAATGGAGCATTATTGAGAGACAAGTTCAGTTTTCCTCAGGCTGTGACAGGGGATCACATACTGGGCTGCCAGTTCAACTGAGTTCCCTCCTCCCTCTCCCAGTAGGATTGGGACTTGTTGTGATTCTGGCAGGTGTGGGAACTCGGGGATTAGATTTCTGAATTTAGGGAAGAATGATTCTCTAATCCCAGAGTATCTGTCACAGTGCAGTAGGAAGTGCACTTCTGTCTCTATTTCTCCCCGCTGGCAGTGGGAGCACAGCCTGTCCTCTCTGGGCAGCCAGGTCTGCCTGTGTCGCCCAGTTTCTATGGCCAGGCTGTGGTCACTGAGCCTGTCCTTCGTCAGGGTCTGTTTCTGTTTGCTGTTTCTTATCTTGGTCAAATATTCGGCTAGTGTGTCTTGTCTGTTTAGGATTCTGTAGCATTCTGGTTTGTTGTGTTTGTGTGTCCCAATGTGCTAGATATTGCTGTTTGATCTGTGCTGTGAGCAGCTCTGTCTGAGCAGCTCTGGGTGTCCAGCTGATGATAAGCAGGCAGGTGGACACCTGGGACACACCCACAGCGGGAGTTCTGATTGGTTAGATTCCAGCACACCTGAGGGAAGGCCACTCTGAGCTCAGAACCTGGAACAGTGCCAAGAGCAGTTACAAATCAAATATATCAGTCAAATATAAACCAGACAGAAATCTGAAGTTAATTAGCCTGTAATTAAGAACTCGGACGAAACAAGAAACAGAAGAAAGTCTTTCACGTGGACCAGGAGTAGGAACCCTGCCTTATTCCATTTTAGGAACTTCTTGTGCTCAAATAACTGTAAATAACAGATCAACGTTTACTCTTGCCTGGACAAAGTCATCCCAATGGGCTTCTCCAGAATTAGAGAAGCATGAACCAGAGGGAACCAGTGGAAAATACATGGAAGTGGATTTAAAGCCTAACATGAGGCACTTCTTTACACAAAGGGTTGTAGGAGTGTGGAACAAGCTGCCCAGCCATGTTGCTGAAGCTGATTCCCTGGCTTCTTTCAAGAAATGGCTGGTGAGATCCTTGGATCTATTAACTATATCGAACAGAGAAAGTGGCTCGAACTTCCTCTTGTACAAGGAGTTTTTTGTTCTAAATCTTTGTAAAATATGGCAAAAAACCAACCACAAGCAAAGACACTGGAAGCGCGGCGGGAACCAAGCCTTACCGCACTACCAAAACGGCAGCTTCAGCAAAACCGGATGTCTCTGAAACAAGCTTCTCTTAATTGTTGCTTTTGTGTGGACCCGACTAAAAAGGGGAACTTTTAGCCGTTCAAATACATTTCTTTGCGACATCTTTATCAAAAACAAACTACCAGATTCGAGACAGGTGACAACACTACAGGGAAGGCTGGACCATCTCAACACCCTGCTGCCCGTAATTTGATTAATAAATGAAAACTTTCCTCACCGGAGATCTTGTTTATTAAAGGGCTACTTTGCATTATTCCTCCAAAGAACTATTACAAACATCACCCATCATTAGCGTGTTACTTACCTTCTCAAATCCCCCCGAACTCAGCGGGATTAATAATGTAATGACGACTCCTACTGGAAGAAGGCGAATCCAGTTTCCTGGACTCTCCGTTTGACCAAAACTCCCCATCCAGCCTGTCCACGGCTCTATAACACTCACCCCCTACCGATACTCACAAGCCTGTGTCACTGCTGCGACTCCACCACCAAGGGCGGAAAACAAACGGTGAGATCATATGACTTTAGCGGTCATGTGACCAAGAGGAGCCGTTGGCAGGCATCGGGCGCCATTGCGGCTCGGAAAAGGGGAATCCCCTGTGTCATGCCTGGGGGAAATACGGAGCCAAGATGGCGGCAATGTAGACGCAGTATCCCGAGATCTGATCGGCACGTTCGTCGTTTGTGCCCAACCTTCATTTCTAGGAAGGTAATGTGATAAAAATTGGTTAAGGCGGGAAGATAATTAAATCGACCTAACTAAGTTTTAGGTGGAGCAGATTTAACGTCTGGTCTTTTCTAAAGGCCTAAAACGGATTCTGGATCCTGAGGCCAGGGAGTTGAGAGCTCTTGGAGTAAAGTATTGTGGCAACTGTCGGCGTTTTGACGCTATTGCAGGTAGGGGTGGGACAATATAGTTCTTCACCTACCACAGGGACTGCTGGGAAGCTGTTAAGAGCTACTTGTATGGGACTCCCTGCCCTGTAGGCGCTGTAATTAATTGCTCTACTTGGACTCCTCACCTGGTTGTTGTTTGTGGATCCGTCAGCCTCCCTTGGACTGGCCCCCAGTGGTCTACAGGCTGGTCATGGGTGGGGTTATTGAGTCCTTGTGGTCGTCCTGAGTGGTGTCGTCTCCCTTGAGCACCTTGACGTTGAGCCCACAGCAGTCCCTGGCCTCAGGCTGTCCCCTCCTCAGGTCTCGCCTTTTCCTGCGTTCGCCCCTGTAAAAACAGACAGAGGTCCGATGTGCACCTCTCTTTCTCTCTCTCTCTCTCTCTCTCTCTCTCTCTAAGTCTGTAACTCTCTTGCTTTCTCCCTTTCCAAGTCTCTCTAACGCCCCGGCTCCTCTCCAGGCTCATGATTACAGGGCTCGCTGTAAAGAGAAGGGCAGTAAAACTGTCGGCGGTCATCTCCGGCCTGTTATTCCCCACGCCACACACACAGCCGGATCTGCCACAGTATTAAAAAGGAAACTAAAGTGCTAAAATAACCTGCGTGATCGTTTGTAAGCAGCGACATTTGAGGTACTTTTATGACCCCAGCTGCCACTGAGCACTTCCATACTGAAGGCTTAGCTGGAGAATTGACCTGCAGTGGCACTGCAGGGTGTCTGGGTGCTAAGGTCCCACCTCTGTTTCCTGCTCATGACAGGCGGCTTTAGGGAAGACTGCTGTGAGGATTTTCTAACAGTAAGCAATGTGAAGGAAGAAGGCCAAAATAGGTCATTATTCAATGTGAACAGCCTCGAACAAAGTTCGAAGATTGTTCTGAAACATTTATTTAGGGTTGGTATGTAGTTATGGTGGAGCAGCAGCAGTGTGGAGCTGTGGTTATAACTTTGACCTCTGAAATGGAACGTTGTGGGTTTAAGTCCTCTCTCCTTTTTGCTCTTCTCTCTTCTCCCTCTGCCTCTGTCGTCTCCTCAAATTCAACAGCCTATCAGTGTGCGACACTCCCTTCAGGCTAGAGACTCAGTTCCTTCAGTGTGTCAGTGTGGGAGACTCCCTTCAGACTAAAGAGACTCACTTCCTTCAGCCTGTCAGTGTGGGAGACTCCCTTCAGAATAAAGAGACTCAGTTCTTTCAGTCTGTCAGTGTGAGACACTCCCTTCAGACTAAAGAGACTCAGTTCCTTCAGCCTGTCAGTGTGGGACACTCCCTTCAGACTAAAGAGACTCAGTTGCAATTGAGTGGAATTAAATAGCTTTCTTTATTCAGTATCACTCAATGGTGGCACAGCTTGTAGGGCCTGATGCCTTATAAAGCCTCTGTGGGAGATAATTCACAGAAGGGAAGATGAATTGAGGGTAGAAATTAATTAGAAAAGAGAAAAATTAAATAACAGAGGCTAAAATGAATTAGCAGAGTTAAACTAACTCCATAACATGGGCAGCAGCAACAGACTGACAATGGACTTGAAAGACAGACTTTCAGGATTTATTCTTCTTCTTGCATGTATATGCCTAGTGTTTTAACATATCCTGATGGGGACAAAGCCCCCATGTGCATTTGGGAAACAGCAGATATGTGATTCCTTGCAAATTATTTCAACCGAGAGCTGTTCTATGACAAACTACGTGTGGTCCCCAAAATGATTAGTTCATTAAGATAAGATAAAACTCTATTGATCCCGAAGGGAAATTGAGGAAAATGTTCCGGCTGTGTAATAAAAACTATGCAGCCAGGTGCCGTGAGGTTTGGTTACCTGCTTGCCTGTGATTCTCTGCTTGCCTCTATGCCTGCCCTGTCTGTGAAATGAAGAGCTGTGTGACCTGATCCTTGCTCACTCTCTCTCTCTCTCTCTCGCCTGCAGCGCAGGGCTCGTCACTGCTGGGAGGGGTCTACCTGGGAGCAGACTGTGTGTCTTTGATATGTATGGACAAACCTGACACAGTCCGATGTGATTTGCCATCTGCCCTGTTTGAAGGTTTCCTGCTGGCAGGCTGAAAAAGGCAAGGCAGGGTGTGATTGGTGAGTCTGGGGGCCATGATATAGCTAAGAGGCTGGGAAGCGAGAGTCTCAGCTCAGTTGCCCCGTGGGCTCGGGTGTGAAGTCAGGGGTCTGGGCTGCAGTCAGGGGAGGGCTGGTCCGTCCTGACGATGATGGAGAGCCGCCTGTTCGTCTTCGCTCTCGCTGTCCTGGCGCTGCCCACCTCAGCCGGTAAGTACCATAGTCTTCCTCCTCTCCAGCCACTAAGGGACTTGGAGGGCCGAGGGTCAGGTGTGAGCTCAGGTGATTCATCTGCAGTCTTTCCTGTTACTCGCTGGCATGAACCTGGGCTCACTGGACTTCTAAACACCATCACTGATTAATCTGTATTGTGTGATAAACCATTTTACTGGAAGAAACTAGTGAGAATTGCAGTTGTGGAAGAAGGGCCCTTCTTTACCTGCTGCTGTAGAGGTAAATATAAACGGGGTGAATCAGAGAAATATTCCATGTTTCATGAGCAGCGCTGGTGTGCTGGGGCTCTAGCAGAGCATTAGGAGAGGGACATCCTGCTCAAAGAGCTCTCTGAATTCCCAGGCAGGCTGTCCAGGGTTTTTGATTGTCTCTGCATTAGGATTTGTTGGGGCTCTGGCAGTTGGGTTCAGGAACAACCAAGTGTGATCACAGCAGTGTTCTGGAATAGCAAGATGTGCTCACAGCAGTGTTCAGGACCAGTCTGGAGTGCTTACAGCAGTGTCCAAGACCAGATGGATGTGCTTAGAGAAGTGTTTAGGAGCTTGTTCACAGGGGTGTGCTCACAGCTGTGTTCAGGAACAGTAGGGTTGTATTTACAGCAGTGTTCAGGAGTAGCGGGGGTGTACCCATAGCAGTGTTCAGGACCAGGTAGGTGCGCTCACAGCAGTGTTCAGGAGCGGCAGGGGTTGTACTCACAGCAGTGTTCAGGAGTAGCGGGGGTGTGCTCACAGCAGTGTTCAGCAGCAGCAGGGGTGAGCTCACAGCAGTGTTCAGGATATGGGGGTTGTACTCACAGCAGTGTTCAGGCACAGTGGGGTGCGCTCATAGCAGTGTTCAGGAGCATCAGGGGTGCGCTCACAGCAGTGTTCAGTGTTCAGGAGCAGTGGGGGTGAGCTCACAGCAGTGTTCAGCAGCACCAGGGGTGAGTTCACAGCAGTGTTCAGTGTTCAGCCACAGCAGGGTGTGGTCACAGCAGTGTTCAGGAGCAGCGGGGGTGAGCTCTTAACAAAAGGAGCAAAAGGAATAAAAAAAAACTCCCTCTCCCCCCTGTCCCCCGGTCAGTGACGTGAGGCTGGTGGGCAGTGCCCACTCCTGTGAGGGCAGGGTGGAGGTCCTGCACGCGGGACAGTGGGGACAGTGTGTGACGATGACTGGGAGCTGAAGAACGCCGCCGTGGTGTGCAGGCAGCTGGGCTGCGGATCCGCCGTGTCAGCACCAGGGGGCGCCTGTTTCGGACCGGGGTCTGGACCGGTGTGGCTGGACGGTGTGTCCTGCGAGGGGACGGAGGTCACACTGAGCCGCTGTGTTTCAGAGGGATGGAGGGCAGGTGGAGCTTTTCTACAACGGCAGCAGGGGCAGCGTCTGTAGCAACAACATGACCGACCTCGCGGCCGCCGTGATCTGCCACCAGCTGGGCTGCGGAGACGGCGCGGGTGTCGGGGAGATGGCGTCCAGGCTGACCGGCGCCCCCCGGTGGCTGGACGACATTCGGTGTCGCCTGCAGGACTCCGCCCTGTGGCAGTGCCCGTCGTCGCCGTGGGGCCAGAAAGGCTGCCGGGATAACGAGGTGGCTGGGATCATGTGCTCAGGTACTCGGCTCGTACTCCGGGACCGCTCTGCTCGGCCGGTCCAGCCCCCCCTGTAGTCTGAAGTCCGAGTTCTGCTGGTTCTGTGGAATGTGGAGCAACATGTGCAGCAGTGTGACCTGTGTCTTTCTATTGGATCTGTGATACGAAGTTAAGTGTCCCTCAGTATCCTTGTCCCCTCTTCCTGAATCGTGAGCTGTTCTGTTACCCAGCACCCACCTTTATTATCATGCAAAACTGGTTCTCACATCTGATTGGCTACACACCATGGCCACAGCCAATTAACTGCACCAATGACGTCACAGTCAAGGGGCGAATTACTTTGCTGAGCTTGTCTAGTAATTGGTTATAATATTTGAAGAAATAAGGTCTCCTCTCCAGCAGGATGGGTTTCATCACAGCCTGGCCATAAATACTAAAGCTGCAAATTGTTTGAAATAGATGTACATATATTCTTGTTAGATGTATCTGTAAGATGATGTGACTTTATTTTGAAGAAAAAAGGAAAGATTTTATTTGAACCTTGTTTAGGAGAGCTTGCCATTCTGTTATTTTAGGGAACTGATTTTCTTTGCAAAGAATCCCCAGGTTGAATCCCCATTCTCTTCCAGTTAATGATGCCTTATTTGAATGGGATTTTCATTGAAGTAAGATTTAGCCCTGGGTTGGATTCTCTTTTATTGAGGAGGCAGGTTGCTCTCTTGTTGGCCCATGTAGCTGTTATGTAGGATTTGTGAATACTGGCTAGCTGTCTGGCTGATTAAAACAGTCCTCAGTATCTTGTATGTTGTATCAGTAACTTGTATCTTGTATGTTGTGTTGTGTGTTACTTTGTGTTATTGTCATTGTTAATAAATATTGGTTTGTACCTGATTTATTACTCTTACACCAGAGGAACAAAGAGCTCAGGTGCCTCTAACTATGCCGAGACCTAGGGTATACTCTTGCCATTTGGGGGTTGTGATTATTAAATTATTGATTAGCCCACTCTGTATTTTGCTGTTTTCTTAATCTCCATATTTGTAACAATGTAAATCATTTTATACATGGTAAGAAAAATCATGCATCCCCGAGCTTGGAAGAGAGATATCAGCAGCTCATGTGCATTTCAGAGGGGGATACAGATTTCCAGGGATTACTGAACTGGACAGGACACTGGTTCTCTTCCTGCTGCCATATACTGTAGAGGAAGCACACAACTCTTTCTGATGTGTGATCGCTGGCTCTGTCTGCTCCCAGACCACAGGTCCCTGCGGCTGGCCGGGGGACCAGACGGCTGTGCCGGGAGGCTGGAGGTCTATCACCGTGGCTCCTGGGGGACGGTCTGCGATGACTCCTGGGGCCCGGCGGACTCCCAGGTGGTGTGCAGGCAGCTCCAGTGCGGGACGGCCCTCGGGGACCGGGTGCAGACCTCCTTCGGACCGGGGACCGGACAGATCTGGCTGAACGAGGTGGGCTGCGCGGGGAATGAGTCGTCTCTGTGGGAGTGTCCCTCGGCGGGCTGGGGACAGCACGACTGCGGACACAAGGAGGACGTGGCGATCGTGTGCTCAGGTACCGAACCCACAAAGTGATCAAACTGCTGCTGCAGTTTTGAAATAGACACATATCCAAATTAGATGTAGCTGCAAGATGACGTGAGTTTTCTTTAAAGGTGAAAGCAAAGATGTACCAAGATACAATACCTCACTGCCGGGAAACCAGACTCATGAACGCAACCCAGGTGAGTCCACTGAGCACTGTGTACATGCACTGCCCCATGTGAGATTCATTATTTAGATATAAGAACATAAGAAGGCTTACATACAAAAAGAGGCCATTTGGATCTGCTAGCTTGTTTGATAGACAGTAGTTTACTTAAGTGAGGATCTCATCCAGCTAGCCAGGATATCAGCTTCAACAACATGGCCGGGCTTCTTGTTCCACACTCCCACCACCCTTTGTGTACAGAAGAGCCTCAGACTCTTAATTCGCCTTCCAGAGCTGGCACTGCGCCTGGTGGGACCCAGTAACTGCTCTGGCCGGGTGGAGGTGCGGTTTGAGGGCTCCTGGGGGACGGTATGTGACGACTCCTGGGACCTGCAGGATGCCCAGGTGGTCTGCAGACAGCTGGGCTGTGGGGCGGCCGTGAGGGCCGTGGGCAGTGGCTCGTTCGGCAGGGGACACGGCACCATATGGCTGGACGAGGTGAAGTGCGCGGGCGATGAGCGCCACCTGTGGGACTGCCGCCGCTCTCCCCTGGGACAGAGCGACTGCACACACAAGGAGGACGCTGGGATTGTCTATACAGGTGAGCGGGGAGCGGGTGAGATGAAAGATCACTCAAATCCAGTCCTGAAAGGCCCGAAGGTCTCTGGTTCTCTTTCCACTTGAGGCCTCAATTAGCTAATTTGACAAACAGCCTTTCCTTTTCCTTGAGGCCCAGCGCCTCTGTTTATACCATGTCTTCCCGCCCATCCAGAGGTGCTGCCAGGGGGCGGCCTGTCCGTGCCGCTGACGGCGCTCCTGCCGCTGGGCCTGCTGCTCCTCGGCACGCTCCTTGCCTTGGCCTGGCAGACGCAGCAGAACCGGCAGCTGAGGACAGGTCAGGCGGGGTGTCCTGCCCACGGGCACGCGTGCAGCAGCGCCAGACTGGGGCGTGACTGAGCCCATCCCTGGGGCAAGTGTTCCCAGGGATCTTCGCACACATACATGCACTTGGTCGCTCTCACTCACACTGGAATACGCACATGTGTTTACACTAGTGCTCACACTCGCACTTGCATTTGCACACACTCGCACATGCACACACTCACACTTGCACTTGAACATGCAATAGCACACACACATACACACTCTTTGTCATGCACTCCCACGTGCACTCGCTCTCGAACACACTTGCACACAGACGTACACACCGACGCAATTGCACGCACACACACTCGCATACACATACAATTTGTATTTGCACATGTGCTTGAACTTGCACATGCACACAGGCATGCACTCGCACATACATATACACATGCATTCACACTTGCAGACTTACATGCCTTCTCAGTCGCTCTTGATCATACTTGCACTCACACTAGCACACACATTCACACTCACACATGCACTCACGCCCACACACGTACACAGACTCACACATGCTAGCACATACACTAGTACACGCACACACATACTTGCACTTTCACACATACATAGACTGGAATACGTACATGTGTTTACACTAGTGCTCACACTCACACTTGCATTTGCACATACTCTCACATGCACATGTGCTCACACTTGCACTTCAACGTGCAATAGCACACACACATACACACTCTTTGTCATGCATTCCCACACGCACTCGCTCTTGAACACACCCGCCCACACACGTGCACACTCTTGCACACACACATGTACACACACACATGCACTCCTACTCACACTTGCACATGCATTTGATCACACATGCACACAGACTTGCACTAGCACCTGTACATGCATTTACACACTTACATGTACTCAAGCATGCACTCAGACATACACAGATTCACTCACACCCATATACACGCACTCATGCACATGTATACACACTCAAACTCAAACTTGCTTGCACATGTGCTTAGCCTCGCTCTCGCACATGAAGTTGCACACGCACACACATTCACACTCTCACATTTACACGGTCACACGCACTTGCACTTGCACTCGCTACATACACAGACTTGCATTTGCGCGTGCACTCGCGCACTCACACACACTCGCACTTGCACATGTTCGCTCACACGCATAGGCACACATGTACACACACGCACACGCATGCGTGCACACAATGGCTGTAGAAGCAAAGTGGGCGAGGCTGTATCTCAATGTCCATGATTGATAACAACACCCCTTGACTGCTACCAAACCCAACCACACCTATCACCATACAAGGGCTTTTTGTACCCAACACACCACTGATTAAACCCGTGTGAGAATGTGCACTTCACCCCTGTTACCAGACATCTAATCCAGTGGTGCACAAGTCTGCAGCTCTTCATTCCAGCTCAGCTTAATGATCTAATTGATAAGAAATCAATTCATAGTATAATATTAATGCTTTTCAAAGATTTTCATCTGTTGGTGTTTTAAAGAGACCTAGAAAACCTGCTGGATTCTGCCCCCACAGGGACAGGAGTCATGCACTTAGTTTAGCTCCCACTGAGATTACATACTCTTTAATAAAAGCCCTTTGGCGTCTCTAGTGGCACACCAGCACATCTGCAACCACCTCATAGGCCTGCCTGCCACAGATCCAGTTAGCCCGCCAGCATGTCGCGCACAATCCAGAGAGGGACAGGACCGAGGAAGGACCGGCCAGTTGTTCCTGTACAGTTCGAACAGGAGGGCTGAACTGTTTCCCTTCCCCTCTCAGCTGTAGCCTGGAGAGAGATCGCTCTGCGGCAGGATGCCATCTATGAGGAGCTGGACCACAAGCTGTACACGGTGAAAACGTTCGGACCCCCCCGCAGAGGTGAGGAGAAAGATTGTCTTGGAAACTACCCCGGGCCTCCACACGCGGCTCACGGCAGGGCAGGACTAGCAGCCGTGCAGCCCGTTTGATTGTTTGTAGTTAATTGATCACAGGGTCTCATCCAGCTGTGTTGTGAAAGAAGCCAGGGTAACAGCCTCAAGAACATGGCTGGGCAGCTTGTTCAACACTCCCACCTCTCTTTGTGTAAAGACATACTTCTTGTCCTGACTGGAGTATCTCAGCCAGCTGTGTCTTTTAAGAAACCCGGGTTTAACGCCATGACTGCGGAGCTTGATTCTCACTCTCACAACCCTGTACGTAAAGACGTGACCCTGGTTCCCACTTTTAAATGCACTTCTGTGAGGTCTGCACTTGTGTGGGCTACTAAGTAGTTCCAGCTTGTAACTTCCACCTGGTTAGGTATGTCTGGTTACATAACTTCAGTGAAAGGCTTATGTTTTAAAGGTAAGGTACTAATCTTACATTAACTTGTAAAGTATTTTTGTTCTTTTTGAGCAAAAACAAAAGCTTTTTGCAAAACTTTGCAAATGTCTTAGAAACTCTTACCTAACACCCACTCCTCATGTTGAGTCATTGCCTGAAGTCTGGCCTGCTTTCCTGCTCACAGGGAGACTCCTGTTTGAAGAGCCGGCCTCCAACTATGATGATGTGGAGATCAGGGAGGGGCACCCCAACCCAGGTAGGGCTTCTGGTCCTCAGCTATCCCACAGTGCACCACACCAGCGCTCGCTCTACCCCAGGTAGGGCTTCTGGAGTCAGCAGAGGTCACTGGTCCTCAGCTATCCCACAGTGCACCACACCAGCGCTCGCTCTACCCCAGGTAGGGCTTCTGGAGTCAGCAGAGGTCACTGGTCCTCAGGTATCCCACAGTGCACCACACCAGCGCTCGCTCTACCCCAGGTATATTAATTTCAAGATTGAATGTATTACTTTGCATAGTTACTAAACACATCTGACATACAGCACCATGTAAGAACCGTTAGCTGGACTAACGTTGGGGCTGTAACAGCAGCCAGACAGCCCTGCGATTGCAATTCTGAGACTGATGAGCAGCTCATAACAATGATCATTTGTGACCTCTGTCCCTACAGTATATGACTGTCTGGTAGATGGAGAAATCTTCCACTGTGTTATGAAAGACTATTCAAGGACCCAGCAGGTTAATCATTCTGCATCTCGCTGTGGGGTCTAGGTAAGGCAACACCCCCCCTGAAGATAGAGGCTCCAAATGACTACGATGACGTTCTCCCTTCCAGCCAGGGTCCAGATGTGGTGTCAGGTGAGACATTCCCAGCTACAATTCCGGCAGATCCGTATGGGATCAGGCGTGACTGCCCTGCTCCGCCGCTCACAGGGAGACTATATTGATCTGGTGCTCCTGTAGTCCCTGAGGTCTTAAGAGCAGCAGAGTGGTTGCTATCACAGCCACTGTCCACTACATCGATAGAAATTAGGGGCTGTCAAAAAAATCGGGAGTGGTAAATAAAATATTTCAAATAAATGAATGATAAAAAAGTTTGGATTTTGGATTTTTAAATGTATTTTATATCTTAGTCCAGCCATGTTGTTGAAGCCGATACCCGGGCTTCCATCAAGACACAGCTGGATGAGATCCTCCATTCAGCATAGGAGACTTCTTTACACAAAGGGTGGTGGGAGTGTGGAACAGGTTTGCCAGCCATGTTGTTGAAGTCGTTATCTTGGCTTCTTTCAGGAAAGGCCTGGATCTGGGATCTAGGCATCACTTAGCTACTAATTACCAAAGGGGGCTGGATGGGCTCTCACATGTAACTGAACTTGTGCCATTAAATGTTCAAGCATGAACTCTTAGGGCTGGGTTTCTAAATGCTTTAAATCAATAGTCTACATGTTCTGTGTTCTGTACGTCTTCGCACATGATCTGTAATTGTAGCTGGAAACTCTGACACTGTCATGTAAAGCAGTTATTGTACGTCTGTGCCCGGAATCAGAGCATGTGTACTGTATGTCTGGTAGGCACCGCCCTCACTGCCCCTGGCATGGAGAGTGTCCGGACCACAATGCTGTGGGACAAAGACATTCCAGCTCTTGACAGGACGGACTACGACGACGTCGGGGTGCAGGCCTCTGCCAGGGGCCGAGCGCCGTGAGAAACAGTCAGATACCTTCAAGCGTTCATGACGGGATTCCATCTAATCTGCTTTGCTATCCTGAGCGCATGCTTGCATTGTCATGTCCTGCAGCCCGAGAAGCTTGAGCCCACCCACGAGAAAATTCCCACCCTCTGCCCGGGGTGTACCCCTGTCTGTGCTCCTCCCACGATCACAAGGGGGCGTCCCACATTGATGAGCACAGAGCGCATCTCAAGTATCAGCTCTTAGCAGTCGTGGGAGAATTGCTAATATCTGTTTCTACCCTGATGCTTTCCAGGAAGATTTGGAAGGTCTTGGCTCTCAAGCTGGCCTCAGGGAGACCCACTCTGAAAAGTATGATCTCCCTTTTGTCGCTCGTTCTTTTTTTAACGTCATGAAAACACAAACAGCTCCTTGGCCAAAGCTGTGCAAAGCAAAAAGTTTGAATGTTTGAAATGATCAGATATGTAAGAAAGATATCGCCCTGTCCACAGTAGAACCTCTAGGGGCAAAATCATGTTTCTCCCTCAAAATCTTTCAGATATTTCAACTAGGGAAGGGAGAATTCTTGTCAAAATCGACACTTGAGGAATGCAACACTCTTGTACACATTGCATTATGGCTCAGCGAATGTTTTTACATATGATATAATTGCAGGATGCAATACACTTAACATACTGCTGGAGCTCAGATCCCCTTATTACAGGCTGCCAAACAGTGGTAGAGAAACCTCTGAGGGAAACAGATATGGGTGTTCAAATTCCCCATAGGAAAAGGCAAAGTTAGCCCAGTGAAATCAGTGAGATAGGAACCAGAAGACAGAATGTAAACTACATGAAAGTGCATTTTAAACTTTTTAAGTGCATTTTTTTGGGGAAACAGCTGGATGAGATCTTCAGGTCTATTAACAACCTATCAAACGAGCTAGATGGGCTGAACGGTTTACACCGTTCAGTTGCACTTTTAAGCTTATGTGGTTGCACCTCATAGCTGGGCAATTTGTTATTTTCCCAAAAAAATCTAAAAGACATGCCAGGATGTCTTCATTGAAATGTGGCTAAAATGTGAAGAAAATCTTTCGAACTTGGCCAGCTGTTTTTCTGACGTAGTCAGCACTCTTGTACAGCAGGGTCTGAGATCACTGTTCCTAAGGTTCTTAAGGTTGAGCTCTCACGAAGAGAAAACGTGGTTTTGCTATAAGGGAGAGCTCTAGACCTAGGTGTGATTGTACAAGGACACTACTGCCTAATACTTATACCTGGAAGGGCAGAATGTTTTTCATGCAGAATGTATCACATTGTATGTGTGAAAAAGAAAGAGGGGATGTAGATAGAAAATAATAAGTCCTCTTCTCAGATTAAAGGAGATCTAATGATGCTGACTACACTCAAGCGTCTTTCTCAGACTAGGAAAAATCCCCAAAGCCAGAGATATTTAACATTTGAAATACAATTGGGTGTCTTCTAGATTCCTAGAAACATAATGGAGCTGTTTATTTTTTAAAAAAAAATCAGCATTGCCATCAAAACAGCCTGTCGCTGGTTTAGTCTGGTCTAGGTTCATTCCCCATTACACAGATTCATATCCTGATGTTTGAGTCCCTGTACCTCTGTTAGACTGACGCTTTTATTCCACACTGGGAAGGGTGGCAGGGCTCCACTTCTGAAAAGGAAAAATGTCAAAATATCAAAATCAGGGATCCCCAACCCTGGTCCTTATTCTTCTAAGTCACCCCTAATCACCTATTTATAGATCAGGAAGAGTTATTTAAGAAATTGATCAATAAAGTAATGTTTTGATGAAGGGAACACTGGTCCTTGAGACCTGAAGGATATTCTGATTTTTGTTCCAGATGATGTGTAAGCGAACATCATTCAACCCCCCGGTAAAATTGTTGCAGATAATTAAACGCCATCTGTAAAAGCT